>NC_091285.1:84755515-85076348 GCF_032444005.1 Ranitomeya imitator
GCCCGTCGTCCCCCGGGGACTGCTTACCATGATTTGGACCCGGAGGTCGCTCAGGACTTTGAGAAGCTGAAAGCTGAGATCCTGGCCCGGCTGGGTGTGACGACGGCTTGTCCGTGCACAGAGGGTACATCAGTGGACATACCAGCAAGATAAACCGGCGCGGTCTCAGATGTTCGACCTGATCTAACTTGACAAAGAAATGGCTGCAACACCGAGGTACTGACAATACCCGAAATAATCCAGCGGGTTTGTCCTGGACAAGTACCTGAGAGTACTACCCCCAGCGCTGAAAAGGTGGGTAAGCCAAGGAAATCCCACGACAGCGGATCAACTTGTGGAGTTGGTCGAGCGTTATTCCGTGGCAGAAGGACTTCCCGACGACACCGCCAACCCCCGGTCTGTGCCTCCTCCTCGTGGAACCGGTAAGACTGTTCCAGGGACAACGGGTGAAGGAAAATCACTTAAAACTGTGGGGGAGGAGTCCGGGACTGCTCGCACTCCGAGACCAAGAGTATTGGACGGTGGTCTCAGTAGGGGACCTGTTAGGTGTTTCCGCTGCCATGAGAAGGGTCATGTTTCTGCGAACTGTCCTGTTACCGCTGAACCCATGCAGTGCGACGTTATAGACTCTAGAAAACGCATGTCTTTGGTTACACAGCTAGTGAGTGTGAATGCGGGTCAAAATGATACAGTGAAACACCTGTGTGAATTATCTGTTGATGGGAAAAATGCTGTGGCATTACTAGACTCTGGAAGTGTGGTGACTCTGGTGAAAGCTAGTCTGGTGGCACTTCCGTCTGGTCCGTCTGACAAGTTTTCTGTGACGTGTGTGCATGGTGACACCCGCTCGTACTTAACAGCGGTCATATGGATTTCTACTCCCTATGGGTCAGTGCAGCACAAAGTGGGACTCGTTCCCGCATTGTTACAGGATGTAATCCTGGGCAGGGATTTTCCCTATTTCTGGCAGTTGTGGGAGAATCAGTTGCTCCTTCACGGTAGCTGTACCCGTGAATCTTCTCCCATGCCATCTGGAGGTCCCGAGTCCCTAGAGGAGACCCCACAGGAAGATGTTGCTGGGGAGGTTAGTGATTCTAACCTTCAGTACCCCTTCTCCGTCATGGCGGGGGAAACAGAGGAAACTGAGGAACCTCAGCGAGAGGCGGAGGCAGACAGCCATCCGGCACCCTGCCTGCCAGATTTGGGAGTCCAGGTGGATGACTTCCACAGCGAGCAAATGAAAGATCCTACCCTGACTCCGGCTAGGAAAAATGTAAAAATGATAGATGGGGTACCCGTAGAACCTGACACTAGGCTAGCGTACCCGTATATGGTTCTTGAAAATGATTTGCTCTACCAGGTAGAAAAAAAAGGGGAAGACACAGTGCAACGGTTAGTGGTACCCAAACCTTATCGGCGGAAGGTACTGGATTTGGCCCACGGACATATAATGGGGGGACATCTGGGGGTACAGAAAACCACAGAAAGGATATTGCATTGTTTTGTGTGGCCTGGAATACATTGTGATGTGCGTAACTATTGTGAGTCCTGTCCAGAGTGCCAAATCGCGGCCCCTAAATCTCAGTTCCGTAGCCCTTTGGTACCCCTTCCTATCATCGGGGTCCCTTTTGAGAGAATTGGGATGGATTTGGTTGGGCCCCTTCCCCGATCCGCACGTGGGCACCAACATATCCTCGTCATCGTGGACTATGCCACTCGTTACCCGCAAGCCGTCCCTTTGCGTAACACAGCTACCAAGACGATCGCCAAGGAATTGGTACAAGTGTTTAGTCGGGTGGGAATTCCAAAACAGATACTCACCGACCAGGGGACTCCCTTTATGTCGAGGGTAATGAAGGAGCTCTGCAGGCTCTTACAAATAGACCCGTTGCGTACGTCTGTCTATCACCCTCAAACAGATGGCCTGGTTGAGCGCTTCAACAAAACCTTAAAACAGATGCTCCGGAAGGCGATAGACAAAGATGGGAAGAACTGGGATTACTTGTTACCCTATTTGCTGTTTGCCATTAGGGAAGTTCCCCAGTCTTCCACAGGGTTTTCGCCTTTCGAACTGTTGTACGCCCGTCGTCCCCGGGGACTGCTTACCATGATTTGGACCCGGAGGTCGCTCAGGACTTTGAGAAGCTGAAAGCTGAGATCCTGGCCCGGCTGGGTGTGACGACGGCTGTCCGTGCACAGAGGGTACATCAGTGGACATACCAGCAAGATAAACCGGCGCGGTCTCAGATGTTCGACCTGATCTACTTGACAAAGAAATGGCTGCAACCCGAGGTACTGACAATACCCGAAATAATCCAGCGGGTTGTCCTGGACAAGTACCTGAGAGTACTACCCCCAGCGCTGAAAAGGTGGGTAAGCCAAGGAAATCCCACGACAGCGGATCAACTTGTGGAGTTGGTCGAGCGTTATTCCGTGGCAGAAGGACTTCCCGACGACACCGCCAACCCCCGGTCTGTGCCTCCTCCTCGTGGAACCGGTAAGACTGTTCCAGGGACAACGGGTGAAGGAAAATCGCTTAAAACTGTGGGGGAGGAGTCCGGGACTGCTCGCACTCCGAGACCAAGAGTATTGGACGGTGGTCTCAGTAGGGGACCTGTTAGGTGTTTCCGCTGCCATGAGAAGGGTCATGTTTCTGCGAACTGTCCTGTTACCGCTGAACCCATGCAGTGCGACGTTATAGACTCTAGAAAACGCATGTCTTTGGTTACACAGCTAGTGAGTGTGAATGCGGGTCAAAATGATACAGTGAAACACCTGTGTGAATTATCTGTTGATGGGAAAAATGCTGTGGCATTACTAGACTCTGGAAGTGTGGTGACTCTGGTGAAAGCTAGTCTGGTGGCACTTCCGTCTGGTCCGTCTGACAAGTTTTCTGTGACGTGTGTGCATGGTGACACCCGCTCGTACTTAACAGCGGTCATATGGATTTCTACTCCCTATGGGTCAGTGCAGCACAAAGTGGGACTCGTTCCCGCATTGTTACAGGATGTAATCCTGGGCAGGGATTTTCCCTATTTCTGGCAGTTGTGGGAGAATCAGTTGCTCCTTCACGGTAGCTGTACCCGTGAATCTTCTCCCATGCCATCTGGAGGTCCCGAGTCCCTAGAGGAGACCCCACAGGAAGATGTTGCTGGGGAGGTTAGTGATTCTAACCTTCAGTACCCCTTCTCCGTCATGGCGGGGGAAACAGAGGAAACTGAGGAACCTCAGCGAGAGGCGGAGGCAGACAGCCATCCGGCACCCTGCCTGCCAGATTTGGGAGTCCAGGTGGATGACTTCCACAGCGAGCAAATGAAAGATCCTACCCTGACTCCGGCTAGGAAAAATGTAAAAATGATAGATGGGGTACCCGTAGAACCTGACACTAGGCTAGCGTACCCGTATATGGTTCTTGAAAATGATTTGCTCTACCAGGTAGAAAAAAAAGGGGAAGACACAGTGCAACGGTTAGTGGTACCCAAACCTTATCGGCGGAAGGTACTGGATTTGGCCCACGGACATATAATGGGGGGACATCTGGGGGTACAGAAAACCACAGAAAGGATATTGCATTGTTTTGTGTGGCCTGGAATACATTGTGATGTGCGTAACTATTGTGAGTCCTGTCCAGAGTGCCAAATCGCGGCCCCTAAATCTCAGTTCCGTAGCCCTTTGGTACCCCTTCCTATCATCGGGGTCCCTTTTGAGAGAATTGGGATGGATTTGGTTGGGCCCCTTCCCCGATCCGCACGTGGGCACCAACATATCCTCGTCATCGTGGACTATGCCACTCGTTACCCGCAAGCCGTCCCTTTGCGTAACACAGCTACCAAGACGATCGCCAAGGAATTGGTACAAGTGTTTAGTCGGGTGGGAATTCCAAAACAGATACTCACCGACCAGGGGACTCCCTTTATGTCGAGGGTAATGAAGGAGCTCTGCAGGCTCTTACAAATAGACCCGTTGCGTACGTCTGTCTATCACCCTCAAACAGATGGCCTGGTTGAGCGCTTCAACAAAACCTTAAAACAGATGCTCCGGAAGGCGATAGACAAAGATGGGAAGAACTGGGATTACTTGTTACCCTATTTGCTGTTTGCCATTAGGGAAGTTCCCCAGTCTTCCACAGGGTTTTCGCCTTTCGAACTGTTGTACGCCCGTCGTCCCCGGGGACTGCTTACCATGATTTGGACCCGGAGGTCGCTCAGGACTTTGAGAAGCTGAAAGCTGAGATCCTGGCCCGGCTGGGTGTGACGACGGCTGTCCGTGCACAGAGGGTACATCAGTGGACATACCAGCAAGATAAACCGGCGCGGTCTCAGATGTTCGACCTGATCTACTTGACAAAGAAATGGCTGCAACCCGAGGTACTGACAATACCCGAAATAATCCAGCGGGTTGTCCTGGACAAGTACCTGAGAGTACTACCCCCAGCGCTGAAAAGGTGGGTAAGCCAAGGAAATCCCACGACAGCGGATCAACTTGTGGAGTTGGTCGAGCGTTATTCCGTGGCAGAAGGACTTCCCGACGACACCGCCAACCCCCGGTCTGTGCCTCCTCCTCGTGGAACCGGTAAGACTGTTCCAGGGACAACGGGTGAAGGAAAATCGCTTAAAACTGTGGGGGAGGAGTCCGGGACTGCTCGCACTCCGAGACCAAGAGTATTGGACGGTGGTCTCAGTAGGGGACCTGTTAGGTGTTTCCGCTGCCATGAGAAGGGTCATGTTTCTGCGAACTGTCCTGTTACCGCTGAACCCATGCAGTGCGACGTTATAGACTCTAGAAAACGCATGTCTTTGGTTACACAGCTAGTGAGTGTGAATGCGGGTCAAAATGATACAGTGAAACACCTGTGTGAATTATCTGTTGATGGGAAAAATGCTGTGGCATTACTAGACTCTGGAAGTGTGGTGACTCTGGTGAAAGCTAGTCTGGTGGCACTTCCGTCTGGTCCGTCTGACAAGTTTTCTGTGACGTGTGTGCATGGTGACACCCGCTCGTACTTAACAGCGGTCATATGGATTTCTACTCCCTATGGGTCAGTGCAGCACAAAGTGGGACTCGTTCCCGCATTGTTACAGGATGTAATCCTGGGCAGGGATTTTCCCTATTTCTGGCAGTTGTGGGAGAATCAGTTGCTCCTTCACGGTAGCTGTACCCGTGAATCTTCTCCCATGCCATCTGGAGGTCCCGAGTCCCTAGAGGAGACCCCACAGGAAGATGTTGCTGGGGAGGTTAGTGATTCTAACCTTCAGTACCCCTTCTCCGTCATGGCGGGGGAAACAGAGGAAACTGAGGAACCTCAGCGAGAGGCGGAGGCAGACAGCCATCCGGCACCCTGCCTGCCAGATTTGGGAGTCCAGGTGGATGACTTCCACAGCGAGCAAATGAAAGATCCTACCCTGACTCCGGCTAGGAAAAATGTAAAAATGATAGATGGGGTACCCGTAGAACCTGACACTAGGCTAGCGTACCCGTATATGGTTCTTGAAAATGATTTGCTCTACCAGGTAGAAAAAAAAGGGGAAGACACAGTGCAACGGTTAGTGGTACCCAAACCTTATCGGCGGAAGGTACTGGATTTGGCCCACGGACATATAATGGGGGGACATCTGGGGGTACAGAAAACCACAGAAAGGATATTGCATTGTTTTGTGTGGCCTGGAATACATTGTGATGTGCGTAACTATTGTGAGTCCTGTCCAGAGTGCCAAATCGCGGCCCCTAAATCTCAGTTCCGTAGCCCTTTGGTACCCCTTCCTATCATCGGGGTCCCTTTTGAGAGAATTGGGATGGATTTGGTTGGGCCCCTTCCCCGATCCGCACGTGGGCACCAACATATCCTCGTCATCGTGGACTATGCCACTCGTTACCCGCAAGCCGTCCCTTTGCGTAACACAGCTACCAAGACGATCGCCAAGGAATTGGTACAAGTGTTTAGTCGGGTGGGAATTCCAAAACAGATACTCACCGACCAGGGGACTCCCTTTATGTCGAGGGTAATGAAGGAGCTCTGCAGGCTCTTACAAATAGACCCGTTGCGTACGTCTGTCTATCACCCTCAAACAGATGGCCTGGTTGAGCGCTTCAACAAAACCTTAAAACAGATGCTCCGGAAGGCGATAGACAAAGATGGGAAGAACTGGGATTACTTGTTACCCTATTTGCTGTTTGCCATTAGGGAAGTTCCCCAGTCTTCCACAGGGTTTTCGCCTTTCGAACTGTTGTACGCCCGTCGTCCCCGGGGACTGCTTACCATGATTTGGACCCGGAGGTCGCTCAGGACTTTGAGAAGCTGAAAGCTGAGATCCTGGCCCGGCTGGGTGTGACGACGGCTGTCCGTGCACAGAGGGTACATCAGTGGACATACCAGCAAGATAAACCGGCGCGGTCTCAGATGTTCGACCTGATCTACTTGACAAAGAAATGGCTGCAACCCGAGGTACTGACAATACCCGAAATAATCCAGCGGGTTGTCCTGGACAAGTACCTGAGAGTACTACCCCCAGCGCTGAAAAGGTGGGTAAGCCAAGGAAATCCCACGACAGCGGATCAACTTGTGGAGTTGGTCGAGCGTTATTCCGTGGCAGAAGGACTTCCCGACGACACCGCCAACCCCCGGTCTGTGCCTCCTCCTCGTGGAACCGGTAAGACTGTTCCAGGGACAACGGGTGAAGGAAAATCGCTTAAAACTGTGGGGGAGGAGTCCGGGACTGCTCGCACTCCGAGACCAAGAGTATTGGACGGTGGTCTCAGTAGGGGACCTGTTAGGTGTTTCCGCTGCCATGAGAAGGGTCATGTTTCTGCGAACTGTCCTGTTACCGCTGAACCCATGCAGTGCGACGTTATAGACTCTAGAAAACGCATGTCTTTGGTTACACAGCTAGTGAGTGTGAATGCGGGTCAAAATGATACAGTGAAACACCTGTGTGAATTATCTGTTGATGGGAAAAATGCTGTGGCATTACTAGACTCTGGAAGTGTGGTGACTCTGGTGAAAGCTAGTCTGGTGGCACTTCCGTCTGGTCCGTCTGACAAGTTTTCTGTGACGTGTGTGCATGGTGACACCCGCTCGTACTTAACAGCGGTCATATGGATTTCTACTCCCTATGGGTCAGTGCAGCACAAAGTGGGACTCGTTCCCGCATTGTTACAGGATGTAATCCTGGGCAGGGATTTTCCCTATTTCTGGCAGTTGTGGGAGAATCAGTTGCTCCTTCACGGTAGCTGTACCCGTGAATCTTCTCCCATGCCATCTGGAGGTCCCGAGTCCCTAGAGGAGACCCCACAGGAAGATGTTGCTGGGGAGGTTAGTGATTCTAACCTTCAGTACCCCTTCTCCGTCATGGCGGGGGAAACAGAGGAAACTGAGGAACCTCAGCGAGAGGCGGAGGCAGACAGCCATCCGGCACCCTGCCTGCCAGATTTGGGAGTCCAGGTGGATGACTTCCACAGCGAGCAAATGAAAGATCCTACCCTGACTCCGGCTAGGAAAAATGTAAAAATGATAGATGGGGTACCCGTAGAACCTGACACTAGGCTAGCGTACCCGTATATGGTTCTTGAAAATGATTTGCTCTACCAGGTAGAAAAAAAAGGGGAAGACACAGTGCAACGGTTAGTGGTACCCAAACCTTATCGGCGGAAGGTACTGGATTTGGCCCACGGACATATAATGGGGGGACATCTGGGGGTACAGAAAACCACAGAAAGGATATTGCATTGTTTTGTGTGGCCTGGAATACATTGTGATGTGCGTAACTATTGTGAGTCCTGTCCAGAGTGCCAAATCGCGGCCCCTAAATCTCAGTTCCGTAGCCCTTTGGTACCCCTTCCTATCATCGGGGTCCCTTTTGAGAGAATTGGGATGGATTTGGTTGGGCCCCTTCCCCGATCCGCACGTGGGCACCAACATATCCTCGTCATCGTGGACTATGCCACTCGTTACCCGCAAGCCGTCCCTTTGCGTAACACAGCTACCAAGACGATCGCCAAGGAATTGGTACAAGTGTTTAGTCGGGTGGGAATTCCAAAACAGATACTCACCGACCAGGGGACTCCCTTTATGTCGAGGGTAATGAAGGAGCTCTGCAGGCTCTTACAAATAGACCCGTTGCGTACGTCTGTCTATCACCCTCAAACAGATGGCCTGGTTGAGCGCTTCAACAAAACCTTAAAACAGATGCTCCGGAAGGCGATAGACAAAGATGGGAAGAACTGGGATTACTTGTTACCCTATTTGCTGTTTGCCATTAGGGAAGTTCCCCAGTCTTCCACAGGGTTTTCGCCTTTCGAACTGTTGTACGCCCGTCGTCCCCGGGGACTGCTTACCATGATTTGGACCCGGAGGTCGCTCAGGACTTTGAGAAGCTGAAAGCTGAGATCCTGGCCCGGCTGGGTGTGACGACGGCTGTCCGTGCACAGAGGGTACATCAGTGGACATACCAGCAAGATAAACCGGCGCGGTCTCAGATGTTCGACCTGATCTACTTGACAAAGAAATGGCTGCAACCCGAGGTACTGACAATACCCGAAATAATCCAGCGGGTTGTCCTGGACAAGTACCTGAGAGTACTACCCCCAGCGCTGAAAAGGTGGGTAAGCCAAGGAAATCCCACGACAGCGGATCAACTTGTGGAGTTGGTCGAGCGTTATTCCGTGGCAGAAGGACTTCCCGACGACACCGCCAACCCCCGGTCTGTGCCTCCTCCTCGTGGAACCGGTAAGACTGTTCCAGGGACAACGGGTGAAGGAAAATCGCTTAAAACTGTGGGGGAGGAGTCCGGGACTGCTCGCACTCCGAGACCAAGAGTATTGGACGGTGGTCTCAGTAGGGGACCTGTTAGGTGTTTCCGCTGCCATGAGAAGGGTCATGTTTCTGCGAACTGTCCTGTTACCGCTGAACCCATGCAGTGCGACGTTATAGACTCTAGAAAACGCATGTCTTTGGTTACACAGCTAGTGAGTGTGAATGCGGGTCAAAATGATACAGTGAAACACCTGTGTGAATTATCTGTTGATGGGAAAAATGCTGTGGCATTACTAGACTCTGGAAGTGTGGTGACTCTGGTGAAAGCTAGTCTGGTGGCACTTCCGTCTGGTCCGTCTGACAAGTTTTCTGTGACGTGTGTGCATGGTGACACCCGCTCGTACTTAACAGCGGTCATATGGATTTCTACTCCCTATGGGTCAGTGCAGCACAAAGTGGGACTCGTTCCCGCATTGTTACAGGATGTAATCCTGGGCAGGGATTTTCCCTATTTCTGGCAGTTGTGGGAGAATCAGTTGCTCCTTCACGGTAGCTGTACCCGTGAATCTTCTCCCATGCCATCTGGAGGTCCCGAGTCCCTAGAGGAGACCCCACAGGAAGATGTTGCTGGGGAGGTTAGTGATTCTAACCTTCAGTACCCCTTCTCCGTCATGGCGGGGGAAACAGAGGAAACTGAGGAACCTCAGCGAGAGGCGGAGGCAGACAGCCATCCGGCACCCTGCCTGCCAGATTTGGGAGTCCAGGTGGATGACTTCCACAGCGAGCAAATGAAAGATCCTACCCTGACTCCGGCTAGGAAAAATGTAAAAATGATAGATGGGGTACCCGTAGAACCTGACACTAGGCTAGCGTACCCGTAT
This sequence comes from Ranitomeya imitator, assembly GCF_032444005.1. Taxonomy (NCBI): domain Eukaryota; kingdom Metazoa; phylum Chordata; class Amphibia; order Anura; family Dendrobatidae; genus Ranitomeya; species Ranitomeya imitator. The sequence continues at coordinate 84,765,146 of NC_091285.1, forward strand.
ATGGTTCTTGAAAATGATTTGCTCTACCAGGTAGAAAAAAAAGGGGAAGACACAGTGCAACGGTTAGTGGTACCCAAACCTTATCGGCGGAAGGTACTGGATTTGGCCCACGGACATATAATGGGGGGACATCTGGGGGTACAGAAAACCACAGAAAGGATATTGCATTGTTTTGTGTGGCCTGGAATACATTGTGATGTGCGTAACTATTGTGAGTCCTGTCCAGAGTGCCAAATCGCGGCCCCTAAATCTCAGTTCCGTAGCCCTTTGGTACCCCTTCCTATCATCGGGGTCCCTTTTGAGAGAATTGGGATGGATTTGGTTGGGCCCCTTCCCCGATCCGCACGTGGGCACCAACATATCCTCGTCATCGTGGACTATGCCACTCGTTACCCGCAAGCCGTCCCTTTGCGTAACACAGCTACCAAGACGATCGCCAAGGAATTGGTACAAGTGTTTAGTCGGGTGGGAATTCCAAAACAGATACTCACCGACCAGGGGACTCCCTTTATGTCGAGGGTAATGAAGGAGCTCTGCAGGCTCTTACAAATAGACCCGTTGCGTACGTCTGTCTATCACCCTCAAACAGATGGCCTGGTTGAGCGCTTCAACAAAACCTTAAAACAGATGCTCCGGAAGGCGATAGACAAAGATGGGAAGAACTGGGATTACTTGTTACCCTATTTGCTGTTTGCCATTAGGGAAGTTCCCCAGTCTTCCACAGGGTTTTCGCCTTTCGAACTGTTGTACGCCCGTCGTCCCCGGGGACTGCTTACCATGATTTGGACCCGGAGGTCGCTCAGGACTTTGAGAAGCTGAAAGCTGAGATCCTGGCCCGGCTGGGTGTGACGACGGCTGTCCGTGCACAGAGGGTACATCAGTGGACATACCAGCAAGATAAACCGGCGCGGTCTCAGATGTTCGACCTGATCTACTTGACAAAGAAATGGCTGCAACCCGAGGTACTGACAATACCCGAAATAATCCAGCGGGTTGTCCTGGACAAGTACCTGAGAGTACTACCCCCAGCGCTGAAAAGGTGGGTAAGCCAAGGAAATCCCACGACAGCGGATCAACTTGTGGAGTTGGTCGAGCGTTATTCCGTGGCAGAAGGACTTCCCGACGACACCGCCAACCCCCGGTCTGTGCCTCCTCCTCGTGGAACCGGTAAGACTGTTCCAGGGACAACGGGTGAAGGAAAATCGCTTAAAACTGTGGGGGAGGAGTCCGGGACTGCTCGCACTCCGAGACCAAGAGTATTGGACGGTGGTCTCAGTAGGGGACCTGTTAGGTGTTTCCGCTGCCATGAGAAGGGTCATGTTTCTGCGAACTGTCCTGTTACCGCTGAACCCATGCAGTGCGACGTTATAGACTCTAGAAAACGCATGTCTTTGGTTACACAGCTAGTGAGTGTGAATGCGGGTCAAAATGATACAGTGAAACACCTGTGTGAATTATCTGTTGATGGGAAAAATGCTGTGGCATTACTAGACTCTGGAAGTGTGGTGACTCTGGTGAAAGCTAGTCTGGTGGCACTTCCGTCTGGTCCGTCTGACAAGTTTTCTGTGACGTGTGTGCATGGTGACACCCGCTCGTACTTAACAGCGGTCATATGGATTTCTACTCCCTATGGGTCAGTGCAGCACAAAGTGGGACTCGTTCCCGCATTGTTACAGGATGTAATCCTGGGCAGGGATTTTCCCTATTTCTGGCAGTTGTGGGAGAATCAGTTGCTCCTTCACGGTAGCTGTACCCGTGAATCTTCTCCCATGCCATCTGGAGGTCCCGAGTCCCTAGAGGAGACCCCACAGGAAGATGTTGCTGGGGAGGTTAGTGATTCTAACCTTCAGTACCCCTTCTCCGTCATGGCGGGGGAAACAGAGGAAACTGAGGAACCTCAGCGAGAGGCGGAGGCAGACAGCCATCCGGCACCCTGCCTGCCAGATTTGGGAGTCCAGGTGGATGACTTCCACAGCGAGCAAATGAAAGATCCTACCCTGACTCCGGCTAGGAAAAATGTAAAAATGATAGATGGGGTACCCGTAGAACCTGACACTAGGCTAGCGTACCCGTATATGGTTCTTGAAAATGATTTGCTCTACCAGGTAGAAAAAAAAGGGGAAGACACAGTGCAACGGTTAGTGGTACCCAAACCTTATCGGCGGAAGGTACTGGATTTGGCCCACGGACATATAATGGGGGGACATCTGGGGGTACAGAAAACCACAGAAAGGATATTGCATTGTTTTGTGTGGCCTGGAATACATTGTGATGTGCGTAACTATTGTGAGTCCTGTCCAGAGTGCCAAATCGCGGCCCCTAAATCTCAGTTCCGTAGCCCTTTGGTACCCCTTCCTATCATCGGGGTCCCTTTTGAGAGAATTGGGATGGATTTGGTTGGGCCCCTTCCCCGATCCGCACGTGGGCACCAACATATCCTCGTCATCGTGGACTATGCCACTCGTTACCCGCAAGCCGTCCCTTTGCGTAACACAGCTACCAAGACGATCGCCAAGGAATTGGTACAAGTGTTTAGTCGGGTGGGAATTCCAAAACAGATACTCACCGACCAGGGGACTCCCTTTATGTCGAGGGTAATGAAGGAGCTCTGCAGGCTCTTACAAATAGACCCGTTGCGTACGTCTGTCTATCACCCTCAAACAGATGGCCTGGTTGAGCGCTTCAACAAAACCTTAAAACAGATGCTCCGGAAGGCGATAGACAAAGATGGGAAGAACTGGGATTACTTGTTACCCTATTTGCTGTTTGCCATTAGGGAAGTTCCCCAGTCTTCCACAGGGTTTTCGCCTTTCGAACTGTTGTACGCCCGTCGTCCCCGGGGACTGCTTACCATGATTTGGACCCGGAGGTCGCTCAGGACTTTGAGAAGCTGAAAGCTGAGATCCTGGCCCGGCTGGGTGTGACGACGGCTGTCCGTGCACAGAGGGTACATCAGTGGACATACCAGCAAGATAAACCGGCGCGGTCTCAGATGTTCGACCTGATCTACTTGACAAAGAAATGGCTGCAACCCGAGGTACTGACAATACCCGAAATAATCCAGCGGGTTGTCCTGGACAAGTACCTGAGAGTACTACCCCCAGCGCTGAAAAGGTGGGTAAGCCAAGGAAATCCCACGACAGCGGATCAACTTGTGGAGTTGGTCGAGCGTTATTCTGTGGCAGAAGGACTTCCCGACGACACCGCCAACCCCCGGTCTGTGCCTCCTCCTCGTGGAACCGGTAAGACTGTTCCAGGGACAACGGGTGAAGGAAAATCGCTTAAAACTGTGGGGGAGGAGTCCGGGACTGCTCGCACTCCAAGACCAAGAGTATTGGACGGTGGTCTCAGTAGGGGACCTGTTAGGTGTTTCCGCTGCCATGAGAAGGGTCATGTTTCTGCGAACTGTCCTGTTACCGCTGAACCCATGCAGTGCGACGTTATAGACTCTAGAAAACGCATGTCTTTGGTTACACAGCTAGTGAGTGTGAATGCGGGTCAAAATGATACAGTGAAACACCTGTGTGAATTATCTGTTGATGGGAAAAATGCTGTGGCATTACTAGACTCTGGAAGTGTGGTGACTCTGGTGAAAGCTAGTCTGGTGGCACTTCCGTCTGGTCCGTCTGACAAGTTTTCTGTGACGTGTGTGCATGGTGACACCCGCTCGTACTTAACAGCGGTCATATGGATTTCTACTCCCTATGGGTCAGTGCAGCACAAAGTGGGACTCGTTCCCGCATTGTTACAGGATGTAATCCTGGGCAGGGATTTTCCCTATTTCTGGCAGTTGTGGGAGAATCAGTTGCTCCTTCACGGTAGCTGTACCCGTGAATCTTCTCCCATGCCATCTGGAGGTCCCGAGTCCCTAGAGGAGACCCCACAGGAAGATGTTGCTGGGGAGGTTAGTGATTCTAACCTTCAGTACCCCTTCTCCGTCATGGCGGGGGAAACAGAGGAAACTGAGGAACCTCAGCGAGAGGCGGAGGCAGACAGCCATCCGGCACCCTGCCTGCCAGATTTGGGAGTCCAGGTGGATGACTTCCACAGCGAGCAAATGAAAGATCCTACCCTGACTCCGGCTAGGAAAAATGTAAAAATGATAGATGGGGTACCCGTAGAACCTGACACTAGGCTAGCGTACCCGTATATGGTTCTTGAAAATGATTTGCTCTACCAGGTAGAAAAAAAAGGGGAAGACACAGTGCAACGGTTAGTGGTACCCAAACCTTATCGGCGGAAGGTACTGGATTTGGCCCACGGACATATAATGGGGGGACATCTGGGGGTACAGAAAACCACAGAAAGGATATTGCATTGTTTTGTGTGGCCTGGAATACATTGTGATGTGCGTAACTATTGTGAGTCCTGTCCAGAGTGCCAAATCGCGGCCCCTAAATCTCAGTTCCGTAGCCCTTTGGTACCCCTTCCTATCATCGGGGTCCCTTTTGAGAGAATTGGGATGGATTTGGTTGGGCCCCTTCCCCGATCCGCACGTGGGCACCAACATATCCTCGTCATCGTGGACTATGCCACTCATTACCCGCAAGCCGTCCCTTTGCGTAACACAGCTACCAAGACGATCGCCAAGGAATTGGTACAAGTGTTTAGTCGGGTGGGAATTCCAAAACAGATACTCACCGACCAGGGGACTCCCTTTATGTCGAGGGTAATGAAGGAGCTCTGCAGGCTCTTACAAATAGACCCGTTGCGTACGTCTGTCTATCACCCTCAAACAGATGGCCTGGTTGAGCGCTTCAACAAAACCTTAAAACAGATGCTCCGGAAGGCGATAGACAAAGATGGGAAGAACTGGGATTACTTGTTACCCTATTTGCTGTTTGCCATTAGGGAAGTTCCCCAGTCTTCCACAGGGTTTTCGCCTTTCGAACTGTTGTACGCCCGTCGTCCCCGGGGACTGCTTACCATGATTTGGACCCGGAGGTCGCTCAGGACTTTGAGAAGCTGAAAGCTGAGATCCTGGCCCGGCTGGGTGTGACGACGGCTGTCCGTGCACAGAGGGTACATCAGTGGACATACCAGCAAGATAAACCGGCGCGGTCTCAGATGTTCGACCTGATCTACTTGACAAAGAAATGGCTGCAACCCGAGGTACTGACAATACCCGAAATAATCCAGCGGGTTGTCCTGGACAAGTACCTGAGAGTACTACCCCCAGCGCTGAAAAGGTGGGTAAGCCAAGGAAATCCCACGACAGCGGATCAACTTGTGGAGTTGGTCGAGCGTTATTCCGTGGCAGAAGGACTTCCCGACGACACCGCCAACCCCCGGTCTGTGCCTCCTCCTCGTGGAACCGGTAAGACTGTTCCAGGGACAACGGGTGAAGGAAAATCGCTTAAAACTGTGGGGGAGGAGTCCGGGACTGCTCGCACTCCGAGACCAAGAGTATTGGACGGTGGTCTCAGTAGGGGACCTGTTAGGTGTTTCCGCTGCCATGAGAAGGGTCATGTTTCTGCGAACTGTCCTGTTACCGCTGAACCCATGCAGTGCGACGTTATAGACTCTAGAAAACGCATGTCTTTGGTTACACAGCTAGTGAGTGTGAATGCGGGTCAAAATGATACAGTGAAACACCTGTGTGAATTATCTGTTGATGGGAAAAATGCTGTGGCATTACTAGACTCTGGAAGTGTGGTGACTCTGGTGAAAGCTAGTCTGGTGGCACTTCCGTCTGGTCCGTCTGACAAGTTTTCTGTGACGTGTGTGCATGGTGACACCCGCTCGTACTTAACAGCGGTCATATGGATTTCTACTCCCTATGGGTCAGTGCAGCACAAAGTGGGACTCGTTCCCGCATTGTTACAGGATGTAATCCTGGGCAGGGATTTTCCCTATTTCTGGCAGTTGTGGGAGAATCAGTTGCTCCTTCACGGTAGCTGTACCCGTGAATCTTCTCCCATGCCATCTGGAGGTCCCGAGTCCCTAGAGGAGACCCCACAGGAAGATGTTGCTGGGGAGGTTAGTGATTCTAACCTTCAGTACCCCTTCTCCGTCATGGCGGGGGAAACAGAGGAAACTGAGGAACCTCAGCGAGAGGCAGAGGCAGACAGCCATCCGGCACCCTGCCTGCCAGATTTGGGAGTCCAGGTGGATGACTTCCACAGCGAGCAAATGAAAGATCCTACCCTGACTCCGGCTAGGAAAAATGTAAAAATGATAGATGGGGTACCCGTAGAACCTGACACTAGGCTAGCGTACCCGTATATGGTTCTTGAAAATGATTTGCTCTACCAGGTAGAAAAAAAAGGGGAAGACACAGTGCAACGGTTAGTGGTACCCAAACCTTATCGGCGGAAGGTACTGGATTTGGCCCACGGACATATAATGGGGGGACATCTGGGGGTACAGAAAACCACAGAAAGGATATTGCATTGTTTTGTGTGGCCTGTAATACATTGTGATGTGCGTAACTATTGTGAGTCCTGTCCAGAGTGCCAAATCGCGGCCCCTAAATCTCAGTTCCGTAGCCCTTTGGTACCCCTTCCTATCATCGGGGTCCCTTTTGAGAGAATTGGGATGGATTTGGTTGGGCCCCTTCCCCGATCCGCACGTGGGCACCAACATATCCTCGTCATCGTGGACTATGCCACTCGTTACCCGCAAGCCGTCCCTTTGCGTAACACAGCTACCAAGACGATCGCCAAGGAATTGGTACAAGTGTTTAGTCGGGTGGGAATTCCAAAACAGATACTCACCGACCAGGGGACTCCCTTTATGTCGAGGGTAATGAAGGAGCTCTGCAGGCTCTTACAAATAGACCCGTTGCGTACGTCTGTCTATCACCCTCAAACAGATGGCCTGGTTGAGCGCTTCAACAAAACCTTAAAACAGATGCTCCGGAAGGCGATAGACAAAGATGGGAAGAACTGGGATTACTTGTTACCCTATTTGCTGTTTGCCATTAGGGAAGTTCCCCAGTCTTCCACAGGGTTTTCGCCTTTCGAACTGTTGTACGCCCGTCGTCCCCGGGGACTGCTTACCATGATTTGGACCCGGAGGTCGCTCAGGACTTTGAGAAGCTGAAAGCTGAGATCCTGGCCCGGCTGGGTGTGACGACGGCTGTCCGTGCACAGAGGGTACATCAGTGGACATACCAGCAAGATAAACCGGCGCGGTCTCAGATGTTCGACCTGATCTACTTGACAAAGAAATGGCTGCAACCCGAGGTACTGACAATACCCGAAATAATCCAGCGGGTTGTCCTGGACAAGTACCTGAGAGTACTACCCCCAGCGCTGAAAAGGTGGGTAAGCCAAGGAAATCCCACGACAGCGGATCAACTTGTGGAGTTGGTCGAGCGTTATTCCGTGGCAGAAGGACTTCCCGACGACACCGCCAACCCCCGGTCTGTGCCTCCTCCTCGTGGAACCGGTAAGACTGTTCCAGGGACAACGGGTGAAGGAAAATCGCTTAAAACTGTGGGGGAGGAGTCCGGGACTGCTCGCACTCAAAGACCAAGAGTATTGGACGGTGGTCTCAGTAGGGGACCTGTTAGGTGTTTCCGCTGCCATGAGAAGGGTCATGTTTCTGCGAACTGTCCTGTTACCGCTGAACCCATGCAGTGCGACGTTATAGACTCTAGAAAACGCATGTCTTTGGTTACACAGCTAGTGAGTGTGAATGCGGGTCAAAATGATACAGTGAAACACCTGTGTGAATTATCTGTTGATGGGAAAAATGCTGTGGCATTACTAGACTCTGGAAGTGTGGTGACTCTGGTGAAAGCTAGTCTGGTGGCACTTCCGTCTGGTCCGTCTGACAAGTTTTCTGTGACGTGTGTGCATGGTGACACCCGCTCGTACTTAACAGCGGTCATATGGATTTCTACTCCCTATGGGTCAGTGCAGCACAAAGTGGGACTCGTTCCCGCATTGTTACAGGATGTAATCCTGGGCAGGGATTTTCCCTATTTCTGGCAGTTGTGGGAGAATCAGTTGCTCCTTCACGGTAGCTGTACCCGTGAATCTTCTCCCATGCCATCTGGAGGTCCCGAGTCCCTAGAGGAGACCCCACAGGAAGATGTTGCTGGGGAGGTTAGTGATTCTAACCTTCAGTACCCCTTCTCCGTCATGGCGGGGGAAACAGAGGAAACTGAGGAACCTCAGCGAGAGGCGGAGGCAGACAGCCATCCGGCACCCTGCCTGCCAGATTTGGGAGTCCAGGTGGATGACTTCCACAGCGAGCAAATGAAAGATCCTACCCTGACTCCGGCTAGGAAAAATGTAAAAATGATAGATGGGGTACCCGTAGAACCTGACACTAGGCTAGCGTACCCGTATATGGTTCTTGAAAATGATTTGCTCTACCAGGTAGAAAAAAAAGGGGAAGACACAGTGCAACGGTTAGTGGTACCCAAACCTTATCGGCGGAAGGTACTGGATTTGGCCCACGGACATATAATGGGGGGACATCTGGGGGTACAGAAAACCACAGAAAGGATATTGCATTGTTTTGTGTGGCCTGGAATACATTGTGATGTGCGTAACTATTGTGAGTCCTGTCCAGAGTGCCAAATCGCGGCCCCTAAATCTCAGTTCCGTAGCCCTTTGGTACCCCTTCCTATCATCGGGGTCCCTTTTGAGAGAATTGGGATGGATTTGGTTGGGCCCCTTCCCCGATCCGCACGTGGGCACCAACATATCCTCGTCATCGTGGACTATGCCACTCGTTACCCGCAAGCCGTCCCTTTGCGTAACACAGCTACCAAGACGATCGCCAAGGAATTGGTACAAGTGTTTAGTCGGGTGGGAATTCCAAAACAGATACTCACCGACCAGGGGACTCCCTTTATGTCGAGGGTAATGAAGGAGCTCTGCAGGCTCTTACAAATAGACCCGTTGCGTACGTCTGTCTATCACCCTCAAACAGATGGCCTGGTTGAGCGCTTCAACAAAACCTTAAAACAGATGCTCCGGAAGGCGATAGACAAAGATGGGAAGAACTGGGATTACTTGTTACCCTATTTGCTGTTTGCCATTAGGGAAGTTCCCCAGTCTTCCACAGGGTTTTCGCCTTTCGAACTGTTGTACGCCCGTCGTCCCCGGGGACTGCTGGACGTCGCAAAAGAAACCTGGGAAGGTCAAGTCACTCCCTTTAAAACGGTGATCGACCATGTAACACAAATGCAGGATCGTATTGCCGCTGTCATGCCCATTGTTAGGGACCATATGTTACAGGCCCAGGGAGCCCAGAGGCAAAGTTATGATAGAGGCGCTAAGGTCCGTACATTTGCACCCGGCGATAGGGTGTTGGTCCTAATCCCTACGGTGGATAGTAAATTCCTGGCGAAATGGCAGGGCCCATTTGAGGTCCGAGAAAGAGTTGGTGAAGTGAACTATAAAGTGTACCAGCCGGATAAGAGAAAACCGGAACAGATTTATCATGTGAATCTGATAAAATCCTGGAAAGACCGCTCTGCCCTAACGGCGGATCTGCCCCGTCCGGTTTGTTCACCCACTGTACCAGAGGTGCAGGTTGCTGAGACTCTCTCAGAACGACAAAAATCTGAGGTTAAGCAATTTTTGTTACAGAACCGACAGTTTTTCTCCGAAAAACCTGGCCGGACTAAGTTGGTGAAACATGAGATTGTCACAGAGCCTGGCATCACTGTTCATGTGAAGCCCTACCGGATTCCGGAAGCCCGCCGTGAAGCTGTCTCCCGGGAAGTGATGGCAATGTTGGACTTAGGAGTCATTGAGGAGTCACACAGCGCCTGGTCCAGTCCAATTGTGTTGATACCTAAACCGGATGGCTCCATCCGGTTTTGTAATGACTTTAGGAAACTGAATGCAGTTTCTAAATTTGATGCGTACCCTATGCCCCGGGTCGATGAGTTGATCGACCGGCTTGGTAAAGCCCGATACATTACGACCCTGGATTTAACAAAGGGGTACTGGCAGATTCCTCTGGCCGAGGCGGCCAGAGAGAAGACGGCATTTGCTACACCGGAAGGTCTGTTCCAGTATGTCTATATGCCGTTTGGACTTCACGGAGCTCCCGCAACCTTCCAGAGATTGATGGATCGAGTCTTGAGGCCTCACAGACAGTACGCTTCTGCCTACCTGGATGACATCGTAATTTACAGCATGGACTGGGAAACTCATCTCCAGAAGGTACAAGCGGTGATTGATGACCTGCGAGATGCAGGTTTAACGGCAAACCCCAAGAAATGCCACATCGGGCTTGAAGAAGCCCGATACTTGGGCTACGTGATTGGCCGAGGAGTGGTTAAACCCCAGATCGACAAAATACAGGCAATTCAGGGCTGGCCACAACCAGTGAACAAGAAACAAGTGCAGGCTTTCTGGGGATTGCCGGCTATTATCGCCGGTTCATACCCAATTTTGCAGCCATGGCTACTCCCTTGATGGATCTTACCAAGGGGAAGGGTTTCGTCATGGTAAAGAGGACCTCAGCTGCTGAAGAGGCCTTCCACAGCCTGAAACGGGCTTTGTGCTCTCAGCCCGTACTAGTGACTCCTGATTTCAGCAGCGAGTTTGTGGTACAAACTGATGCCTCTGATACTGGTGTCGGAGCTGTACTTTCCCAGGTGAGGGACGGAGTCGAACACCCGGTCCTCTATCTCAGTCGGAAACTGAATGTACATGAGCAGAGGTATGCGGTGGTTGAAAAAGAGTGCCTAGCCATTAAATGGGCTCTCGACTCCCTCAAGTATTACCTGGCTGGTAGGAAGTTTAGGCTGGTCACAGACCATGCCCCTCTCAAGTGGATGCACCTCCACAAGGACCGTAATAGTCGGGTAACCCGGTGGTTCCTTGCCCTGCAGGCTTACTCTTTTACGGTGGAGCACCGACCTGGGGTGCAGATGGGGAACGCCGATGCCCTATCCCGAGTGCACTGTTTCAAAAGTGTTCTTGCTCGACCGGAGTGGTCTGAGCAAGGGGGGGGATATGTAAGACTCATGCTGGTGTGGTAGATGGGGGCAGGTATATCTCGCCCAGGTGTTTGTCCTATGTGAACTAGGCCACTCAGTATCTTCAGGGTGCTAATGGGTTAATGATTGCAGGAATAAAAGATGACCAGCTGGGTGTTTCCAGTGTCTGCCTGGGGCACACAGATTGCCTGCCTGTGTGGGACAAACGTGAGTGAAGAGCTCTGCTCAAGAATTGTGTGATGTTAGCTGGGTGGGAGAAGGGTGGGAGAAGCCCCCCCAGTTGTTGAGATAGCAACGTATTTTGTTTAGTTAGTGCCGGACAGGCTAAGATTTATTTTTATGTTTTGTTTTTTGTGTTGCTTTCACGTTAATAAATCTGACCTGAGGTCAGCCTGCTCAGAAACTTGCTGTACGCCTCAGATTCAATGCACAAACCACGTGTCCTTTGACCCCAGCAAAGGCGATCCCAGAGTGTTTTGTCACAGTGCCTAACCCTTTATGCAAAGAGTGCAAAGAGTTAGCTGTATGCCTTAAGCCTAGCCCACACTTGTGCCCCGGCCTTAAGCCTGGCCTGCACTTGTGCCCCGGCCTTAATCCTATCCCGCACTTGTGCCCCGGCCTTAAGCCTAGCCCGCACTTGTGCCGCGGCCTTAAGCCTAGCTCGCACTCGTGCCCCGGCCTTAAGCCTAGCCCGCACTCGTGCCCGGCCTTAAGCCTAGCCCGCACTCGTGCCCCGGCCTTAATCCTATCCCGCACTTGTGCCCCGGCCTTAAGCCTAGCCCGCACTTGTGCCCCGGCCTTAAGCCTAGCTCGCACTCGTGCCCCGGCCTTAAGCCTAGCCTGCACTCGTGCCCCGGCCTTAAGCCTAGCCCGCACTCGTGCCCCGGCCTTAAGCCTAGCCCGCACTCGTGCCCCGGCCTTAAGCCTAGCCCGCACTCGTGCCCCGGCCTTAGGCCTAGCCCGCACTCGTGCCCCGGCCTTAAGCCTAGCCCGCACTCGTGCCCCGGCCTTAAGCCTAGCCCGCACTCGTGCCCCGGCCTTAAGCCTAGCCCGCACTCGTGCCCCGGCCTTAAGCCTAGCCCACACTCGTGCCCCGGCCTTAAGCCTAGCCCGCACTTGTGCCCCGGCCTTAAGCCTAGCCCGCACTTGTGCCCCGGCCTTAAGCCTAGCCCGCACTTGTGCCCAGGCTTTAAGCCTAGCCAGCACTTGTGCCAAGGCCTTAAGCCTAGCCCGCACTTTTGAGCCCCTTGAATGCTTGTTTGTTTGTTTTTGTCTTCAGCTTCATGTTGGTTATGCACATAGGGCCAGATTTACGCTCTTCGCTCTTGTCCCGTCTGAATGCGCATGCACGACTGTAATTGGGGAAGAAGGCATTAACCATTTACGGAGGACAGACAAGAAGTGCCTGGTCGCTTGGAGCATGGGGTTATGGAGAAGCTCTGCACTGTACAACAAAGGATCTAGTCCTAAATGTCCAAGTACAGAGTAGAGGGGTGAAAGCTAGCTCTTCACCCCAATGGGTGCCTAACCCTTTATGCAAAGAGTGCAAAGAGTTAGCTGTATGCCTTAAGCCTAGCCCGCCCTTGTGCCCCGGCCTTAAGCCTAGCCCACACTTGTGCCCCGGCCTTAAGCCTAGCCCGCACTCGTGCCCCGGCCTTAAGCCTAGCCCGCACTCGTGCCCCGGCCTTAAGCCTAGCCCGCACTCGTGCCCCGGCCTTAAGCCTAGCCTGCACTTGTTCCCCGGCCTTAAGCCTAGCCCGCACTTGTGCCCAGGCCTTAAGCCTAGCCGGCACTTGTGCCCAGGCCTTAAGCCTAGCCCGCACTTTTGAGCCCCTTGAATGCTTGTTTGTTTTTGTCTTCAGCTTCATGTTGGTTATGCACATAGGGCCAGCTTTACGCTCTTCGCTCTTGTCCCGTCTGAATGCGCATGCATGACTGTAATTGGGGAAGAAGGCATTACCCATTTACGGAAGACAGACAAGTGCCTGGTTGCTTGGAGCATGGGGTTATGGAGAGGCTCCGCACTGTACAACAAAGGATCTAGTCCTAAATGTCCAAGTACAGAGTAGAGGGGTAAAAGCTAGCTCTTCAACCCTATGGGTGCCTAACCCTTTATGCAAAGAGTGCAAAGAGTTAGCTGTATGCCTTAAGCCTAGCCCGCACTTGTTCCCCGGCCTTAAGCCTAGCCCACACTTGTGCCCCGGCCTTAAGCCTAGCCAGCACTTGTGCCCCTGCCTTATGCCTAGCCAGCACTTGTGCCCCTGCCTTATGCCTAGCCAGCACCTGTGCCCCTGCCTTATGCCTAGCCAGCACTTGTGCCCCTGCCTTATGCCTAGCCAGCACTTGTGCTTCTGCCTTAAGCCTAGCCAGCACTTGTGCCCCTGCCTTATGCCTAGCCAGCACTTGTGCCCCTGCCTTATGCCTAGCCAGCACTTGTGCCCCTGCCTTATGCCTAGCCAGCACTTGTGCCCCTGCCTCATGCCTAGCCAGCACTTGTGCCCCTGCCTTATGCCTAGCCAGCACTTGTGCCCCTGCCTTATGCCTAGCCATCACTTGTGCCCCTGCCTTATGCCTAGCCAGCACTTGTGCCCCTGCCTTATGCCTAGCCAGCACTTGTGCCCCTGCCTTATGCCTAGCCAGCACTTGTGCCCCTGCCTCATGCCTAGCCAGCACCTGTGCCCCTGCCTTATGCCTACCCCGCACCTATGCCCCTGCCTTATGCCTAGCCCGCACATGTGCCCCTGCCTTATGCCTAGCCAGCACTTGTGCCCCTGCCTTATGCCTAGCCAGCACTAGTGCCCCTGCCTTATGCCTAGCCAGCACTTGTGCCCCTGCCTTATGCCTAGCCAGCACTTGTGCCCCTGCCTTATGCCTAACCAGAACTTGTGCCCTGCCTTATGCCTAGCCAGCACTTGTGCCCCTGCCTTATTCCTAGCCAGCACTTGTGCCCCTGCCTTATTCCTAGCCAGCACTTGTGCCCCTGCCTTATGCCTAGCCAGCACTTGTGCCCCTGCCTTATGCCTAGCCAGCACTTGTGCCCCTGCCTTATGCCTAGCCAGCACTTGTGCCCCTGCCTTATGCCTAGCCAGCACCTGTGCCCCTGCCTTATGCCTACCCCACACCTGTGCCCCTGCCTTATGCCTAGCCCGCACTTGTGCCCCTGCTTTATGCCTAGCCAGCACTTGTGCCCCTGCCTTATGCCTAGCCAGCACTTGTGCCCCTGCCTTATGCCTAGCCAGCACTTGTGCCCCTGCGTTATGCCTAGCCAGCACTTGTGCCCTTGCCTTATGCCTAACCAGCACTTGTGCCCCTGCCTTATGCCTAGCCAGCACTTGTGCCACTGCCTTATGCCTAGCCAGCACTTGTGCCCCTGCCTTATGCCTAGCCAGCACTTGTGCCCCTGCCTTATTCCTAGCCAGCACTTGTGCCCCTGCCTTATGCCTAGCCAGCACTTGTGCCCCTGCCTTATGCCTAGCCAGCACTTGTGCCCCTGCCTTATGCCTAGCCAGCACTTGTGCCCCTGCCTTATGCCTAGCCAGCACCTGTGCCCCTGCCTTATGCCTACCCCGCACCTGTGCCCCTGCCTTATGCCTAGCCCGCACTTGTGCCCCTGCTTTATGCCTAGCCAGCACTTGTGCCCCTGCCTTATGCCTAGCCAGCACTTGTGCTCCTGCCTAATGCCTAGCCAGCACTTGTGCCCCTGCCTTATGCCTAGCCAGCACTTGTGCCCCTGCCTTATGCCTAGCCAGCACTTGTGCCCCTGCCTTATGCCTAGCCAGCACTTGTGCTTCTGCCTTATGCCTAGCCAGCACTTGTGCCCCTGCCTTATGCCTAGCCAGCACTTGTGCCCCTGCCTTATGCCTAGCCAGCACTTGTGCCCCTGCCTTATGCCTACCCAGCACTTCTGCCCCTGCCTTATGCCTAGCCAGCACTTGTGCCCCTGCCTTATGCCTAGCCAGCACTTGTGCCCCTGCCTTATGCCTAGCCAGCACTTGAGCCCCTGCCTTATGCCTAGCCAGCACTTGTGCCCCTGCCTTATGCCTAGCCAGCACTTGTGCCCCTGCCTTATGCCTAGCCAGCACTTGTGCCCCTGCCTTATGCCTAGCCAGCACTTGTGCCCCTGCCTTATGCCTAGCCAGCACTTGTGCCCCTGCCTTATGCCTAGCCCGCACTTGTGCCCAGGCCTTAAGCCTAGGTGGCACTTATGCCCATGCCTTAAGCCTAGCCGGCACTTGTGCCCCCTGCCTTGATCCTAGCCAGCACTGCACTTGTGCCCAGGCCTTAAGCCTGGCCCGCACTTGTGCCCAGGCCTTAAGCCTAGCCCACACTTGTGCCCATGCCTTAAGCCTAGCCAGCACTTGTGCCCCCTTCCTTGATCCTAGCCAGCACTTGTGCCCCTGCCTTATGCCTAGCCAGCACTTGTGCCCCTGCCTTATGCCTAGCCAGCACTTGTGCCCCTGCCTTATGCATAGCCAGCACTTGTGCTCCTGCCTTATGCCTAACCAGCACTTGTGCTACTGCCTTATGCCTAGCCAGCACTTGTACCCCTGCCTTATGCCTAGCCAGCACTTGTGCCCCTGCCTTATGCCTAGCCAGCACTTGTGACCCTACCTTATGCCTAGCCAGCACTTGTGCCCCTGCCTTATGCCTAGCCAGCACTTGTGCCCCTGCCTTATGCCTAGCCAGCACTTGTGCCCCTGCTTAATGCCTAGCCAGCACCTGTGCCCCTGCCTTATGCCTAGCCAGCACTTGTGCCCCTGCCTTATGCCTAGCCAGCACTTGTGCCCCTGCCTTATGCCTAGCCAGCACTTGTGCCCCTGCCTTATGCCTAGCCCGCACTTGTGCCCAGGCCTTAAGCCTAGCTGGAACTTGTGCCCATGCCTTAAGCCTAGCTGGCAATTGTGCCCCCTGCCTTGATCCTAGCCAGCACTGCACTTGTTCCCAGGCCTTAAGCCTAGCCGCACTTGTGCCCAGGCCTTAAGCCTAGCCCACACTTGTGCCCATGCCTTAAGCCTAGCCAGCACTTGTGCCCCCTCCCTTGATCCTAGCCAGCTCTTGTGCCCCTGCCTTATGCCTAGCCAGCACTTGTGCCCCGGTCTTAAACCTAGCCCGCACTTGTGCCCCAGTCTTAAGCCTAGCCCGCGCTTGTACCCCGGCCTTATGCCTAGCCCCTGCCTTATGCCTAGCCTGCACTTGTGCCCCGGCCTTAAGCCTAGCCCGCACTTGTGCCCCGGCCTTAGGCCTAGCCCGCACTTGTGCCCCTGCCTTATGCCTAGCCAGCACTTGTGCCCCTGCCTTATGCCTAGCCAGCACTTGTGCCCCTGCCTTATGCCTAGCCAGCACTTGTGCCCCTGCCTTATGCCTAGCCAGCACTTGTGCCCCTGCCTTATGCCTAGCCAGCATTTGTGCCCCTGCCTTATGCCTAGCCAGCACTTGTGCCCCTGCCTTATTCCTAGCCAGCACTTGTGCCCCTGCCTTATGCCTAGCCCGCACTTGTGCCCAGGCCTTAAGCCTAGCTGGCACTTGTGCCCATGCCTTAAGCCTAGCTGGCACTTGTGCCCCCTGCCTTGATCCTAGCCAGCACTGCACTTGTGCCCAGGCCTTAAGCCTAGCCCGCACTTGTGCCCAGGCCTTAAGCCTAGCCCACACTTGTGCCCCTGCCTTATGCCTAGCCAGCACTTGTGCTTCTGCCTTATGCCTAGCCAGCACTTGTGCCCCTGTCTTATGCCTAGCCAGCACTTGTGCCCCTGCATTATGCCTAGCCAGCACTTGTGCCCGTCTTATGCCTAGCCAGCACTTGTGCCCCTGCCTTATGCCTAGCCAGCACTTGTGCCCCTGCCTTATGCCTAGCCCGCACTTGTGCCCAGGCCTTAAGCCTAGCTGGCACTTGTGCCCATGCCTTAAGCCTAGCTGGCACTTGTGCCCCCTGCCTTGATCCTAGCCAGCCCTGCACTTGTGCCCAGGCCTTAAGCCTAGCCCGCACTTGTGCCCAGGCCTTAAGCCTAGCCCGCACTTGTGCCCCGGCCTTAGGCCTAGCCCGCACTTGTGCCCCGGCCTTAGGCCTAGCCCGCACTTGTGCCCCGACCTTAAGCCTAGCCCGCACTTGTGCCCAGGCCTTAAGCCTAGCCCGCACTTGTGCCCAGGACTTAAGCCTACCCCGCACTTGTGCCCAGGCGTTAAGCCTAGCCTGCACTTGTGCCCAGGCATTAAGCCTAGCCCGCACTTTTGGCCAGGCCTTAAGCCTACCCCGCACTTGTGCCCAGGCCTTAAGCCTAGCCTGCACTTGTGCCCAGGCCTTAAGCCTAGCCCGCACTTTTGAGCCCCTTGAATGCTTGTTTGTTTGTTTTTGTCTTCAGCTTCATGTTGGTTATGCACATAGGGCCAGCTTTACGCTCTTCGCTCTTATCCCGTCTGAATGCGCATGCACGACTGTAATTGGGGAAGAAGGCATTACCCATTTACGGAGGACAGACTAGAAGTGCCTGGTCGCTTGGAGCATGGGGTTATGGAGAGGCTCCGCACTTTACAACAAAGAATCTAGTCCTAAATGTCCAAGTACAGAGTAGAGGGGTGAAAGCTAGCTCTTCACCCCTATGGGTGCCTAACCCTTTATGCAAAGAGTGCAAAGAGTTAGCTGTATGCCTTAAGCCTAGCCAGCACTTGTGCCCATTCCTTAAGCCTAGCCAGCACTTGTGCCCCCTGCCTTGATCCTAGCCAGCACTGCACTTGTGCCCATGCCTTAAGCCTGGCCCGCACTTGTGCCCAGGCCTTAAGCCTAGCCCGCACTTGTGCCCAGGCCTTAAGCCTAGCTGACACTGGTGCCCATGCCTTAAGCCTAGCCAGCACTTGTGCCCCCTGCCTTGATCCTAGCCAGCACTGCACTTGTGCCCAGGCCTTAAGCCTAGCCCGCACTTGTGCCCCGGCCTTAAGCCTAGCCCGCACTTGTGCCCAGGCCTTAAGCCCAGCCCGCAGTTGTGCCCAGGCCTTAAGCCTAGCTGGCACTTGTGCCCATGCTTTAAGCCTAGCCGGCACTTGTGCCCATGCCTTAAGCCTAGCCGGCACTTTTGCCCATGCCTTTAGCCTAGCCCGCAGTTGTGCCCAGGCCTTAAGCCTAGCTGGCACTTGTGCCCATATTTTAAGCCTAGCCGGCACTTGTGCCCATGCCTTAAGCCTAGCCCGCACTTGTGCCCAGGCCTTAAGCCTAGCCCGCACTTGTGCCCCGGCCTTAAGCCTAGCCCGCACTTGTGCCCCGGCCTTAAGCCTAGCCCCCACTTGTGCCCCGGCCTTAATCCTAGCCCGCACTTGTGCCCCGGCCTTAAGCCTAGCCCGCACTTGTGCCCAGGCCTTAAGCCTAGCCCGAACTTGTGCCCAGGCCTTAAGCCTAGCCCGCACTTGTGCCCAGGCCTTAAGCCTAGCCCGCACTTGTGCCCAGGCCTTAAGCCTAGCCCGCACTTGTGCCCAGGCCTTAAGCCTAGCCCGCACTTGTGCCCAGGCCTTAAGCCTAGCCCGCACTTGTGCCCAGGCCTTAAGCCTAGCCCGCACTTGTGCCCAGGCCTTAAGCCTAGCCCGCACTTGTGCCCAGGCCTTAAGCCTAGCCCGCACTTGTGCCCAGGCCTTAAGCCTAGCCCGCACTTGTGCCCAGGCCTCAAGCCTAGCCCGCACTTGTGCCCAGACCTTAAGCCTAGCCCGCACTTGTGCCCAGGCCTTAAGCCTAGCCCGCACTTGTGCCCAGGTCTTAAGCGTAGCCCGCACTTGTGCCCAGGCCTTAAGCCTAGACCGCACTTGTGCCCAGGTCTTAAGCCTAGCCCGCACTTGTGCCCAGGCTTTAAACCTAGCCAGCACTTGTGCCCAGGCCTTAAGCCTAGCCCGCACTTGTGCCCAGGCCTTAAGCCTAGCCCGCACTTGTGCCCAGGCCTTAAGCCTAGCCCGCACTTGTGCCCAGGCCTTAAGCCTAGCCCGCACTTTTGAGCCCCTTGAATGCTTGTTTGTTTGTTTTTGTCTTCAGCTTATGTTGGTTATGCACATGTGGCCAGCTTTACGCTCTTCGCTCTTGTCCCGTCTGAATGCGCATGCACGACTGTCATTGGGGAAGAAGGCATTACCCATTTACGGAGGACAGACAAGAAGTCCCTGGTTGCTTGGAGCATGGGGTTATGGAGAGGCTCCGCACTGTACAACAAAGGATCTAGTCCTAAATGTCCACGTACAGAGTAGAGGGGTGAAATCTAGCTCTTCACCCCTATGGGTGCCTAACCCTTTATGCAAAGAGTGCAAAGAGTGAGCTGTATGCCTTAAGCCTAGCCAGCACTTGTGCCCATGCCTTAAGCCTAGCCAGCACTTGTGCCCCCTGCCTTGATCCTAGCCAGCACTGCACTTGTGCCCAGGCCTTAAGCCTAGCCCGCACTTGTGCCCAGGCCTTAAGCCTAGCCCACACTTGTGCCCCGGCCTTCAGCCTAGCCCGCACTTGTGCCCCGGCCTTAAGCCTAGCCCGCACTTGTGCCCCGGCCTTAAACCTAGCCCGCACTTGTGCCCTGGCCTTAAGCCTAGCCCGCACTTGTGCCCCGGCCTTAAGCCTAGCCCGCACTTGTGCCCCGGCCTTAAGCCTAGCCCACACTTGTGCCCCGGCCTTAAGCCTAGCCCGCACTTGTGCCCCGGCCTTAAGCCTAGCCCGCACTTGTGCCCCGGCCTTAAGCCTAGCCCCCACTTGTGCCCCGGCCTTAAGCCTAGCCCGCACTTGTGCCCCGGCCTTTAGCCTAGCCCGCACTTGTGCCCCGGCCTTAAGCCTAGCCCGCACTTGTGCCCAGGCCTTAAGCCTAGCCCGAACTTGTGCGCAGGCCTTAAGCCTAGCCCGCACTTTTGAGCCCCTTGAATGCTTGTTTGTTTTTGTCTTCAGCTTCATGTTGGTTATGCACATAGGGCCAGCTTTACGCTCTTCGCTCTTGTCCCGTCTGAATGCGCATGCATGACTGTAATTGGGGAAGAAGGCATTACCCATTTACAGAGGACAGACAAGTGCCTGGTTGCTTGGAGCATGGGGTTATGGAGAGGCTCCGCACTGTACAACAAAGGATCTAGTCCTAAATGTCCAAGTACAGAGTAGAGGGGTAAAAGTTAGCTCTTCACCCCTATGGGTGCCTAACCCTTTATGCAAAGAGTGCAAAGAGTTACCTGTATGCCTTAAGCCTAGCCCGCACTTGTTCCCCGGCCTTAAGCCTAGCCCACACTTGTGCCCCGGCCTTAAGCCAAGCCAGCACTTGTGCCCCTGCCTTATGCCTAGCCAGCACTTGTGCCCCTGCCTTATGCCTAGCCATCACCTGTGCCCCTGCCTTATGCCTAGCCAGCACTTGTGCCCCTGCCTTATGCCTAGCCAGCACTTGTGCTTCTGCCTTATGCCTAGCCAGCACTTGTGCCCCTGCCTTATGCCTAGCCAGCACTTGTGCCTCTGCCTTATGCCTAGCCAGCACTTGTGCCCCTGCCTTATGCCTAGCCAGCACTTGTGCCCCTGCCTCATGCCTAGCCAGCACTTGTGCCCCTGCCTTATGCCTAGCCAGCACTTGTGCCCCTGCCTTATGCCTAGCCAGCACTTGTGCCCCTGCCTTATGCCTAGCCAGCACTTGTGCCCCTGCCTTATGCCTAGCCAGCACTTGTGCCCCTGCCTTATGCCTAGCCAGCACCTGTGCCCTTGCCTTATGCCTACCCCGCACCTATGCCCCTGCCTTATGCCTAGCCCGCACATGTGCCCCTGCCTTATGCCTAGCCAGCACTTGTGCCCCTGCCTTATGCCTAGCCAGCACTTGTGCCCCTGCCTTATGCCTAGCCAGCACTTGTGCCCCTGCCTTATGCCTAGCCAGCACTTTTGCCCCTGCCTTATGCCTAGCCAGCACTTGTGCCCCTGCCTTATGCCTAGCCAGCACTTGTGCCCCTGCCTTATTTGTAGCCAGCACTTGTGCCCCTGCCTTATTCCTAGCCAGCACTTGTGCCCCTGCCTTATGCCTAGCCAGCACTTGTGCCCCTGCCTTATGCCTAGCCAGCACTTGTGCCCCTGCCTTATGCCTAGCCAGCACTTGTGCCCCTGCCTTATGCCTAGCCAGCACCTGTGCCCCTGCCTTATGCCTACCCCGCACCTGTGCCCCTGCCTTATGCCTAGCCCGCACTTGTGCCCCTGCTTTATGCCTAGCCAGCACTTGTGCCCCTGCCTTATGCCTAGCCAGCACTTGTGCCCCTGCCTTATGCCTAGCCAGCACTTGTGCCCCTGCCTTATGCCTAGCCAGCACTTGTGCCCCTGCCTTATGCCTAGCCAGCACTTGTGCCCCTGCCTTATGCCTAGCCCGCACATGTGCCCCTGCCTTATGCCTAGCCAGCACTTGTGCCCCTGCCTTATGCCTAGCCAGCACTTGTGCCCCTGCCTTATTCCTAGCCAGCACTTGTGCCCCTGCCTTATGCCTAGCCAGCACTTGTGCCCCTGCCTTATGCCTAGCCAGCACTTGTGCCCCTGCCTTATGCCTAGCCAGCACTTGTGCCCCTGCCTTATGCCTAGCCAGCACCTGTGCCCCTGCCTTATGCCTACCCCACACCTGTGCCCCTGCCTTATGCCTAGCCCGCACTTGTGCCCCTGCTTTATGCCTAGCCAGCACTTGTGCCCCTGCCTTATGCCTAGCCAGCACTTGTGCCCCTGCCTTATGCCTAGCCAGCACTTGTGCCCCTGCCTTATGCCTAGCCAGCACTTGTGCTTCTGCCTTATGCCTAGCCAGCACTTGTGCCCCTGCCTTATGCCTAGCCAGCACTTGTGCCCCTGTCTTATGCCTAGCCAGCACTTGTGCCCCTGCCTTATGCCTACCCAGCACTTGTGCCCCTGCCTTATGCCTAGCCAGCACTTGTGCCCCTGCCTTATGCCTAGCCAGCACTTGTGCCCCTGCCGTATGCCTAGCCAGCACTTGTGCTTCTGCCTTATGCCTAGCCAGCACTTGTGCCCCTGCCTTATGCCTAGCCAGCACTTGTGCCCCTGCCTTATGCCTAGCCAGCACTTGTGCCCCTGCCTTATGCCTAGCCAGCATTTGTGCCCCTGCCTTATGCCTACCCAGCACTTGTGCCCCTGCCTTATGCCTAGCCAGCACTTGTGCCCCTGCCTTATGCCTAGCCAGCACTTGTGCCCCTGCCTTATGCCTAGCCCGCACTTGTGCCCAGGCCTTAAGCCTAGCTGGCACTTATGCCCATGCCTTAAGCCTAGCCGGCACTTGTGCCCCCTGCCTTGATCCTAGCCAGCACTGCACTTGTGCCCAGGCCTTAAGCCTAGCCCGCACTTGTGCCCAGGCC
Source organism: Ranitomeya imitator (assembly GCF_032444005.1). Classification (NCBI taxonomy): domain Eukaryota; kingdom Metazoa; phylum Chordata; class Amphibia; order Anura; family Dendrobatidae; genus Ranitomeya; species Ranitomeya imitator. The sequence goes on from NC_091285.1 coordinate 84,787,374, forward strand.
TTAAGCCTAGCCCACACTTGTGCCCATGCCTTAAGCCTAGCCAGCACTTGTGCCCCCTTCCTTGATCCTAGCCAGCACTTGTGCCCCTGCCTTATGCCTAGCCAGCACTTGTGCCCCTGCCTTATGCCTAGCCAGCACTTGTGCCCCTGCCTTATGCATAGCCAGCACTTGTGCCCCTGCCTTATGCCTAACCAGCACTTGTGCTTCTGCCTTATGCCTAGCCAGCACTTGTGCCCCTGCCTTATGCCTAGCCAGCACTTGTGCCCCTGCCTTATTTGTAGCCAGCACTTGTGCCCCTGCCTTATTCCTAGCCAGCACTTGTGCCCCTGCCTTATGCCTAGCCAGCACTTGTGCCCCTGCCTTATGCCTAGCCAGCACTTGTGCCCCTGCCTTATGCCTAGCCAGCACTTGTGCCCCTGCCTTATGCCTAGCCAGCACCTGTGCCCCTGCCTTATGCCTACCCCGCACCTGTGCCCCTGCCTTATGCCTAGCCCGCACTTGTGCCCCTGCTTTATGCCTAGCCAGCACTTGTGCCCCTGCCTTATGCCTAGCCAGCACTTGTGCCCCTGCCTTATGCCTAGCCAGCACTTGTGCCCCTGCCTTATGCCTAGCCAGCACTTGTGCCCCTGCCTTATGCCTAGCCAGCACTTGTGCCCCTGCCTTATGCCTAGCCAGCACTTGTGCCCCTGCCTTATGCCTAGCCAGCACTTGTGCCCCTGCCTTATGCCTAGCCAGCACTTGTGCCCCTGCCTTATGCCTAGCCAGCACTTGTGCCCCTGCCTTATGCCTAGCCCGCACTTGTGCCCAGGCCTTAAGCCTAGCTGGCACTTATGCCCATGCCTTAAGCCTAGCCGGCACTTGTGCCCCCTGCCTTGATCCTAGCCAGCACTGCACTTGTGCCCAGGCCTTAAGCCTAGCCCGCACTTGTGCCCAGGCCTTAAGCCTAGCCCACACTTGTGCCCATGCCTTAAGCCTAGCCAGCACTTGTGCCCCCTTCCTTGATCCTAGCCAGCACTTGTGCCCCTGCCTTATGCCTAGCCAGCACTTGTGCCCCTGCCTTATGCCTAGCCAGCACTTGTGCCCCTGCCTTATGCATAGCCAGCACTTGTGCCCCTGCCTTATGCCTAACCAGCACTTGTGCTTCTGCCTTATGCCTAGCCAGCACTTGTGCCCCTGCCTTATGCCTAGCCAGCACTTGTGCCCCTGCCTTATTTGTAGCCAGCACTTGTGCCCCTGCCTTATTCCTAGCCAGCACTTGTGCCCCTGCCTTATGCCTAGCCAGCACTTGTGCCCCTGCCTTATGCCTAGCCAGCACTTGTGCCCCTGCCTTATGCCTAGCCAGCACTTGTGCCCCTGCCTTATGCCTAGCCAGCACCTGTGCCCCTGCCTTATGCCTACCCCGCACCTGTGCCCCTGCCTTATGCCTAGCCCGCACTTGTGCCCCTGCTTTATGCCTAGCCAGCACTTGTGCCCCTGCCTTATGCCTAGCCAGCACTTGTGCCCCTGCCTTATGCCTAGCCAGCACTTGTGCCCCTGCCTTATGCCTAGCCAGCACTTGTGCCCCTGCCTTATGCCTAGCCAGCACTTGTGCCCCTGCCTTATGCCTAGCCAGCACTTGTGCCCCTGCCTTATGCCTAGCCAGCACTTGTGCCCCTGCCTTATGCCTAGCCAGCACTTGTGCCCCTGCCTTATGCCTAGCCAGCACTTGTGCCCCTGCCTTATGCCTAGCCAGCACTTGTGCCCCTGCCTTATGCCTAGCCAGCACTTGTGCCCCTGCCTTATGCCTAGCCAGCACTTGTGCCCCTGCCTTATGCCTAGCCAGCACTTGTGCCCCTGCCTCATGCCTAGCCAGCACTTGTGCCCCTGCCTTATGCCTAGCCAGCACTTGTGCCCCTGCCTTATGCCTAGCCAGCACTTGTGCCCCTGCCTTATGCCTAGCCAGCACTTGTGCCCCTGCCTTATGCCTAGCCAGCACTTGTGCCCCTGCCTTATGCCTAGCCAGCACCTGTGACCCTGCCTTTTGCCTACCCCGCACCTATGCCCCTGCTTTAGGCCTAGCCCGCACATGTGCCCCTGCCTTATGCCTAGCCAGCACTTGTGCCCCTGCCTTATGCCTAGCCAGCACTTGTGCCCCTGCCTTATGCCTAGCCAGCACTTGTGCCCCTGCCTTATGCCTAGCCAGCACTTTTGCCCCTGCCTTATGCCTAGCCAGCACTTGTGCCCCTGCCTTATGCCTAGCCAGCACTTGTGCCCCTGCCTTATTTGTAGCCAGCACTTGTGCCCCTGCCTTATTCCTAGCCAGCACTTGTGCCCCTGCCTTATGCCTAGCCAGCACTTGTGCCCCTGCCTTATGCCTAGCCAGCACTTGTGCCCCTGCCTTATGCCTAGCCAGCACTTGTGCCCCTGCCTTATGCCTAGCCAGCACCTGTGCCCCTGCCTTATGCCTACCCCGCACCTGTGCCCCTGCCTTATGCCTAGCCCGCACTTGTGCCCCTGCTTTATGCCTAGCCAGCACTTGTGCCCCTGCCTTATGCCTAGCCAGCACTTGTGCCCCTGCCTTATGCCTAGCCAGCACTTGTGCCCCTGCCTTATGCCTAGCCAGCACTTGTGCCCCTGCCTTATGCCTAGCCAGCACTTGTGCCCCTGCCTTATGCCTAGCCAGCACTTGTGCCCCTGCCTTATGCCTAGCCAGCACTTGTGCCCCTGCCTTATTCCTAGCCAGCACTTGTGCCCCTGCCTTATTCCTAGCCAGCACTTGTGCCCCTGCCTTATGCCTAGCCAGCACTTGTGCCCCTGCCTTATGCCTAGCCAGCACTTGTGCCCCTGCCTTATGCCTAGCCAGCACTTGTGCCCCTGCCTTATGCCTAGCCAGCACCTGTGCCCCTGCCTTATGCCTACCCCATCACCTGTGCCCCTGCCTTATGCCTAGCCCGCACTTGTGCCCCTGCTTTATGCCTAGCCAGCACTTGTGCCCCTGCCTTATGCCTAGCCAGCACTTGTGCCCCTGCCTTATGCCTAGCCAGCACTTGTGCCCCTGCCTTATGCCTAGCCAGCACTTGTGCTTCTGCCTTATGCCTAGCCAGCACTTGTGCCCCTGCCTTATGCCTAGCCAGCACTTGTGCCCCTGCCTTATGCCTAGCCAGCACTTGTGCCCCTGCCTTATGCCTAGCCAGCACTTGTGCCCCTGCCTTATGCCTAGCCAGCACTTGTGCCCCTGCCTTATGCCTAGCCAGCACTTGTGCCCCTGCCGTATGCCTAGCCAGCACTTGTGCTTCTGCCTTATGCCTAGCCAGCACTTGTGCCCCTGCCTTATGCCTAGCCAGCACTTGTGCCCCTGCCTTATGCCTAGCCAGCACTTGTGCCCCTGCCTTATGCCAGCCAGCACTTCTGCCCCTGCCTTATGCCTAGCCAGCACTTGTGCCCCTGCCTTATGCCTAGCCAGCACTTGTGCCCCTGCCTTATGCATAGCCAGCACTTGTGCCCCTGCCTTATGCCTACCCCGCACCTGTGCCCCTGCCTTATGCCTAGCCCGCACTTGTGCCCCTGCTTTATGCCTAGCCAGCACTTGTGCCCCTGCCTTATGCCTAGCCAGCACTTGTGCCCCTGCCTTATTCCTAGCCAGCACTTGTGCCCCTGCCTTATTCCTAGCCAGCACTTGTGCCCCTGCCTTATGCCTAGCCAGCACTTGTGCCCCTGCCTTATGCCTAGCCAGCACTTGTGCCCCTGCCTTATGCCTAGCCAGCACTTGTGCCCCTGCCTTATGCCTAGCCAGCACCTGTGCCCCTGCCTTATGCCTACCCCATCACCTGTGCCCCTGCCTTATGCCTAGCCCGCACTTGTGCCCCTGCTTTATGTCTAGCCAGCACTTGTGCCCCTGCCTTATGCCTAGCCAGCACTTGTGCCCCTGCCTTATGCCTAGCCAGCACTTGTGCCCCTGCCTTATGCCTAGCCAGCACTTGTGCTTCTGCCTTATGCCTAGCCAGCACTTGTGCCCCTGCCTTATGCCTAGCCAGCACTTGTGCCCCTGCCTTATGCCTAGCCAGCACTTGTGCCCCTGCCTTATGCCTACCCAGCACTTGTGCCCCTGCCTTATGCCTAGCCAGCACTTGTGCCCCTGCCTTATGCCTAGCCAGCACTTGTGCCCCTGCCTTATGCCTAGCCAGCACTTGTGCCCCTGCCGTATGCCTAGCCAGCACTTGTGCTTCTGCCTTATGCCTAGCCAGCACTTGTGCCCCTGCCTTATGCCTAGCCAGCACTTGTGCCCCTGCCTTATGCCTAGCCAGCACTTGTGCCCCTGCCTTATGCCAGCCAGCACTTCTGCCCCTGCCTTATGCCTAGCCAGCACTTGTGCCCCTGCCTTATGCCTAGCCAGCACTTGTGCCCCTGCCTTATGCCTAGCCAGCACTTGTGCCCCTGCCTTATGCCTAGCCAGCACTTGAGCCCCTGCCTTATGCCTAGCCAGCACTTGTGCCCCTGCCTTATGCCTAGCCAGCATTTGTGCCCCTGCCTTATGCCTACCCAGCACTTGTGCCCCTGCCTTATGCCTAGCCAGCACTTGTGCCCCTGCCTTATGCCTAGCCAGCACTTGTGCCCCTGCCTTATGCCTAGCCCGCACTTGTGCCCAGGCCTTAAGCCTAGCTGGCACTTATGCCCATGCCTTAAGCCTAGCCGGCACTTGTGCCCCCTGCCTTGATCCTAGCCAGCACTGCACTTGTGCCCAGGCCTTAAGCCTAGCCCGCACTTGTGCCCAGGCCTTAAGGCTAGCCCACACTTGTGCCCATGCCTTAAGCCTAGCCAGCACTTGTGCCCCCTTCCTTGATCCTAGCCAGCACTTGTGCCCCTGCCTTATGCCTAGCCAGCACTTGTGCCCCTGCCTTATGCCTAGCCAGCACTTGTGCCCCTGCCTTATGCATAGCCAGCACTTGTGCCCCTGCCTTATGCCTAACCAGCACTTGTGCTTCTGCCTTATGCCTAGCCAGCACTTGTGCCCCTGCCTTATGCCTAGCCAGCACTTGGGCCCCTGCCTTATTTGTAGCCAGCACTTGTGCCCCTGCCTTATTCCTAGCCAGCACTTGTGCCCCTGCCTTATGCCTAGCCAGTACTTGTGCCCCTGCCTTATGCCTAGCCAGCACTTGTGCCCCTGCCTTATGCCTAGCCAGCACTTGTGCCCCTGCCTTATGCCTAGCCAGCACCTGTGCCCCTGCCTTATGCCTACCCCGCACCTGTGCCCCTGCCTTATGCCTAGCCCGCACTTGTGCCCCTGCTTTATGCCTAGCCAGCACTTGTGCCCCTGCCTTATGCCTAGCCAGCACTTGTGCCCCTGCCTTATGCCTAGCCAGCACTTGTGCCCCTGCCTTATGCCTAGCCAGCACTTGTGCCCCTGCCTTATGCCTAGCCAGCACTTGTGCCCCTGCCTTATGCCTAGCCAGCACTTGTGCCCCTGCCTTATTCCTAGCCAGCACTTGTGCCCCTGCCTTATGCCTAGCCAGCACTTGTGCCCCTGCCTTATTCCTAGCCAGCACTTGTGCCCCTGCCTTATGCCTAGCCAGCACTTGTGCCCCTGCCTTATGCCTAGCCCGCACTTGTGCCCCTGCCTTATGCCTAGCCAGCACTTGTGCCCCTGCCTTATGCCTAGCCAGCACCTGTGCCCCTGCCTTATGCCTACCCCGCACCTGTGCCCCTGCCTTATGCCTAGCCCGCACTTGTGCCCCTGCTTTATGCCTAGCCAGCACTTGTGCCCCTGCCTTATGCCTAGCCAGCACTTGTGCCCCTGCCTTATGCCTAGCCAGCACTTGTGCCCCTGCCTTATGCCTAGCCAGCACTTGTGCTTCTGCCTTATGCCTAGCCAGCACTTGTGCCCCTGCCTTATGCCTAGCCAGCACTTGTGCCCCTGCCTTATGCCTAGCCATCACTTGTGCCCCTGCCTTATGCCTACCCAGCACTTGTGCCCCTGCCTTATGCCTAGCCAGCACTTGTGCCCCTGCCTTATGCCTAGCCAGCACTTGTGCCCCTGCCGTATGCCTAGCCAGCACTTGTGCTTCTGCCTTATGCCTAGCCAGCACTTGTGCCCCTGCCTTATGCCTAGCCAGCACTTGTACCCCTGCCTTATGCCTAGCCAGCACTTGTGCCCCTGCCTTATGCCTAGCCAGCACTTCTGCCCCTGCCTTATGCCTAGCCAGCACTTGTGCCCCTGCCTTATGCCTAGCCAGCACTTGTGCCCCTGCCTTATGCCTAGCCAGCACTTGTGCCCCTGCCTTATGCCTAGCCAGCACTTGAGCCCCTGCCTTATGCCTAGCCAGCACTTGTGCCCCTGCCTTATGCCTAGCCAGCACTTGTGCCCCTGCCTTATGCCTACCCAGCACTTGTGCCCCTGCCTTATGCCTAGCCAGCACTTGTGCCCCTGCCTTATGCCTAGCCAGCACTTGTGCCCCTGCCTTATGCCTAGCCCGCCCTTGTGCCCAGGCCTTAAGCCTAGCTGGCACTTATGCCCATGCCTTAAGCCTAGCCGGCACTTGTGCCCCCTGCCTTGATCCTAGCCAGCACTGCACTTGTGCCCAGGCCTTAAGCCTAGCCCGCACTTGTGCCCAGGCCTTAAGCCTAGCCCACACTTGTGCCCATGCCTTAAGCCTAGCCAGCACTTGTGCCCCCTTCCTTGATCCTAGCCAGCACTTGTGCCCCTGCCTTATGCCTAGCCAGCACTTGTGCCCCTGCCTTATGCCTAGCCAGCACTTGTGCCCCTGCCTTATGCATAGCCAGCACTTGTGCCCCTGCCTTATGCCTAACCAGCACTTGTGCTTCTGCCTTATGCCTAGCCAGCACTTGTGCCCCTGCCTTATGCCTAGCCAGCACTTGTGCCCCTGCCTTATGCCTAGCCAGCACTTGTGCCCCTACCTTATGCCTAGCCAGCACTTGTGCCCCTGCCTTATGCCTAGCCAGCACTTGTGCCCCTGCCTTATGCCTAGCCAGCACTTGTGCCCCTGCCTTAGGCCTAGCCAGCACCTGTGCCCCTGCCTTATGCCTAGCCAGCACTTGTGCCCCTGCCTTATGCCTAGCCAGCACTTGTGCCCCTGCCTTATACCTAGCCAGCACTTGTGCCCCTGCCTTATGCCTAGCCCGCACTTGTGCCCAGGCCTTAAGCCTAGCTGGCACTTGTGCACATGCCTTAAGCCTAGCTGGCACTTGTGCACACTGCCTTGATCCTAGCCAGCACTGCACTTGTTCCCAGGCCTTAAGCCTAGCCCGCACTTGTGCCCAGGCCTTAAGCCTAGCCCACACTTGTGCCCATGCCTTAAGCCTAGCTAGCACTTGTGCCCCCTTCCTTGATCCTAGCCAGCACTTGTGCCCCTGCCTTATGCCTAGCCAGCACTTGTGCCCCTGCCTTATGCCTAGCCAGCACTTGTGCCCCTGCCTTATGCATAGCCAGCACTTGTGCCCCTGCCTTATGCCTAGCCAGCACTTGTGCTTCAGCCTTATGCCTAGCCAGCACTTGTGCCCCTGCCTTATGCCTAGCCAGCACTTGTGCCCCTGCCTTATGCCTAGCCAGCACTTGTGCCCCTGCCTTATGCCTAGCCAGCACTTATGCCCCTGCCTTATGCCTAGCCAGCACTTGTGCCCCTGCCTTATGCCTAGCCCGCACTTGTGCCCAGGCCTTAAGCCTAGCTGGCACTTGTGCCCATGCCTTAAGGCTAGCCAGCACTGCACTTGTGCCCAGGCCTTAAGCCTAGCCCGCACTTGTGCCCAGGCCTTAAGCCTAGCCCACACTTGTGCCCAGGCCTTAAGCCTAGCTGGCACTTGTGCCCATGCCTTAAGCCTAGCTGGCACTTGTGCCCATGCTTTAAGCCTAGCCAGCACTTGTGCCCCCTTCCTTGATCCTAGCCCGCACTTGTGCCCCGGCCTTAAGCCTAGCCCGGACTTGTGCCCCGGCCTTAAGCCTAGCCCGCACTTGTGCCCCGGTTTTAAGCCTAGCCCGCACTTGTGCCCCGGCCTTATGCCTAGCCAGCACTTGTGCCCCGGCCTTAAGCCTAGCCCGCGCTTGTGCCCCGGCCTGATGCCTAGCCCCTGCCTTATGCCTAGCCCGCACTTGTGCCCGGCCTTAAGCCTAGCCCGTATTTGTGCCCCGGCCTTAAGCCTAGCCCGCACTTGTGCCCCGGTATTAAGCCTAGCCCGCACTTGTGCCCCGGCCTTATGCCTAGCCAGCACTTGTGCCCCGGCCTTAAGCCTAGCCCGCGCTTGTGCCCCTGCCTTATGCCTAGCCCGCACTTGTGCCCCGGCCTTAGGCCTAGCCCGCACTTGTGCCCCTGCCTTATGCCTAGCCAGCACTTGTGCCCCTGCATTAGGCCTAGCCAGCACTTGTGCCCCTGCATTATGCCTAGCCAGCACTTGTGCCCCTGCCTTATGCCTAGCCAGCACTTGTGCCCCTGCCTTATGCCTAGCCAGCACTTGTGCCCCTGCCTTATGCCTAGCCAGCACTTGTGCCCCGGTTTTAAGCCTAGCCCGCACTTGTGCCCCGGCCTTATGCCTAGCCAGCACTTGTGCCCCGGCCTTAAGCCTAGCCCGCGCTTGTGCCCCGGCCTGATGCCTAGCCCCTGCCTTATGCCTAGCCCGCACTTGTGCCCGGCCTTAAGCCTAGCCCGTATTTGTGCCCCGGCCTTAAGCCTAGCCCGCACTTGTGCCCCGGTATTAAGCCTAGCCCGCACTTGTGCCCCGGCCTTATGCCTAGCCAGCACTTGTGCCCCGGCCTTAAGCCTAGCCCACGCTTGTGCCCCTGCCTTATGCATAGCCCGCACTTGTGCCCCGGCCTTAGGCCTAGCCCGCACTTGTGCCCCTGCCTTATGCCTAGCCAGCACTTGTGCCCCGGTATTAAGCCTAGCCCGCACTTGTGCCCCGGCCTTATGCCTAGCCAGCACTTGTGCCCCGGCCTTAAGCCTAGCCCGCGCTTGTGCCCCTGCCTTATGCCTAGCCCGCACTTGTGCCCCGGCCTTAGGCCTAGCCCGCACTTGTGCCCCTGCCTTATGCCTAGCCAGCACTTGTGCCCCTGCATTAGGCCTAGCCAGCACTTGTGCCCCTGCATTATGCCTAGCCAGCACTTGTGCCCCTGCCTTATGCCTAGCCAGCACTTGTGCCCCTGCCTTATGCCTAGCCAGCACTTGTGCCCCTGCCTTATGCCTAGCCAGCACTTGTGCCCTGGTTTTAAGCCTAGCCCGCACTTGTGCCCCGGCCTTATGCCTAGCCAGCACTTGTGCCCCGGCCTTAAGCCTAGCCCGCGCTTGTGCCCCGGCCTGATGCCTAGCCCCTGCCTTATGCCTAGCCCGCACTTGTGCCCGGCCTTAAGCCTAGCCCGTATTTGTGCCCCGGCCTTAAGCCTAGCCCGCACTTGTGCCCCGGTATTAAGCCTAGCCCGCACTTGTGCCCCGGCCTTATGCCTAGCCAGCACTTGTGCCCCGGCCTTAAGCCTAGCCCGCGCTTGTGCCCCTGCCTTATGCCTAGCCCGCACTTGTGCCCCGGCCTTAGGCCTAGCCCGCACTTGTGCCCCTGCCTTATGCCTAGCCAGCACTTGTGCCCCTGCATTAGGCCTAGCCAGCACTTGTGCCCCTGCATTATGCCTAGCCAGCACTTGTGCCCCTGCTTTATGCCTAGCCAGCACTTGTGCCCCTGCCTTATGCCTAGCCAGCACTTGTGCCCCTGCCTTATGCCTAGCCAGCACTTGTGCCCCTGCCTTATGCCTAGCCAGCACTTGTGCCCCTGCCTTATGCCTAGCCAGCACTTGTGACCCTGCCTTATGCCTACCCCGCACCTGTGCCCCTGCCTTATGCCTAACCCGCACTTGTGCCCCTGCTTTATGCCTAGCCAGCACTTGTGCCCCTGCCTTATGCCTAGCCAGCACTTGTACCCCTGCCTTATGCCTAGCCAGCACTTGTGCCCCTGCCTTATGCCTAGCCAGCACTTGTGCCCCTGCCTTATGCCTAGCCAGCACTTGTGCCCCTGCCTTATGCCTAGCCAGCACTTGTGCCCCTGCCTTATGCCTAGCCAGCACTTGTGCCCCTGCCTTATGGCTAGCCAGCACTTGTGCTTCTGCCTTATGCCTAGCCAGCACTTGTGCCCCTGCCTTATGCCTAGCCAGCAGTTGTGCCCCTGCCTTATGCCTAGCCATCACTTGTGCCCCTGCCTTATGCCTAGCCAGCACTTGTGCCCCTGCCTTATGCCTAGCCAGCACTTGTGCCCCTGCCTTATGCCTAGCCAGCACTTGTGCCCCTGCCTTATGCCTACCCAGCACTTGTGCCCCTGCCTTATGCCTAGCCAGCACTTGTGCTCCTGCCTTATGCCTAGCCAGCACTTGTGCCCCTGCCTTATGCCTAGCCCGCACTTGTGCCCAGGCCTTAAGCCTAGCTGGCACTTGTGCCCATGCCTTAAGCCTAGCTGGCACTTGTGCCCCCTGCCTTGATCCTAGCCAGCACTGCACTTGTGCCCAGGCCTTAAGCCTAGCCCGCACTTGTGCCCAGGCCTTAAGCCTAGCCCACACTTGTGCCCCTGCCTAATGCCTAGCCAGCACTTGTGCTTCTGCCTTATGCCTAGCCAGCACTTGTGCCCCTGTCTTATGCCTAGCCAGCACTTGTGCCCCTGCCTTATGCCTAGCCAGCACTTGTGCCCGTCTTATGCCTAGCCAGCACTTGTGCCCCTGCCTTATGCCTAGCCAGCACTTGTGCCCCTGCCTTATGCCTAGCCAGCACTTGTGCCCCTGCCTTATGCATAGCCAGCACTTGTGCCCCTGCCTTATGCCTAACCAGAACTTGTGCTTCTGCCTTATGCCTAGCCAGCACTTGTGCCCCTGCCTTATGTCTAGCCAGCACTTGTGCCCCTGCCTTATGCCTAGCCAGCACTTGTGCCCCTACCTTATGCCTAGCCAGCACTTGTGCCCCTGCCTTATGCCTAGCCAGCACTTGTGCCCCAGCCTTATGCCTAGCCAGCACTTGTGCCCCTGCCTTAGGCCTAGCCAGCACCTGTGCCCCTGCCTTATGCCTAGCCAGCACTTGTGCCCCTGCCTTATGCCTAGCCAGCACTTGTGCCCCTGCCTTATGCCTAGCCAGCACTTGTGCCCCTGCCTTATGCCTAGCCCGCACTTGTGCCCAGGCCTTAAGCCTAGCTGGCACTTGTGCCCATGCCTTAAGCCTAGCTGGCACTTGTGCCCCCTGCCTTGATCCTAGCCAGCACTGCACTTGTTCCCAGGCCTTAAGCCTAGCCCGCACTTGTGCCCAGGCCTTAAGCCTAGCCCACACTTGTGCCCATGCCTTAAGCCTAGCTAGCACTTGTGCCCCCTTCCTTGATCCTAGCCAGCACTTGTGCCCCTGCCTTATGCCTAGCCAGCACTTGTGCCCCTGCCTTATGCCTAGCCAGCACTTGTGCCCCTGCCTTATGCATAGCCAGCACTTGTGCCCCTGCCTTATGCCTAGCCAGCACTTGTGCTTCAGCCTTATGCCTAGCCAGCACTTGTGCCCCTGCCTTATGCCTAGCCAGCACTTGTGCCCCTGCCTTATGCCTAGCCAGCACTTGTGCCCCTGCCTTATGCCTAGCCAGCACTTGTGCCCAGGCCTTAAGCCTAGCTGGCACTTGTGCCCATGCCTTAAGGCTAGCCAGCACTGCACTTGTGCCCAGGCCTTAAGCCTAGCCCGCACTTGTGCCCAGGCCTTAAGATTAGCCCACACTTGTGCCCAGGCCTTAAGCCTAGCTGGCACTTGTGCCCATGCCTTAAGCCTAGCTGGCACTTGTGCCCATGCCTTAAGCCTAGCCAGCACTTGTGCCCCCTTCCTTGATCCTAGCCCGCACTTGTGCCCCGGCCTTAAGCCTAGCCCGTACTTGTGCCCCGGCCTTAAGCCTAGCCCGCACTTGTGCCCCGGTTTTAAGCCTAGCCCGCACTTGTGCCCCGGCCTTATGCCTAGCCAGCACTTGTGCCCCGGCCTTAAGCCTAGCCCGCGCTTGTGCCCCGGCCTTATGCCTAGCCCCTGCCTTATGCCTAGCCCGCACTTGTGCCCGGCCTTAAGCCTAGCCCGTATTTGTGCCCCGGCCTTAAGCCTAGCCCGCACTTGTGCCCCGGTATTAAGCCTAGCCCGCACTTGTGCCCCGGCCTTATGCCTAGCCAGCACTTGTGCCCCGGCCTTAAGCCTAGCCCGCGCTTGTGCCCCGGCCTTATGCCTAGCCCCTGCCTTATGCCTAGCCCGCACTTGTGCCCCGGCCTTAGGCCTAGCCTGCACTTGTGCCCCTGCCTTATGCCTAGCCAGCACTTGTGCCCCTGCATTAGGCCTAGCCAGCACTTGTGCCCCTGCATTATGCCTAGCCAGCACTTGTGCCCCTGCCTTATGCCTAGCCAGCACTTGTGCCCCTGCCTTATGCCTAGCCAGCACTTGTGCCCCTGCCTTATGCCTAGCCAGCACTTGTGCCCCTGCCTTATGCCTAGCCAGCACTTGTGCCCCTGCCTTATGCCTAGCCAGCACTTGTGCCCCTGCCTTATGCCTACCCCGCACCTGTGCCCCTGCCTTATGCCTAACCCGCACTTGTGCCCCTGCTTTATGCCTAGCCAGCACTTGTGCCCCTGCCTTATGCCTAGCCAGCACTTGTACCCCTGCCTTATGCCTAGCCAGCACTTGTGCCCCTGCCTTATGCCTAGCCAGCACTTGTGCCCCTGCCTTATGCCTAGCCAGCACTTGTGCCCCTGCCTTATGCCTAGCCAGCACTTGTGCCCCTGCCTTATGCCTAGCCAGCACTTGTGCCCCTGCCTTATGCCTAGCCAGCACTTGTGCTTCTGCCTTATGCCTAGCCAGCACTTGTGCCCCTGCCTTATGCCTAGCCAGCACTTGTGCCCCTGCCTTATGCCTAGCCAGCACTTGTGCCCCTGCCTTATTCCTAGCCAGCACTTGTGCCCCTGCCTTATGCCTAGCCAGCACTTGTGCCCCTGCCTTATGCCTAGCCAGCACTTGTGCCCCTGCCTTATGCCTACCCAGCACTTGTGCCCCTGCCTTATGCCTAGCCAGCATTTGTGCCCCTGCCTTATGCCTAGCCAGCACTTGTGCCCCTGCCTTATGCCTAGCCCGCACTTGTGCCCAGGCCTTAAGCCTAGCTGGCACTTGTGCCCATGCCTTAAGCCTAGCTGGCACTTGTGCCCCCTGCCTTGATCCTAGCCAGCACTGCACTTGTGCCCAGGCCTTAAGCCTAGCCCGCACTTGTGCCCAGGCCTTAAGCCTAGCCCACACTTGTGCCCCTGCCTTATGCCTAGCCAGCACTTGTGCTTCTGCCTTATGCCTAGCCAGCACTTGTGCCCCTGTCTTGTGCCTAGCCAGCACTTGTGCCCCTGCCTTATGCCTAGCCAGCACTTGTGCCCGTCTTATGCCTAGCCAGCACTTGTGCCCCTGCCTTATGCCTAGCCAGCACTTGTGCCCCTGCCTTATGCCTAGCCAGCACTTGTGCCCCTGCCTTATTCCTAGCCAGCACTTGTGCCCCTGCCTTATGCCTAGCCAGCACTTGTGCCCCTGCCTTATGCCTAGCCAGCACTTGTGCCCCTGCCTTATGCCTACCCAGCACTTGTGCCCCTGCCTTATGCCTAGCCAGCATTTGTGCCCCTGCCTTATGCCTAGCCAGCACTTGTGCCCCTGCCTTATGCCTAGCCCGCACTTGTGCCCAGGCCTTAAGCCTAGCTGGCACTTGTGCCCATGCCTTAAGCCTAGCTGGCACTTGTGCCCCCTGCCTTGATCCTAGCCAGCACTGCACTTGTGCCCAGGCCTTAAGCCTAGCCCGCACTTGTGCCCAGGCCTTAAGCCTAGCCCGCACTTGTGCCCCGGCCTTAGGCCTAGCCCGCACTTGTGCCCCGGCCTTAGGCCTAGCCCGCACTTGTGCCCCGACCTTAAGCCTAGCCCGCACTTGTGCCCAGGCCTTAAGCCTAGCCCGCACTTGTGCCCAGGACTTAAGCCTAGCCCGCACTTGTGCCCAGGCGTTAAGCCTAGCCTGCACTTGTGCCCAGGCATTAAGCCTAGCCCGCACTTTTGCCCAGGCCTTAAGCCTACCCCGCACTTGTGCCCAGGCCTTAAGCCTAGCCTGCACTTGTGCCCAAGCCTTAAGCCTAGCCCGCACTTTTGAGCCCCTTGAATGCTTGTTTGTTTGTTTTTGTCTTCAGCTTCATGTTGGTTATGCACATAGGGCCAGCTTTATGCTCTTCGCTCTTATCCCGTCTGAATGCGCATGCACGACTGTAATTGGGGAAGAAGGCATTACCTATTTACGGAGGACAGACTAGAAGTGCCTGGTCGCTTGGAGCATGGGGTTATGGAGAGGCTCCGCACTGTACAACAAAGGATCTAGTCCTAAATGTCCAAGTACAGAGTAGAGGGGTGAAAGCTAGCTCTTCACCCCTATGGGTGCCTAACCCTTTATGCAAAGAGTGCAAAGAGTTAGCTGTATGCCTTAAGCCTAGCCAGCACTTGTGCCCATTCCTTAAGCCTAGCCAGCACTTGTGCCCCCTGCCTTGATCCTAGCCAGCACTGCACTTGTGCCCATGCCTTAAGCCTGGCCCGAACTTGTGCCCAGGCCTTAAGCCTAGCCCGCACTTGTGCCCAGGCCTTAAGCCTAGCTGGCACTGGTGCCCATGCCTTAAGCCTAGCCAGCACTTGTGCCCCCTGCCTTGATCCTAGCCAGCACTGCACTTGTGCCCAGGCCTTAAGCCTAGCCCGCGCTTGTGCCCCGGCCTTAAGCCTAGCCCGCACTTGTGCCCAGGCCTTAAGCCTAGCCCGCAGTTGTGCCCAGGCCTTAAGCCTAGCTGGCACTTGTGCCCATGCTTTAAGCCTAGCCGGCACTTGTGCCCATGCCTTAAGCCTAGCCGGCACTTTTGCCCATGCCTTAAGCCTAGCCCGCAGTTGTGCCCAGGCCTTAAGCCTAGCTGGCACTTGTGCCCATGCTTTAAGCCTAGCCGGCACTTGTGCCCATGCCTTAAGCCTAGCCCGCACTTGTGCCCCGGCCTTAAGCCTAGCCCGCACTTGTGCCCCGGCCTTAAGCCTAGCCCGCACTTGTGCCCCGGCCTTAAGCCTAGCCCCCACTTGTGCCCCGGCCTTAAGCCTAGCCTGCACTTGTGCCCCGGCCTTAAGCCTAGCCCGCACTTGTGCCCAGGCCTTAAGCCTAGCCCGAACTTGTGCCCAGGCCTTAAGCCTAGCCCGCACTTGTGCCCAGGCCTTAAGCCTAGCCCGCACTTGTGCCCAGGCCTTAAGCCTAGCCCGCATTTGTGCCCAGGCCTTAAGCCTAGCCCGCACTTGTGCCCAGGCCTTAAGCCTAGCCCGCACTTGTGCCCAGGCCTTAAGCCTAGCCCGCACTTGTGCCCAGGCCTTAAGCCTAGCCCGCACTTGTGCCCAGGCCTTAAGCCTAGCCCGCACTTGTGCCCAGGCCTTAAGCCTAGCCCGCACTTGTGCCCAGGCCTCAAGCCTAGCCCGCACTTGTGCCCAGGCCTTAAGCCTAGCCCGCACTTGTGCCCAGGTCTTAAGCCTAGCCCGCACTTGTGCCCAGGCTTTAAACCTAGCCAGCACTTGTGCCCAGGCCTTAAGCCTAGCCCGCACTTGTGCCCAGGCCTTAAGCCTAGCCCGCACTTGTGCCTAGGCCTTAAGCCTAGCCCGCACTTGTGCCCAGGCCTTAAGCCTAGCCCGCACTTTTGAGCCCCTTGAATGCTTGTTTGTTTGTTTTTGTCTTCAGCTTATGTTGGTTATGCACATGGGGCCAGCTTTACGCTCTTCGCTCTTGTACCGTCTGACTGCGCATGCACGAATGTCATTGGGGAAGAAGGCATTACCCATTTACGGAGGACAGACAAGAAGTCCCTGGTTGCTTGGAGCATGGGGTTATGGAGAGGCTCCGCACTGTACAACAAAGGATCTAGTCCTAAATGTCCACGTACAGAGTAGAGGGGTGAAATCTAGCTCTTCACCCCTATGGGTGCCTAACCCTTTATGCAAAGAGTGCAAAGAGTGAGCTGTATGCCTTAAGCCTAGCCAGCACTTGTGCCCATGCCTTAAGCCTAGCCAGCACTTGTGCCTCCTGCCTTGATCCTAGCCAGCACTGCACTTGTGCCCAGGCCTTAAGCCTAGCCCGCACTTGTGCCCAGGCCTTAAGCCTAGCCCACACTTGTGCCCCGGCCTTAAGCCTAGCCCGCACTTGTGCCCCGGCCTTAAACCTAGCCCGCACTTGTGCCCTGGCCTTAAGCCTAGCCCGCACTTGTGCCCCGGCCTTAAGCCTAGCCCGCACTTGTGCCCCGGCCTTAAGCCTAGCCCGCACTTGTGCCCCGGCCTTAAGCCTAGCCCGCACTTGTGCCCCGGCATTAAGCCTAGCCCGCACTTGTGCCCCGGCCTTAAGCCTAGCCCCCACTTGTGCCCCGGCCTTAAGCCTAGCCCGCACTTGTGCCCCGGCCTTTAGCCTAGCCCGCACTTGTGCCCCGGCCTTAAGCCTAGCCCGCACTTGTGCCCAGGCCTTAAGCCTAGCCCGAACTTGTGCCCAGGCCTTAAGCCTAGCCCGCACTTTTGAGCCCCTTGAATGCTTGTTTGTTTTTGTCTTCAGCTTCATGTTGGTTATGCACATAGGGCCAGCTTTACGCTCTTCGCTCTTGTCCCGTCTGAATGCGCATGCATGACTGTAATTGGGGAAGAAGGCATTACCCATTTACGGAGGACAGACAAGTGCCTGGTTGCTTGGAGCATGGGGTTATGGAGAGGCTCCGCACTGTACAACAAAGGATCTAGTCCTAAATGTCCAAGTACAGAGTAGAGGGTTAAAAGCTTGCTCTTCACCCCTATGGGTGCCTAACCCTTTATGCAAAGAGTGCAAAGAGTTACCTGTATGCCTTAAGCCTAGCCCGCACTTGTTCCCCGGCCTTAAGCCTAGCCCACACTTGTGCCCCGGCCTTAAGCCAAGCCAGCACTTGTGCCCCTGCCTTATGCCTAGCCAGCACTTGTGCCCCTGCCTTATGCCTAGCCATCACCTGTGCCCCTGCCTTATGCCTAGCCAGCACTTGTGCCCCTGCCTTATGCCTAGCCAGCACTTGTGCCTCTGCCTTATGCCTAGCCAGCACTTGTGCCCCTGCCTTATGCCTAGCCAGCACTTGTGCCCCTGCCTTATGCCTAGCCAGCACTTGTGCCCCTGCCTTATGCCTAGCCAGCACTTGTGCCCCTGCCTCATGCCTAGCCAGCACTTGTGCCCCTGCCTCATGCCTAGCCAGCACTTGTGCCCCTGCCTTATGCCTAGCCAGCACTTGTGCCCCTGCCTTATGCCTAGCCAGCACTTGTGCCCCTGCCTTATGCCTAGCCAGCACTTGTGCCCCTGCCTTATGCCTAGCCAGCACCTGTGCCCCTGCCTTATGCCTACCCCGCACCTATGCCCCTGCCGTATGCCTAGCCCGCACATGTGCCCCTGCCTTATGCCTAGCCAGCACTTGTGCCCCTGCCTTATGCCTAGCCAGCACTTGTGCCCCTGCCTTATGCCTAGCCAGCACTTGTGCCCCTGCCTTATGCCTAGCCAGCACTTTTGCCCCTGCCTTATGCCTAGCCAGCACTTGTGCCCCTGCCTTATGCCTAGCCAGCACTTGTGCCCCTGCCTTATTTGTAGCCAGCACTTGTGCCCCTGCCTTATTCCTAGCCAGCACTTGTGCCCCTGCCTTATGCCTAGCCAGCACTTGTGCCCCTGCCTTATGCCTAGCCAGCACTTGTGCCCCTGCCTTATGCCTATCCAGCACTTGTGCCCCTGCCTTATGCCTAGCCAGCACCTGTGCCCCTGCCTTATGCCTACCCCGCACCTGTGGCCCTGCCTTATGCCTACCCCGCACCTGTGCCCCTGCCTTATGCCTAGCCCGCACTTGTGCCCCTGCTTTATGCCTAGCCAGCACTTGTGCCCCTGCCTTATGCCTAGCCAGCACTTGTGCCCCTGCCTTATGCCTAGCCAGCACTTGTGCCCCTGCCTTATGCCTAGCCAGCACTTGTGCCCCTGCCTTATGCCTAGCCAGCACTTGTGCCCCTGCCTTATGCCTAGCCAGCACTTGTGCCCCTGCCTTATGCCTAGCCAGCACTTGTGCCCCTGCCTTATGCCTAGCCAGCACTTGTGCCCCTGCCTTATTCCTAGCCAGCACTTGTGCCCCTGCCTTATGCCTAGCCAGCACTTGTGCCCCTGCCTTATGCCTAGCCAGCACTTGTGCCCCTGCCTTATGCCTAGCCAGCACTTGTGCCCCTGCCTTATGCCTAGCCAGCACCTGTGCCCCTGCCTTATGCCTACCCCGCACCTGTGCCCCTGCCTTATGCCTAGCCCGCACTTGTGCCCCTGCTTTATGCCTAGCCAGCACTTGTGCCCCTGCCTTATGCCTAGCCAGCACTTGTGCCCCTGCCTTATGCCTAGCCAGCACTTGTGCCCCTGCCTTATGCCTAGCCAGCACTTTTGCTTCTGCCTTATGCCTAGCCAGCACTTGTGCCCCTGCCTTATGCCTAGCCAGCACTTGTGCCCCTGCCTTATGCCTAGCCAGCACTTGTGCCCCTGCCTTATGCCTACCCAGCACTTGTGCCCCTGCCTTATGCCTAGCCAGCACTTGTGCCCCTGCCTTATGCCTAGCCAGCACTTGTGCCCCTGCCGTATGCCTAGCCAGCACTTGTGCTTCTGCCTTATGCCTAGCCAGCACTTGTGCCCCTGCCTTATGCCTAGCCAGCACTTGTGCCCCTGCCTTATGCCTAGCCAGCACTTGTGCCCCTGCCTTATGCCTAGCCAGCACTTGTGCCCCTGCCTTATGCCTAGCCAGCACTTGTGCCCCTGCCTTATGCCTAGCCAGCACTTGTGCCCCTGCCTTATGCCTAGCCAGCACTTGTGCCCCTGCCTTATGCCTAGCCAGCACTTGTGCCCCTGCCGTATGCCTAGCCAGCACTTGTGCTTCTGCCTTATGCCTAGCCAGCACTTGTGCCCCTGCCTTATGCCTAGCCAGCACTTGTGCCCCTGCCTTATGCCTAGCCAGCACTTGTGCCCCTGCCTTATGCCTAGCCAGCACTTCTGACCCTGCCTTATGCCTAGCCAGCACTTGTGCCCCTGCCTTATGCCTAGCCAGCACTTGTGCCCCTGCCTTATGCCTAGCCAGCACTTGTGCCCCTGCCTTATGCCTAGCCAGCACTTGAGCCCCTGCCTTATGCCTAGCCAGCACTTGTGCCCCTGCCTTATGCATAGCCCGCACTTGTGCCCAGGCCTTAAGCCTAGCTGGCACTTATGCCCATGCCTTAAGCCTAGCCGGCACTTGTGCCCCCTGCCTTGATCCTAGCCAGCACTGCACTTGTGCCCAGGCCTTAAGCCTAGCCCGCACTTGTGCCCAGGCCTTAAGCCTAGCCCACACTTGTGCCCATGCCTTAAGCCTAGCCAGCACTTGTGCCCCCTTCCTTGATCCTAGCCAGCACTTGTGCCCCTGCCTTATGCCTAGCCAGCACTTGTGCCCCTGCCTTATGCCTAGCCAGCACTTGTGCCCCTGCCTTATGCATAGCCAGCACTTGTGCCCCTGCCTTATGCCTAGCCAGCACTTGTGCTTCTGCCTCATGCCTAGCCAGCACTTGTGCCCCTGCCTTATGCCTAGCCAGCACTTGTGCCCCTGCCTTATTTGTAGCCAGCACTTGTGCTCCTGCCTTATTCCTAGCCAGCACTTGTGCCCCTGCCTTATGCCTAGCCAGCACTTGTGCCCCTGCCTTATGCCTAGCCAGCACTTGTGCCCCTGCCTTATGCCTAGCCAGCACTTGTGCCCCTGCCTTATGCCTAGCCAGCACCTGTGCCCCTGCCTTATGCCTACCCCGCACCTGTGCCCCTGCCTTATGCCTATCCCGCACTTGTGCCCCTGCTTTATGCCTAGCCAGCACTTGTGCCCCTGCCTTATGCCTAGCCAGCACTTGTGCCCCTGCCTTATGCCTAGCCAGCACTTGTGCCCCTGCCTTATGCCTAGCCAGCACTTGTGCCCCTGCCTTATGACTAGCCAGCACTTGTGCCCCTGCCTTATGCCTAGCCAGCACTTGTGCCCCTGCCTTATGCCTAGCCAGCACTTGTGCCCGTGCCTTATGCCTAGCCAGCACTTGTGCCCCTGCCTTATTCCTAGCCAACACTTGTGCCCCTGCCTTATGCCTAGCCAGCACTTGTGCCCCTGCCTTATGAATAGCCAGCACTTGTGCCCCTGCCTTATGCCTAGCCAGCACCTGTGCCCCTGCCTTATGCCTACCCCGCACCTGTGCCCCTGCCTTATGCCTAGCCCGCACTTGTGCCCCTGCTTTATGCCTAGCCAGCACTTGTGCCCCTGCCTTATGCCTAGCCAGCACTTGTGCCCCTGCCTTATGCCTAGCCAGCACTTGTGCCCCTGCCTTATGCCTAGCCAGCACTTGTGCTTCTGCCTTATGCCTAGCCAGCACTTGTGCCCCTGCCTTATGCCTAGCCAGCACTTGTGCCCCTGCCTTATGCCTAGCCAGCACTTGTGCCCCTGCCTTATGCCTACCCAGCACTTGTGCCCCTGCCTTATGCCTAGCCAGCACTTGTGCCCCTGCCTTATGCCTAGCCAGCACTTGTGCCCCTGCCGTATGCCTAACCAACACTTGTGCTTCTGCCTTATGCCTAGCCAGCACTTGTGCCCCTGCCTTATGCCTAGCCAGCACTTGTGCCCCTGCCTTATGCCTAGCCAGCACTTGTGCCCCTGCCTTATGCCTAGCCAGCACTTGTGCCCCTGCCTTATGCCTAGCCAGCACTTGTGCCCCTGCCTTATGCCTAGCCAGCACTTGTGCCCCTGCCTTATGCATAGCCCGCACTTGTGCCCAGGCCTTAAGCCTAGCTGGCACTTATGCCCATGCCTTAAGCCTAGCCGGCACTTGTACCCCCTGCCTTGATCCTAGCCAGCACTGCACTTGTGCCCAGGCCTTAAGCCTAGCCCGCACTTGTGCCCAGGCCTTAAGCCTAGCCCACACTTGTGCCCATGCCTTAAGCCTAGCCAGCACTTGTGCCCCCTTCCTTGATCCTAGCCAGCACTTTTGCCCCTGCCTTATGCCTAGCCAGCACTTGTGCCCCTGCCTTATGCCTAGCCAGCACTTGTGCCCCTGCCTTATGCATAGCCAGCACTTGTGCCCCTGCCTTATGCCTAACCAGCACTTGTGCTTCTGCCTTATGCCTAGCCAGCACTTGTGCCCCTGCCTTATGCCTAGCCAGCACTTGTGCCCCTGCCTTATTTGTAGCCAGCACTTGTGCCCCTGCCTTATTCCTAGCCAGCACTTGTGCCCCTGCCTTATGCCTAGCCAGCACTTGTGCCCCTGCCTTATGCCTAGCCAGCACTTGTGCCCCTGCCTTATGCCTAGCCAGCACTTGTGCCCCTGCCTTATGCCTAGCCAGCACCTGTGCCCCTGCCTTATGCCTACCCCGCACCTGTGCCCCTGCCTTATGCCTAGCCCGCACTTGTGCCCCTGCTTTATGCCTAGCCAGCACTTGTGCCCCTGCCTTATGCCTAGCCAGCACTTGTGCCCCTGCCTTATGCCTAGCCAGCACTTGTGCCCCTGCCTTATGCCTAGCCAGCACTTGTGCCCCTGCCTTATGCCTAGCCAGCACTTGTGCCCCTGCCTTATGCCTAGCCAGCACTTGTGCCCCTGCCTTATGCCTAGCCAGCACTTGTGCCCCTGCCTTATGCCTAGCCAGCACTTGTGCCCCTGCCTTATTCCTAGCCAGCACTTGTGCCCCTGCCTTATGCCAAGCCAGCACTTGTGCTCCTGCCTTATGCCTAGCCAGCACTTGTGCCCCTGCCTTATGCCTAGCCAGCACTTGTGCCCCTGCCTTATGCCTAGCCAGCACCTGTGCCCCTGCCTTATGCCTACCCCGCACCTGTGCCCCTGCCTTATGCCTAGCCCGCACTTGTGCCCCTGCTTTATGCCTAGCCAGCACTTGTGCCCCTGCCTTATGCCTAGCCAGCACTTGTGCCCCTGCCTTATGCCTAGCCAGCACTTGTGCCCCTGCCTTATGCCTAGCCAGCACTTGTGCTTCTGCCTTATGCCTAGCCAGCACTTGTGCCCCTGCCTTATGCCTAGCCAGCACTTGTGCCCCTGCCTTATGCCTAGCCAGCACTTGTGCCCCTGCCTTATGCCTACCCAGCACTTGTGCCCCTGCCTTATGCCTAGCCAGCACTTGTGCCCCTGCCTTATGCCTAGCCAGCACTTGTGCCCCTGCCGTATGCCTAGCCAACACTTGTGCTTCTGCCTTATGCCTAGCCAGCACTTGTGCCCCTGCCTTATGCCTAGCCAGCACTTGTGCCCCTGCCTTATGCCTAGCCAGCACTTGTGCCCCTGCCTTATGCCTAGCCAGCACTTCTGCCCCTGCCTTATGCCTAGCCAGCACTTGTGCCCCTGCCTTATGCCTAGCCAGCACTTGTGCCCCTGCCTTATGCCTAGCCAGCACTTCTGCCCCTGCCTTATGCCTAGCCAGCACTTGAGCCCCTGCCTTATGCCTAACCAGCACTTGTGCCCCTGCCTTATGCCTAGCCAGCACTTGTGCCCCTGCCTTATGCCTACCCAGCACTTGTGCCCCTGCCTTATGCCTAGCCAGCACTTGTGCCCCTGCCTTATGCCTAGCCAGCACTTGTGCCCCTGCCTTATGCCTAGCCCGCACTTGTGCCCAGGCCTTAAGCCTAGCTGGCACTTATGCCCATGCCTTAAGCCTATCCTGCACTTGTGCCCCCTGCCTTGATCCTAGCCAGCACTGCACTTGTGCCCAGGCCTTAAGCCTAGCCAGCACTTGTGCCAAGGCCTTAAGCCTAGCCCACACTTGTGCCCATGCCTTAAGCCTAGCCAGCACTTGTGCCCCCTTCCTTGATCCTAGCCAGCACTTGTGCCCCTGCCTTATGCCTAGCCAGCACTTGTGCCCCTGCCTTATGCCTAGCCAGCACTTGTGCCCCTGCCTTATGCATAGCCAGCACTTGTGCCCCTGCCTTATGCCTAACCAGCACTTGTGCTTCTGCCTTATGCCTAGCCAGCACTTGTACCCCTGCCTTATGCCTAGCCAGCACTTGTGCCCCTGCCTTATGCCTAGCTAGCACTTGTGCCCCTACCTTATGCCTAGCCAGCACTTGTGCCCCTGCCTTATGCCTAGCCAGCACTTGTGCCCCTGCCTTATGCCTAGCCAGCACTTGTGCCCCTGCCTTAGGCCTAGCCAGCACCTGTGCCCCTGCCTTATGCCTAGCCAACACTTGTGCCCCTGCCTTATGCCTAGCCAGCACTTGTGCCCAGGCCTTAAGCCTAGCTGGCACTTATGCCCATGCCTTAAGCCTATCCGGCACTTGTACCCCCTGCCTTGATCCTAGCCAGCACTGCACTTGTGCCCAGGCCTTAAGCCTAGCCCGCACTTGTGCCCAGGCCTTAAGCCTAGCCCACACTTGTGCCCATGCCTTAAGCCTAGCCAGCACTTGTGCCCCCTTCCTTGATCCTAGCCAGCACTTTTGCCCCTGCCTTATGCCTAGCCAGCACTTGTGCCCCTGCCTTATGCCTAGCCAGCACTTGTGCCCCTGCCTTATGCATAGCCAGCACTTGTGCCCCTGCCTTATGCCTAACCAGCACTTGTGCTTCTGCCTTATGCCTAGCCAGCACTTGTGCCCCTGCCTTATGCCTAGCCAGCACTTGTGCCCCTGCCTTATTTGTAGCCAGCACTTGTGCCCCTGCCTTATTCCTAGCCAGCACTTGTGCCCCTGCCTTATGCCTAGCCAGCACTTGTGCCCCTGCCTTATGCCTAGCCAGCACTTGTGCCCCTGCCTTATGCCTAGCCAGCACTTGTGCCCCTGCCTTATGCCTAGCCAGCACCTGTGCCCCTGCCTTATGCCTACCCCGCACCTGTGCCCCTGCCTTATGCCTAGCCCGCACTTGTGCCCCTGCTTTATGCCTAGCCAGCACTTGTGCCCCTGCCTTATGCCTAGCCAGCACTTGTGCCCCTGCCTTATGCCTAGCCAGCACTTGTGCCCCTGCCTTATGCCTAGCCAGCACTTGTGCCCCTGCCTTATGCCTAGCCAGCACTTGTGCCCCTGCCTTATGCCTAGCCAGCACTTGTGCCCCTGCCTTATGCCTAGCCAGCACTTGTGCCCCTGCCTTATGCCTAGCCAGCACTTGTGCCCCTGCCTTATTCCTAGCCAGCACTTGTGCCCCTGCCTTATGCCAAGCCAGCACTTGTGCTCCTGCCTTATGCCTAGCCAGCACTTGTGCCCCTGCCTTATGCCTAGCCAGCACTTGTGCCCCTGCCTTATGCCTAGCCAGCACCTGTGCCCCTGCCTTATGCCTACCCCGCACCTGTGCCCCTGCCTTATGCCTAGCCCGCACTTGTGCCCCTGCTTTATGCCTAGCCAGCACTTGTGCCCCTGCCTTATGCCTAGCCAGCACTTGTGCCCCTGCCTTATGCCTAGCCAGCACTTGTGCCCCTGCCTTATGCCTAGCCAGCACTTGTGCTTCTGCCTTATGCCTAGCCAGCACTTGTGCCCCTGCCTTATGCCTAGCCAGCACTTGTGCCCCTGCCTTATGCCTAGCCAGCACTTGTGCCCCTGCCTTATGCCTACCCAGCACTTGTGCCCCTGCCTTATGCCTAGCCAGCACTTGTGCCCCTGCCTTATGCCTAGCCAGCACTTGTGCCCCTGCCGTATGCCTAGCCAACACTTGTGCTTCTGCCTTATGCCTAGCCAGCACTTGTGCCCCTGCCTTATGCCTAGCCAGCACTTGTGCCCCTGCCTTATGCCTAGCCAGCACTTGTGCCCCTGCCTTATGCCTAACCAGCACTTCTGCCCCTGCCTTATGCCTAGCCAGCACTTGTGCCCCTGCCTTATGCCTAGCCAGCACTTGTGCCCCTGTCTTATGCCTAGCCAGCACTTCTGCCCCTGCCTTATGCCTAGCCAGCACTTGAGCCCCTGCCTTATGCCTAACCAGCACTTGTGCCCCTGCCTTATGCCTAGCCAGCACTTGTGCCCCTGCCTTATGCCTACCCAGCACTTGTGCCCCTGCCTTATGCCTAGCCAGCACTTGTGCCCCTGCCTTATGCCTAGCCCGCACTTGTGCCCAGGCCTTAAGCCTAGCTGGCACTTATGCCCATGCCTTAAGCCTATCCTGCACTTGTGCCCCCTGCCTTGATCCTAGCCAGCACTGCACTTGTGCCCAGGCCTTAAGCCTAGCCAGCACTTGTGCCAAGGCCTTAAGCCTAGCCCACACTTGTGCCCATGCCTTAAGCCTAGCCAGCACTTGTGCCCCCTTCCTTGATCCTAGCCAGCACTTGTGCCCCTGCCTTATGCCTAGCCAGCACTTGTGCCCCTGCCTTATGCCTAGCCAGCACTTGTGCCCCTGCCTTATGCATAGCCAGCACTTGTGCCCCTGCCTTATGCCTAACCAGCACTTGTGCTTCTGCCTTATGCCTAGCCAGCACTTGTACCCCTGCCTAATGCCTAGCCAGCACTTGTGCCCCTGCCTTATGCCTAGCTAGCACTTGTGCCCCTACCTTATGCCTAGCCCGCACTTGTGCCCCTGCCTTATGCCTAGCCAGCACTTGTGCCCCTGCCCTAATGCCTAGCCAGCACTTGTGCCCCTGCCTTAGGCCTAGCCAGCACCTGTGCCCCTGCCTTATGCCTAGCCAGCACTTGTGCCCCTGCCTTATGCCTAGCCAGCACTTGTGCCCCTGCCTTATGCCTAGCCCGCACTTGTGCCCATGCCTTAAGCCTAGCTGGCACTTGTGCCCCCTGCCTTGATCCTAGCCAGCACTGCACTTGTTCCCAGGCCTTAAGCCTAGCCCGCACTTGTGCCCAGGCCTTAAGCCTAGCCCACACTTGTGCCCATGCCTTAAGCCTAGCTAGCACTTGTGCCCCCTTCCTTGATCCTAGCCAGCACTTGTGCCCCTGCCTTATGCCTAGCCAGCACTTGTGCCCCTGCCTTATGCCTAGCCAGCACTTGTGCCCCTGCCTTATGCATAGCCAGCACTTGTGCCCCTGCCTTATGCCTAGCCAGCACTTGTGCTTCAGCCTTATGCCTAGCCAGCACTTGTGCCCCTGCCTTATGCCTAGCAAGCACTTGTGCCCCTGCCTTATGCCTAGCCCGCACTTGTGCCCAGGCCTTAAGCCTAGCTGGCACTTGTGCCCATGCCTTAAGGCTAGCCAGCACTGCACTTGTGCCCAGGCCTTAAGCCTAGCCCGCACTTGTGCCCAGGCCTTAAGCCTAGCCCACACTTGTGCCCAGGCCTTAAGCCTAGCTGGCACTTGTGCCCATGCCTTAAGCCTAGCTGGCACTTGTGCCCATGCCTTAAGCCTAGCCAGCACTTGTGCCCCCTTCCTTGATCCTAGCCCGCACTTGTGCCCCGGCCTTAAGCCTAGCCCGTACTTGTGCCCCGGCCTTAAGCCTAGCCCGCACTTGTGCCCCGGTTTTAAGCCTAGCCCGCACTTGTGCCCCGGCCTTATGCCTAGCCTGCACTTGTGCCCCGGCCTTAAGCCTAGCCTGCGCTTGTGCCCCGGCCTTATGCCTAGCCCCTGCCTTATGCCTAGCCCGCACTTGTGCCCCTGCCTTATGCCTAGCCAGCACTTGTGCCCCTGCCTTATGCCTAGCCAGCACTTGTGCCCCTGCCGTATGCCTAGCCAGCACTTGTGCTTCTGCCTTATGCCTAGCCAGCACTTGTGCCCCTGCCTTATGCCTAGCCAGCACTTGTGCCCCTGCCTTATGCCTAGCCAGCACTTGTGCCCCTGCCTTATGCCTAGCCAGCACTTCTGCCCCTGCCTTATGCCTAGCCAGCACTTGTGCCCCTGCCTTATGCCTAGCCAGCACTTGTGCCCCTGCCTTATGCCTAGCCAGCACTTGTGCCCCTGCCTTATGCCTAGCCAGCACTTGAGCCCCTGCCTTATGCCTAGCCAGCACTTGTGCCCCTGCCTTATGCCTAGCCAGCACTTGTGCCCCTGCCTTATGCCTACCCAGCACTTGTGCCCCTGCCTTATGCCTAGCCAGCACTTGTGCCCCTGCCTTATGCCTAGCCAGCACTTGTGCCCCTGCCTTATGCATAGCCCGCACTTGTGCCCAGGCCTTAAGCCTAGCTGGCACTTATGCCCATGCCTTAAGCCTAGCCGGCACTTGTGCCCCTGCCTTGATCCTAGCCAGCACTGCACTTGTGCCCAGGCCTTAAGCCTAGCCCGCACTTGTGCCCATGCCTTAAGCCTAGCCCACACTTGTGCCCATGCCTTAAACCTAGCCAGCACTTGTGCCCCCTTCCTTGATCCTAGCCAGCACTTGTGCCCCTGCCTTATGCCTAGCCAGCACTTGTGCCCCTGCCTTATGCCTAGCCAGCACTTGTGCCCCTGCCTTATGCATAGCCAGCACTTGTGCCCCTGCCTTATGCCTAACCAGCACTTGTGCTTCTGCCTTATGCCTAGCCGGCACTTGTGCCCCTGCCTTATGCCTAGCCAGCACTTGTGCCCCTGCCTTATTTGTAGCCAGCACTTGTGCCCCTTCCTTATTCCTAGCCAGCACTTGTGCCCCTGCCTTATGCCTAGCCAGCACTTGTGCCCCTGCCTTATGCCTAGCCAGCACTTGTGCCCCTGCCTTATGCCTAGCCAGCACTTGTGCCCCTGCCTTATGCCTAGACAGCACCTGTGCCCCTGCCTTATGCCTACCCCGCACCTGTGCCCCTGCCTTATGCCTAGCCCGCACTTGTGCCCCTGCTTTATGCCTAGCCAGCACTTGTGCCCCTGCCTTATGCCTAGCCAGCACTTGTGCCCCTGCCTTATGCCTAGCCAGCACTTGTGCCACTGCCTTATGCCTAGCCAGCACTTGTGCCCCTGCCTTATGCCTAGCCAGCACTTGTGCCCCTGCCTTATGCCTAGCCAGCACTTGTGCCCCTGCCTTATGCCTAGCCAGCACTTGTGCCCCTGCCTTATTCCTAGCCAGCACTTGTGCCCCTGCCTTATGCCTAGCCAGCACTTGTGCCCCTGCCTTATGCCTAGCCAGCACTTGTGCCCCTGCCTTATGCCTAGCCAGCACTTGTGCCCCTGCCTTATGCCTAGCCAGCACCTGTGCCCCTGCCTTATGCCTACCCCGCACCTGTGCCCCTGCCTTATGCCTAGCCGGCACTTGTGCCCCTGCTTTATGCCTAGCCAGCACTTGTGCCCCTGCCTTATGCCTAGCCAGCACTTGTGCCCCTGCCTTATGCCTAGCCAGCACTTGTGCCCCTGCCTTATGCCTAGCCAGCACTTGTGCTTCTGCCTTATGCCTAGCCAGCACTTGTGCCCCTGCCTTATGCCTAGCCAGCACTTGTGCCCCTGCCTTATGCCTAGCCAGCAATTGTGCCCCTGCCTTATGCCTACCCAGCACTTGTGCCCCTGCCTTATGCCTAGCCAGCACTTGTGCCCCTGCCTTATGCCTAGCCAGCACTTGTGCCCCTGCCGTATGCCTAGCCAGCACTTGTGCTTCTGCCTTATGCCTAGCCAGCACTTGTGCCCCTGCCTTATGCCTAGCCAGCACTTGTGCCCCTGCCTTATGCCTAGCCAGCACTTGTGCCCCTGCCTTATGCCTAGCCAGCACTTCTGCCCCTGCCTTATGCCTAGCCAGCACTTGTGCCCCTGCCTTATGCCTAGCCAGCACTTGTGCCCCTGCCTTATGCCTAGCCAGCACTTGTGCCCCTGCCTTATGCCTAGCCAGCACTTGAGCCCCTGCCTTATGCCTAGCCAGCACTTGTGCCCCTGCCTTATGACTAGCCAGCACTTGTGCCCCTGCCTTATGCCTACCCAGCACTTGTGCCCCTGCCTTATGCCTAGCCAGCACTTGTGCCCCTGCCTTATGCCTAGCCAGCACTTGTGCCCCTGCCTTATGCCTAGCCAGCACTTGTGCCCCTGCCTTATGCCAGCCAGCACTTGTGCCCCTGCCTTATGCCTAGCCAGCACTTGTGCCCCTGCCTTATGCCTAGCCCGCACTTGTGCCCAGGCCTTAAGCCTAGCTGGCACTTATGCCCATTCCTTAAGCCTAGCCGGCACTTGTGCCCCCTGCCTTGATCCTAGCCAGCACTGCACTTGTGCCCAGGCCTTAAGCCTAGCCCGCACTTGTGCCCAGGCCTTAAGCCTAGCCCACACTTGTGCCCATGCCATAAGCCTAGCCAGCACTTGTGCCCCCTTCCTTGATCCTAGCCAGCACTTGTGCCCCTGCCTTATGCCTAGCCAGCACTTGTGCCCCTGCCTTATGCCTAGCCAGCACTTGTGCCCCTGCCTTATGCATAGCCAGCACTTGTGCCCCTGCCTTATGCCTAACCAGCACTTGTGCTTCTGCCTTATGCCTAGCCAGCACTTGTGCCCCTGCCTTATGCCTAGCCAGCACTTGTGCCCCTGCCTTATGCCTAGCCAGCACTTGTGCCCCTACCTTATGCCTAGCCAGCACTTGTGCCCCTGCCTTATGCCTAGCCAGCACTTGTGCCCCTGCCTTATGCCTAGCCAGCACTTGTGCCCCTGCCTTAGGCCTAGCCAGCACCTGTGCCCCTGCCTTATGCCTAGCCAGCACTTGTGCCCCTGCCTTATGCCTAGCCAGCACTTGTGCCCCTGCCTTATGCCTAGCCAGCACTTGTGCCCCTGCCTTATGCCTAGCCCGCACTTGTGCCCAGGCCTTAAGCCTAGCTGGAACTTGTGCCCATGCCTTAAGCCTAGCTGGCACTTGTGCCCCCTGCCTTGATCCTAGCCAGCACTGCACTTGTTCCCAGGCCTTAAGCCTAGCCCGCACTTGTGCCCAGGCCTTAAGCCTAGCCCACACTTGTGCCCATGCCTTAAGCCTAGCTAGCACTTGTGCCCCCTTCCTTGATCCTAGCCAGCACTTGTGCCCCTGCCTTATGCCTAGCCAGCACTTGTGCCCCTGCCTTATGCCTAGCCAGCACTTGTGCCCCTGCCTTATGCATAGCCAGCACTTGTGCCCCTGCCTTATGCCTAGCCAGCACTTGTGCTTCAGCCTTATGCCTAGCCAGCACTTGTGCCCCTGCCTTATGCCTAGCCAGCACTTGTGCCCCTGCCTTATGCCTAGCCAGCACTTGTGCCCCTGCCTTATGCCTAGCCAGCACTTATGCCCCTGCCTTATGCCTAGCCAGCACTTGTGCCCCTGCCTTATGCCTAGCCCGCACTTGTGCCCAGGCCTTAAGCCTAGCTGGCACTTGTGCCCATGCCTTAAGGCTAGCCAGCACTGCACTTGTGCCCAGGCCTTAAGCCTAGCCCGCACTTGTGCCCAGGCCTTAAGCCTAGCCCACACTTGTGGCCAGGCCTTAAGCCTAGCTGGCACTTCTGCCCATGTCTTAAGCCTAGCTGGCACTTGTGCCCATGCCTTAAGCCTAGCCAGCACTTGTGCCCCCTTCCTTGATCCTAGCCCGCACTTGTGCCCCGGCCTTAAGCCTAGCCCGTACTTGTGCCCCGGCCTTAAGCCTAGCCCGCACTTGTGCCCCGGTTTTAAGCCTAGCCCGCACTTGTGCCCCGGCCTTATGCCTAGCCTGCACTTGTGCCCCGGCCTTAAGCCTAGCCCGCGCTTGTGCCCCGGCCTTATGCCTAGCCCCTGCCTTATGCCTAGCCCGGACTTGTGCCCGGCCTTATGCCTAGCCCGTATTTGTGCCCCGGCCTTAAGCCTAGCCCGCACTTGTGCCCCGGTATTAAGCCTAGCCCGCACTTGTGCCCCGGCCTTATGCCTAGCCAGCACTTGTGCCCCGGCCTTAAGCCTAGCCCGCGCTTGTGCCCCGGCCTTATGCCTAGCCCCTGCCTTATGCCTAGCCCGCACTTGTGCCCCGGCCTTAGGCCTAGCCCGCACTTGTGCCCCTGCCTTATGCCTAGCCAGCACTTGTGCCCCTGCATTAGGCCTAGCCAGCACTTGTGCCCCTGCATTATGCCTAGCCAGCACTTGTGCCCCTGCCTTATGCCTAGCCAGCACTTGTGCCCCTGCCTTATGCCTAGCCAGCACTTGTGCCCCTGCCTTATGCCTAGCCAGCACTTGTGCCCCTGCCTTATGCCTAGCCAGCACTTGTGCCCCTGCCTTATGCCTAGCCAGCACTTGTGCCCCTGCCTTATGCCTACCCCGCACCTGTGCCCCTGCCTTATGCCTAACCCGCACTTGTGCCCCTGCCTTATGCCTAGCCAGCACTTGTGCCCCTGCCTTATGCCTAGCCAGCACTTGTACCCCTGCCTTATGCCTAGCCAGCACTTGTGCCCCTGCCTTATGCCTAGCCAGCACTTGTGCCCCTGCCTTATGCCTAGCCAGCACTTGTGCCCCTGCCTTATGCCTAGCCAGCACTTGTGCCCCTGCCTTATGCCTAGCCAGCACTTGTGCTTCTGCCTTATGCCTAGCCAGCACTTGTGCCCCTGCCTTATGCCTAGCCAGCACTTGTGCCCCTGCCTTATGCCTAGCCAGCACTTGTGCCCCTGCCTTATGCCTAGCCAGCACTTGTGCCCCTGCCTTATGCCTAGCCAGCACTTGTGCCCCTGCCTTATGCCTAGCCAGCACTTGTGCCCCTGCCTTATGCCTAGCCAGCACTTGTGCCCCTGCCTTATGCCTAGCCAGCACTTGTGCCCCTGCCTTATGCCTAGCCCGCACTTGTGCCCAGGCCTTAAGCCTAGCTGGCACTTGTGCCCATGCCTTAAGCCTAGCCAGCACTTGTGCCCCCTGCCTTGATCCTAGCCAGCACTGCACTTGTGCCCAGGCCTTAAGCCTAGCCCGCACTTGTGTCCAGGCCTTAAGCCTAGCCCACACTTGTGCCCATGCCTTAAGCATAGCCAGCACTTGTGCCCCCTTCCTTGATCCTACCCAGCACTTGTGCCCCTGCCTTATGCCTAGCCAGCACTTGTGCCCCTGCCTTATGCCTAGCCAGCACTTGTGCCTCTGCCTTATGCATAGCCAGCACTTGTGCCCCTGCCTTATGCCTAACCAGCACTTGTGCTTCTGCCTTATGCCTAGCCAGCACTTGTGCCCCTGCCTTATGCCTAGCCAGCACTTGTGCCCCTGCCTTATGCCTAGCCAGCACTTGTGCCCCTGCCTTATGCCTAGCCAGCACTTGTGCCCCTGCCTTATGCCTAGCCAGCACTTGTGCCCCTGCCTTATGAGTAGCCAGCACTTGTGCCCCTGCCTTATGCCAAGCCAGCACTTTTGCCCCTGCCTTATGCCTAGCCAGCACTTGTGCCCCTGCCTTATGCCTAGCCAGCACTTGTGCCCCTGCCTTATGCCTAGCCAGCACTTGTGCCCCTGCCTTATGCCTAGCCAGCACTTGTGCCCCTGCCTTATGCCTAGCCAGCACTTGTGCCCCTGCCTTATGCCTAGCCAGCACTTGTGCCCCTGCCTTATGCCTAGCCAGCACTTGTGCCCCTGCCTTATGCCTAGCCAGCACTTGTGCCCCTGCCTTATGCCTAGCCGGCACTTGTGCCCAGGCCTTAAGCCTAGCTGGCACTTGTGCCCATGCCTTAAGCCTAGCCAGCACTTGTGCCCCCTGCCTTGATCCTAGCCAGCACTGCACTTGTGCCCAGGCCTTAAGCCTAGCCCGCACTTGTGTCCAGGCCTTAAGCCTAGCCCACACTTGTGCCCATGCCTTAAGCCTAGCCAGCACTTGTGCCCCCTTCCTTGATCCTACCCAGCACTTGTGCCCCTGCCTTATGCCTAGCCAGCACTTGTGCCCCTGCCTTATGCCTAGCCAGCACTTGTGCCTCTGCCTTATGCATAGCCAGCACTTGTGCCCCTGCCTTATGCCTAACCAGCACTTGTGCTTCTGCCTTATGCCTAGCCAGCACTTGTGCCCCTGCCTTATGCCTAGCCAGCACTTGTGCCCCTGCCTTATGCCTAGCCAGCACTTGTGCCCCTGCCTTATGCCTAGCCAGCACTTGTGCCCCTGCCTTATGCCTAGCCAGCACTTGTGCCCCTGCCTTATGCCTAGCCAGCACTTGTGCCCCTGCCTTATGCCAAGCCAGCACTTTTGCCCCTGCCTTATGCCTAGCCAGCACTTGTGCCCCTGCCTTATGCCTAGACAGCACTTGTGCCCCTGCCTTATGCCTAGCCCGCACTTGTGCCCAGGCCTTAAGCCTAGCCCGCACTTTTGAGCCCCTTGAATGCTTGTTTGTTTGTTTTTGTCTTCAGCTTCATGTTGGTTATGCACATAGGGCCAGCTTTACGCTCTTCGCTCTTATCCCGTCTGAATGCACATGCACGACTGTAATTGGGGAAGAAGGCATTACCCATTTACGGAGGACAGACTAGAAGTGCCTGGTCGCTTGGAGCATGGGGTTATGGAGAGGCTCCGCACTGTACAACAAAGGATCTAGTCCTAAATGTCCAAGTACAGAGTAGAGGGGTGAAAGCTAGCTCTTCACCCCTATGGGTGCCTAACCCTTTATGCAAAGAGTGCAAAGAGTTAGCTGTATGCCTTAAGCCTAGCCAGCACTTGTGCCCATGCCTTAAGCCTAGCCAGCACTTGTGCCCCCTGCCTTGATCCTAGCCAGCACTGCACTTGTGCCCAGGCCTTAAGCCTAGCCCGCACTTGTGCCCAGGCCTTAAGCCTAGCTGGCACTGGTGCCCATGCCTTAAGCCTAGCCAGCACTTGTGCCCCCTGCCTTGATCCTAGCCAGCACTGCACTTGTGCCCAGGCCTTAAGCCTAGCCCGCACTTGTGCCCCGGCCTTAAGCCTAGCCCGCACTTGTGCCCAGGCCTTAAGCCTAGCCCGCAGTTGTGCCCAGGCCTTAAGCCTAGCTGGCACTTGTGCCCATGCTTTAAGCCTAGCCGGCACTTGTGCCCATGCCTTAAGCCTAGCCGGCACTTTTGCCCATGCCTTAAGCCTAGCCCGCAGTTGTGCCCAGGCCTTAAGCCTAGCTGGCACTTGTGCCCATGCCTTAAGCCTAGCTGGCACTTGTGCCCCCTGCCTTGATCCTAGCCAGCCCTGCACTTGTGCCCATGCCTTAAGCCTAGCCCGCACTTGTGCCCAGGCCTTAAGCCTAGCTGGCACTTGTGCCCATGCCTTAAGCCTAGCTGGCACTTGTGCCCCCTGCCTTGATCCTAGCCAGCCCTGCACTTGTGCCCAGGCCTTAAGCCTAGCCCGCACTTGTGCCCAGGCCTTAAGCCTAGCCCGCACTTGTGCCCCGGCCTTAGGCCTAGCCCGCACTTGTGCCCCGGCCTTAGGCCTAGCCCGCACTTGTGCCCCGACCTTAAGCCTAGCCCGCACTTGTGCCCCGGCCTTAAGCCTAGCCCGCACTTGTGCCCAGGCCTTAAGCCTAGCCCGCAGTTGTGCCCAGGCCTTAAGCCTAGCTGGCACTTGTGCCCATGCTTTAAGCCTAGCCGGCACTTGTGCCCATGCCTTAAGCCTAGCCGGCACTTTTGCCCATGCCTTAAGCCTAGCCCGCAGTTGTGCCCAGGCCTTAAGCCTAGCTGGCACTTGTGCCCATGCTTTAAGCCTAGCCGGCATTTGTGCCCATGCCTTAAGCCTAGCCCGCACTTGTGCCCCGGCCTTAAGCCTAGCCCGCACTTGTGCCCCGGCCTTAAGCCTAGCCCGCACTTGTGCCCCGGCATTAAGCCTAGCCCCCACTTGTGCCCCGGCCTTAAGCCTAGCCCGCACTTGTGCCCCGGCCTTAAGCCTAGCCCGCACTTGTGCCCAGGCCTTAAGCCTAGCCCGAACTTGTGCCCAGGCCTTAAGCCTAGCCCGCACTTGTGCCCAGGCCTTAAGCCTAGCCCGCACTTGTGCCCAGGCCTTAAGCCTAGCCCGCACTTGTGCCCAGGCCTTAAGCCTAGCCCACACTTGTGCCCAGGCCTTAAGCCTAGCCCGCACTTGTGCCCAGGCCTTAAGCCTAGCCCGCACTTGTGCCCAGGCCTTAAGCCTAGCCCGCACTTGTGCCCAGGTCTTAAGCGTAGCCCGCACTTGTGCCCAGGCGTTAAGCCTAGCCTGCACTTGTGCCCAGGCATTAAGCCTAGCCCGCACTTTTGCCCAGGCCTTAAGCCTACCCCGCACTTGTGCCCAGGCCTTAAGCCTAGCCTGCACTTGTGCCCAGGCCTTAAGCCTAGCCCGCACTTTTGAGCCCCTTGAATGCTTGTTTGTTTGTTTTTGTCTTCAGCTTCATGTTGGTTATGCACATAGGGCCAGCTTTACGCTCTTCGCTCTTATCCCGTCTGAATGCGCATGCACGACTGTAATTGGGGAAGAAGGCATTACCCATTTACGGAGGACAGACTAGAAGTGCCTGGTCGCTTGGAGCATGGGGTTATGGAGAGGCTCCGCACTGTACAACAAAGGATCTAGTCCTAAATGTCCAAGTACAGAGTAGAGGGGTGAAAGCTAGCTCTTCACCCCTATGGGTGCCTAACCCTTTATGCAAAGAGTGCAAAGAGTTAGCTGTATTCCTTAAGCCTAGCCAGCAATTGTGCCCATTCCTTAAGCCTAGCCAGCACTTGTGCCCCCTGCCTTGATCCTAGCCAGCACTGCACTTGTGCCCATGCCTTAAGCCTGGCCCGCACTTGTGCCCAGGCCTTAAGCCTAGCCCGCACTTGTGCCCAGGCCTTAAGCCTAGCTGGCACTGGTGCCTATGCCTTAAGCCTAGCCAGCACTTGTGCCCCCTGCCTTGATCCTAGCCAGCACTGCACTTGTGCCCAGGCCTTAAGCCTAGCCCGCACTTGTGCCCCGGCCTTAAGCCTAGCCCGCACTTGTGCCCAGGCCTTAAGCCTAGCCCGCAGTTGTGCCCAGGCCTTAAGCCTAGCTGGCACTTGTGCCCATGCTTTAAGCCTAGCCGGCACTTGTGCCCATGCCTTAAGCCTAGCCGGCACTTTTGCCCATGCCTTAAGCCTAGCCCGCAGTTGTGCCCAGGCCTTAAGCCTAGCTGGCACTTGTGCCCATGCTTTAAGCCTAGCCGGCATTTGTGCCCATGCCTTAAGCCTAGCCCGCACTTGTGCCCCGGCCTTAAGCCTAGCCCGCACTTGTGCCCCGGCCTTAAGCCTAGCCCGCACTTGTGCCCCGGCATTAAGCCTAGCCCCCACTTGTGCCCCGGCCTTAAGCCTAGCCCGCACTTGTGCCCCGGCCTTAAGCCTAGCCCGCACTTGTGCCCAGGCCTTAAGCCTAGCCCGAACTTGTGCCCAGGCCTTAAGCCTAGCCCGCACTTGTGCCCAGGCCTTAAGCCTAGCCCACACTTGTGCCCAGGCCTTAAGCCTAGCCCGCACTTGTGCCCAGGCCTTAAGCCTTGCCCACACTTGTGCCCAGGCCTTAAGCCTAGCCCGCACTTGTGCCCAGGCCTTAAGCCTAGCCCGCACTTGTGCCCAGGCCTTAAGCCTAGCCCGCACTTGTGCCCAGGTCTTAAGCGTAGCCCGCACTTGTGCCCAGGCCTTAAGCCTAGCCCGCACTTGTGCCCAGGTCTTAAGCCTAGCCTGCACTTGTGCCCAGGCTTTAAACCTAGCCAGCACTTGTGCCCAGGCCTTAAGCCTAGCCCGCACTTGTGCCCAGGCCTTAAGCCTAGCCCGCACTTGTGCCCAGGCCTTAAGCCTAGCCCGCACTTGTGCCCAGGCCTTAAGCCTAGCCCGCACTTTTGAGCCCCTTGAATGCTTGTTTGTTTGTTTTTGTCTTCAGCTTATGTTGGTTATGCACATGGGGCCAGCTTTACGCTCTTCGCTCTTGTCCCGTCTGAATGCGCATGCACGACTGTCATTGGGGAAGAAGGCATTACCCATTTACGGAGGACAGACAAGAAGTCCCTGGTTGCTTGGAGCATGGGGTTATGGAGAGGCTCCGCACTGTACAACAAAGGATCTAGTCCTAAATGTCCACGTACAGAGTAGAGGGGTGAAATCTAGCTCTTCACCCCTATGGGTGCCTAACCCTTTATGCAAAGAGTGCAAAGAGTGAGCTGTATGCCTTAAGCCTAGCCAGCACTTGTGCCCATGCCTTAAGCCTAGCCAGCACTTGTGCCCCCTGCCTTGATCCTAGCCAGCACTGCACTTGTGCCCAGGCCTTAAGCCTAGCCCGCACTTGTGCCCAGGCCTTAAGCCTAGCCCACACTTGTGCCCCGGCCTTAAGCCTAGCCCGCACTTGCGCCCCGGCCTTAAGCCTAGCCCGCACTTGTGCCCCGGCCTTAAACCTAGTCCGCACTTGTGCCCTGGCCTTAAGCCTAGCCCGCACTTGTGCCCCGGCCTTAAGCCTAGCCCGCACTTGTGCCCCGGCCTTAAGCCTAGCCTGCACTTGTGCCCCGGCCTTAAGCCTAGCCCGCACTTGTGCCCCGGCCTTAAGCCTAGCCCGCACTTGTGCCCCGGCCTTAAGCCTAGCCCCCACTTGTGCCCCGGCCTTAAGCCTAGCCCGCACTTGTGCCCCGGCCTTAAGCCTAGCCCGCACTTGTGCCCAGGCCTTAAGCCTAGCCCGAACTTGTGCCCAGGCCTTAAGCCTAGCCCGCACTTTTGAGCCCCTTGAATGCTTGTTTGTTTGTTTTTGTCTTCAGCTTCATGTTGGTTATGCACATAGGGCCAGCTTTACGCTCTTCGCTCTTGTCCCGTCTGAATGCGCATGCATGACTGTAATTGGGGAAGAAGGCATTACCCATTTACGGAGGACAGACAAGTGCCTGGTTGCTTGGAGCATGGGGTTATGGAGAGGCTCCGCACTGTACAACAAAGGATCTAGTCCTAAATGTCCAAGTACAGAGTAGAGGGTTAAAAGCTAGCTCTTCACCCTTATGTGTGCCTAACCCTTTATGCAAAGAGTGCAAAGAGTTACCTGTATGCCTTAAGCCTAGCCCGCACTTGTTCCCCGGCCTTAAGCCTAGCCCACACTTGTGCCCCGGCCTTAAGCCAAGCCAGCACTTGTGCCCCTGCCTTATGCCTAGCCAGCACTTGTGCCCCTGCCTTATGCCTAGCCATCACCTGTGCCCCTGCCTTATGCCTAGCCAGCACTTGTGCCCTTGCCTTATGCCTAGCCAGCACTTGTGCTTCTGCCTTATGCCTAGCCAGCACTTGTGCCCCTGCCTTATGCCTAGCCAGCACTTGTGCCCCTGCCTTATGCCTAGCCAGCACTTGTGCCCCTGCCTTATGCCTAGCCAGCACTTGTGCCCTGCCTCATGCCTAGCCAGCACTTGTGCCCCTGCCTTATGCCTAGCCAGCACTTGTGCCCCTGCCTTATGCCTAGCCAGCACTTGTGCCCCTGCCTTATGCCTAGCCAGCACTTGTGCCCCTGCCTTATGCCTAGCCAGCACTTGTGCCCCTGCCTTATGCCTAGCCAGCACCTGTGCCCCTGCCTTATGCCTACCCCGCACCTATGCCCCTGCCTTATGCCTAGCCCGCACATGTGCCCCTGCCTTATGCCTAGCCAGCACTTGTGCCCCTGCCTTATGCCTAGCCAGCACTTGTGCCCCTGCCTTATGCCTAGCCAGCACTTGTGCCCCTGCCTTATGCCTAGCCAGCACTTGTTCCCCTGCCTTATGCCTACCCAGCACTTGTGCCCCTGCCTTATGCCTAGCCAGCACTTGTGCCCCTGCCTTATGCCTAGCCAGCACTTGTGCCCCTGCCGTATGCCTAGCCAGCACTTGTGCTTCTGCCTTATGCCTAGCCAGCACTTGTGCCCCTGCCTTATGCCTAGCCAGCACTTGTGCCCCTGCCTTATGCCTAGCCAGCACTTGTGCCCCTGCCGTATGCCTAGCCAGCACTTGTGCTTCTGCCTTATGCCTAGCCAGCACTTGTGCCCCTGCCTTATGCCTAGCCAGCACTTGTGCCCCTGCCTTATGCCTAGCCAGCACTTGTGCCCCTGCCTTATGCCTAGCCAGCACTTGTGCCCCTGCCTTATGCCTAGCCAGCAATTGTGCCCCTGCCTTATGCCTAGCCAGCACTTGTGCCCCTGCCGTATGCCTAGCCAGCACTTGTGCCCCTGCCTTATGCCTAGCCAGCACTTGTGCCCCTGCCTTATGCCTAGCCAGCAATTGTGCCCCTGCCTTATGCCTAGCCAGCACTTGTGCCCCTGCCTTATGCCTAGCCAGCACTTGAGCCCCTGCCTTATGCCTAGCCAGCACTTGTGCCCCTGCCTTATGCCTAGCCAGCACTTGTGCCCCTGCCTTATGCCTACCCAGCACTTGTGCCCCTGCCTTATGCCTAGCCAGCACTTGTGCCCCTGCCTTATGCCTAGCCAGCACTTGTGCCCCTGCCTTATGCCTAGCCCGCACTTGTGCCCAAACCTTAAGCCTAGCTGGCACTTATGCCCATGCCTTAAGCCTAGCCGGCACTTGTGCCCCCTGCCTTGATCCTAGCCAGCACTGCACTTGTGCCCAGGCCTTAAGCCTAGCCCGCACTTGTGCCCAGGCCTTAAGCCTAGCCCACACTTGTGCCCATGCCTTAAGCCTAGCCAGCACTTGTGCCCCCTTCCTTGATCCTAGCCAGCACTTGTGCCCCTGCCTTATGCCTAGCCAGCACTTGTGCCCCTGCCTTATGCCTAGCCAGCACTTGTGCCCCTGCCTTATGCATAGCCAGCACTTGTGCCCCTGCCTTATGCCTAACCAGCACTTGTGCTTCTGCCTTATGCCTAGCCAGCACTTGTGCCCCTGCCTTATGCCTAGCCAGCACTTGTGCCCCTGCCTTATTTGTAGCCAGCACTTGTGCCCCTGCCTTATTCCTAGCCAGCACTTGTGCCCCTGCCTTATGCCTAGCCAGCACTTGTGCCCCTGCCTTATGCCTAGCCAGCACTTGTGCCCCTGCCTTATGCCTAGCCAGCACTTGTGCCCCTGCCTTATGCCTAGCCAGCACCTGTGCCCCTGCCTTATGCCTACCCCGCACCTGTGCCCCTGCCTTATGCCTAGCCCGCACTTGTGCCCCTGCTTTATGCCTAGCCAGCACTTGTGCCCCTGCCTTATGTCTAGCCAGCACTTGTGCCCCTGCCTTATGCCTAGCCAGCACTTGTGCCCCTGCCTTATGCCTAGCCAGCACTTGTGCCCCTGCCTTATGCCTAGCCAGCACTTGTGCCCCTGCCTTATGCCTAGCCAGCACTTGTGCCCCTGCCTTATGCCTAGCCAGCACTTGTGCCCCTGCCTTATGCCTAGCCAGCACTTGTGCCCCTGCCTTATTCCTAGCCAGCACTTGTGCCCCTGCCTTATGCCTAGCCAGCACTTGTGCCCCTGCCTTATGCCTAGCCAGCACTTGTGCCCCTGCCTTATGCCTAGCCAGCACTTGTGCCCCTGCCTTATGCCTAGCCAGCACCTGTGCCCCTGCCTTATGCCTACCCCGCACCTGTGCCCCTGCCTTATGCCTAGCCCGCACTTGTGCCCCTGCTTTATGCCTAGCCAGCACTTGTGCCCCTGCCTTATGCCTAGCCAGCACTTGTGCCCCTGCCTTATGCCTAGCCAGCAATTGTGCCCCTGCCTTATGCCTAGCCAGCACTTGTGCCCCTGCCGTATGCCTAGCCAGCACTTGTGCCCCTGCCTTATGCCTAGCCAGCACTTGTGCCCCTGCCTTATGCCTAGCCAGCAATTGTGCCCCTGCCTTATGCCTAGCCAGCACTTGTGCCCCTGCCTTATGCCTAGCCAGCACTTGAGCCCCTGCCTTATGCCTAGCCAGCACTTGTGCCCCTGCCTTATGCCTAGCCAGCACTTGTGCCCCTGCCTTATACCTACCCAGCACTTGTGCCCCTGCCTTATGCCTAGCCAGCACTTGTGCCCCTGCCTTATGCCTAGCCAGCACTTGTGCCCCTGCCTTATGCCTAGCCCGCACTTGTGCCCAGGCCTTAAGCCTAGCTGGCACTTATGCCCATGCCTTAAGCCTAGCCGGCACTTGTGCCCCCTGCCTTGATCCTAGCCAGCACTGCACTTGTGCCCAGGCCTTAAGCCTAGCCCGCACTTGTGCCCAGGCCTTAAGCCTAGCCCACACTTGTGCCCATGCCTTAAGCCTAGCCAGCACTTGTGCCCCCTTCCTTGATCCTAGCCAGCACTTGTGCCCCTGCCTTATGCCTAGCCAGCACTTGTGCCCCTGCCTTATGCCTAGCCAGCACTTGTGCCCCTGCCTTATGCATAGCCAGCACTTGTGCCCCTGCCTTATGCCTAACCAGCACTTGTGCTTCTGCCTTATGCCTAGCCAGCACTTGTGCCCCTGCCTTATGCCTAGCCAGCACTTGTGCCCCTGCCTTATTTGTAGCCAGCACTTGTGCCCCTGCCTTATTCCTAGCCAGCACTTGTGCCCCTGCCTTATGCCTAGCCAGCACTTGTGCCCCTGCCTTATGCCTAGCCAGCACTTGTGCCCCTGCCTTATGCCTAGCCAGCACCTGTGCCCCTGCCTTATGCCTACCCCGCACCTGTGCCCCTGCCTTATGCCTAGCCCGCACTTGTGCCCCTGCTTTATGCCTAGCCAGCACTTGTGCCCCTGCCTTATGTCTAGCCAGCACTTGTGCCCCTGCCTTATGCCTAGCCAGCACTTGTGCCCCTGCCTTATGCCTAGCCAGCACTTGTGCCCCTGCCTTATGCCTAGCCAGCACTTGTGCCCCTGCCTTATGCCTAGCCAGCACTTGTGCCCCTGCCTTATGCCTAGCCAGCACTTGTGCCCCTGCCTTATGCCTAGCCAGCACTTGTGCCCCTGCCTTATTCCTAGCCAGCACTTGTGCCCCTGCCTTATGCCTAGCCAGCACTTGTGCCCCTGCCTTATGCCTAGCCAGCACTTGTGCCCCTGCCTTATGCCTAGCCAGCACTTGTGCCCCTGCCTTATGCCTAGCCAGCACCTGTGCCCCTGCCTTATGCCTACCCCGCACCTGTGCCCCTGCCTTATGCCTAGCCCGCACTTGTGCCCCTGCTTTATGCCTAGCCAGCACTTGTGCCCCTGCCTTATGCCTAGCCAGCACTTGTGCCCCTGCCTTATGCCTAGCCAGCACTTGTGCCCCTGCCTTATGCCTAGCCAGCACTTGTGCCCCTGCCTTATGCCTAGCCAGCACTTGTGCCCCTGCCTTACGCCTAGCCAGCACTTGTGCCCCTGCCTTACGCCTAGCCAGCACTTGTGCCCCTGCCTTATGCCTACCCAGCACTTGTGCCCCTGCCTTATGCCTAGCCAGCACTTGTGCCCCTGCCTTATGCCTAGCCAGCACTTATGCCCCTGCCGTATGCCTAGCCAGCACTTGTGCTTCTGCCTTATGCCTAGCCAGCACTTGTGCCCCTGCCTTATGCCTAGCCAGCAATTGTGCCCCTGCCTTATGCCTAGCCAGCACTTGTGCCCCTGCCTTATGCCTAGCCAGCACTTCTGCCCCTGCCTTATGCCTAGCCAGCACTTGTGCCCCTGCCTTATGCCTAGCCAGCACTTGTGCCCCTGCCTTATGCCTAGCCAGCACTTGTGCCCCTGCCTTATGCCTAGCCAGCACTTGAGACCCTGCCTTATGCCTAGCCAGCACTTGTGCCCCTGCCTTATGCCTAGCCAGCACTTGTGCCCCTGCCATATGCCTAGCCAGCACTTGTGCCCCTGCCTTATGCCTAGCCAGCACTTGTGCCCCTGCCTTATGCCTAGCCAGCACTTGTGCCCCTGCCTTATGCCTAGCCAGCACTTGTGCCCCTGCCTTATGCCTAGCCAGCACTTGTGCCCCTGCCTTATTCCTAGCCAGCACTTGTGCCCCTGCCTTATGCCTAGCCAGCACTTGTGCCCCTGCCTTATGCCTAGCCAGCACTTGTGCCCCTGCCTTATGCCTAGCCAGCACTTGTGCCCCTGCCTTATGCCTAGCCAGCACCTGTGCCCTGCCTTATGCCTACCCCACACCTGTGCCCCTGCCTTATGCCTAGCCCGCACTTGTGCCCCTGCTTTATGCCTAGCCAGCACTTGTGCCCCTGCCTTATGCCTTGCCAGCACTTGTGCCCCTGCCTTATGCCTAGCCAGCACTTGTGCTTCTGCCTTATGCCTAGCCAGCACTTGTGCCCCTGCCTTATGCCTAGCCAGCACTTGTGCCCCTGCCTTATGCCTAGCCAGCACTTGTGCCCCTGCCTTATGCCTACCCAGCACTTGTGCCCCTGCCTTATGCCTAGCCAGCACTTGTGCCCCTGCCTTATGCCTAGCCAGCACTTGTGCCCCTGCCGTATGCCTAGCCAGCACTTGTGCTTCTGCCTTATGCCTAGCCAGCACTTGTGCCCCTGCCTTATGCCTAGCCAGCACTTGTGCCCCTGCCTTATGCCTAGCCAGCACTTGTGCCCCTGCCTTATGCCTAGCCAGCACTTGTGCCCCTGCCTTATGCCTACCCAGCACTTGTGCCCCTGCCTTATGCCTAGCCAGCACTTGTGCCCCTGCCTTATGCCTAGCCAGCACTTGTGCCCCTGCCGTATGCCTAGCCAGCACTTGTGCTTCTGCCTTATGCCTAGCCAGCACTTGTGCCCCTGCCTTATGCCTAGCCAGCACTTGTGCCCCTGCCTTATGCCTACCCCACACCTGTGCCCCTGCCTTATGCCTAGCCCGCACTTGTGCCCCTGCTTTATGCCTAGCCAGCACTTGTGCCCCTGCCTTATGCCTTGCCAGCACTTGTGCCCCTGCCTTATGCCTAGCCAGCACTTGTGCTTCTGCCTTATGCCTAGCCAGCACTTGTGCCCCTGCCTTATGCCTAGCCAGCACTTGTGCCCCTGCCTTATGCCTAGCCAGCACTTGTGCCCCTGCCTTATGCCTACCCAGCACTTGTGCCCCTGCCTTATGCCTAGCCAGCACTTGTGCCCCTGCCTTATGCCTAGCCAGCACTTGTGCCCCTGCCGTATGCCTAGCCAGCACTTGTGCTTCTGCCTTATGCCTAGCCAGCACTTGTGCCCCTGCCTTATGCCTAGCCAGCACTTGTGCCCCTGCCTTATGCCTAGCCAGCACTTGTGCCCCTGCCTTATGCCTAGCCAGCACTTCTGCCCCTGCCTTATGCATAGCCAGCACTTGTGCCCCTGCCTTATGCCTAGCCAGCACTTGTGCCCCTGCCTTATGCCTACCCAGCACTTGTGCCCCTGCCTTATGCCTAGCCAGCACTTGTGCCCCTGCCTTATGCCTAGCCAGCACTTGTGCCCCTGACTTATGCCTAGCCCGCACTTGTGCCCAGGCCTTAAGCCTAGCTGGCACTTATGCCCATGCCTTAAGCCTAGCCGGCACTTGTGCCCCCTTCCTTGATCCTAGCCAGCACTTGTGCCCCTGCCTTATGCCTAGCCAGCACTTGTGCCCCTGCCTTATGCATAGCCAGCACTTGTGCCCCTGCCTTATGCCTAACCAGCACTTGTGCTTCTGCCTTATGCCTAGCCAGCACTTGTGCCCCTGCCTTATGCCTAGCCAGCACTTGTGCCCCTGCCTTATTTGTAGCCAGCACTTGTGCCCCTGCCTTATTCCTAGCCAGCACTTGTGCCCCTGCCTTATGCCTAGCCAGCACTTGTGCCCCTGCCTTATGCCTAGCCAGCACTTGTGCCCCTGCCTTATGCCTAGCCAGCACTTGTGCCCCTGCCTTATGCCTAGCCAGCACCTGTGCCACTGCCTTATGCCTACCCCGCACCTGTGCCCCTGCCTTATGCCTAGCCCGCACTTGTGCCCCTGCTTT
This sequence comes from Ranitomeya imitator, assembly GCF_032444005.1. Classification (NCBI taxonomy): domain Eukaryota; kingdom Metazoa; phylum Chordata; class Amphibia; order Anura; family Dendrobatidae; genus Ranitomeya; species Ranitomeya imitator. The sequence goes on from NC_091285.1 coordinate 84,831,855, forward strand.
ATGCCTAGCCAGCACTTGTGCCCCTGCCTTATGCCTAGCCAGCACTTGTGCCCCTGCCTTATGCCTAGCCAGCACTTGTGCCCCTGCCTTATGCCTAACCAGCACTTGTGCCCCTGCCTTATGCCTAGCCAGCACTTGTGCCCCTGCCTTATGCCTAGCCAGCACTTGTGCCCCTGCATTATGCCTAGCCAGCACTTGTGCCCCTGCCTTATGCCTAGCCAGCACTTGTGCCCCTGCCGTATGCCTAGCCAGCACTTGTGCTTCTGCCTTATGCCTAGCCAGCACTTGTGCCCCTGCCTTATGCCTAGCCAGCACTTGTGCCCCTGCCGTATGCCTAGCCAGCACTTGTGCTTCTGCCTTATGCCTAGCCAGCACTTGTGCCCCTGCCTTATGCCTAGCCAGCACTTGTGCCCCTGCCTTATTCCTAGCCAGCACTTGTGCCCCTGCCTTATGCCTAGCCAGCACTTGTGCCCCTGCCTTATGCCTAGCCAGCACTTGTGCCCCTGCCTTATGCCTAGCCAGCACTTGTGCCCCTGCCTTATGCCTAGCCAGCACCTGTGCCCCTGCCTTATGCCTACCCCGCACCTGTGCCCCTGCCTTATGCCTAGCCGGCACTTGTGCCCCTGCTTTATGCCTAGCCAGCACTTGTGCCCCTGCCTTATGCCTAGCCAGCACTTGTGCCCCTGCCTTATGCCTAGCCAGCACTTGTGCCCCTGCCTTATGCCTAGCCAGCACTTGTGCTTCTGCCTTATGCCTAGCCAGCACTTGTGCCCCTGCCTTATGCCTAGCCAGCACTTGTGCCCCTGCCTTATGCCTAGCCAGCACTTGTGCCCCTGCCTTATGCCTACCCAGCACTTGTGCCCCTGCCTTATGCCTAGCCAGCACTTGTGCCCCTGCCTTATGCCTAGCCAGCACTTGTGCCCCTGCCGTATGCCTAGCCAGCACTTGTGCTTCTGCCTTATGCCTAGCCAGCACTTGTACCCCTGCCTTATGCCTAGCCAGCACTTGTGCCCCTGCCTTATGCCTAGCCAGCACTTGTGCCCCTGCCTTATGCCTAGCCAGCACTTCTGCCCCTGCCTTATGCCTAGCCAGCACTTGTGCCCCTGCCTTATGCCTAGCCAGCACTTGTGCCCCTGCCTTATGCCTAGCCAGCACTTGTGCCCCTGCCTTATGCCTAGCCAGCACTTGAGCCCCTGCCTTATGCCTAGCCAGCACTTGTGCCCCTGCCTTATGACTAGCCAGCACTTGTGCCCCTGCCTTATGCCTACCCAGCACTTGTGCCCCTGCCTTATGCCTAGCCATCACTTGTGCCCCTGCCTTATGCCTAGCCAGCACTTGTGCCCCTGCCTTATGCCTAGCCAGCACTTGTGCCCCTGCCTTATGCCTAGCCAGCACTTGTGCCCCTGCCTTATGCCTAGCCAGCACTTGTGCCCCTGCCTTATGCCTAGCCAGCACCTGTGCCCCTGCCTTATGCCTACCCCGCACCTGTGCCCCTGCCTTATGCCTAGCCGGCACTTGTGCCCCTGCTTTATGCCTAGCCAGCACTTGTGCCCCTGCCTTATGCCTAGCCAGCACTTGTGCCCCTGCCTTATGCCTAGCCAGCACTTGTGCCCCTGCCTTATGCCTAGCCAGCACTTGTGCTTCTGCCTTATGCCTAGCCAGCACTTGTGCCCCTGCCTTATGCCTAGCCAGCACTTGTGCCCCTGCCTTATGCCTAGCCAGCACTTGTGCCCCTGCCTTATGCCTACCCAGCACTTGTGCCCCTGCCTTATGCCTAGCCAGCACTTGTGCCCCTGCCTTATGCCTAGCCAGCACTTGTGCCCCTGCCGTATGCCTAGCCAGCACTTGTGCTTCTGCCTTATGCCTAGCCAGCACTTGTACCCCTGCCTTATGCCTAGCCAGCACTTGTGCCCCTGCCTTATGCCTAGCCAGCACTTGTGCCCCTGCCTTATGCCTAGCCAGCACTTCTGCCCCTGCCTTATGCCTAGCCAGCACTTGTGCCCCTGCCTTATGCCTAGCCAGCACTTGTGCCCCTGCCTTATGCCTAGCCAGCACTTGTGCCCCTGCCTTATGCCTAGCCAGCACTTGAGCCCCTGCCTTATGCCTAGCCAGCACTTGTGCCCCTGCCTTATGACTAGCCAGCACTTGTGCCCCTGCCTTATGCCTACCCAGCACTTGTGCCCCTGCCTTATGCCTAGCCATCACTTGTGCCCCTGCCTTATGCCTAGCCAGCACTTGTGCCCCTGCCTTATGCCTAGCCAGCACTTGTGCCCCTGCCTTATGCCTAGCCAGCACTTGTGCCCCTGCCTTATGCCTAGCCAGCACTTGTGCCCCTGCCTTATGCCTAGCCCGCACTTGTGCCCAGGCCTTAAGCCTAGCTGGCACTTATGCCCATGCCTTAAGCCTAGCCGGCACTTGTGCCCCCTGCCTTGATCCTAGCCAGCACTGCACTTGTGCCCAGGCCTTAAGCCTAGCCCGCACTTGTGCCCAGGCCTTAAGCCTAGCCCACACTTGTGCCCATGCCATAAGCCTAGCCAGCACTTGTGCCCCCTTCCTTGATCCTAGCCAGCAATTGTGCCCCTGCCTTATGCCTAGCCAGCACTTGTGCCCCTGCCTTATGCCTAACCAGCACTTGTGCCCCTGCCTTATGCATAGCCAGCACTTGTGCCCCTGCCTTATGCCTAACCAGCACTTGTGCTTCTGCCTTATGCCTAGCCAGCACTTGTGCCCCTGCCTTATGCCTAGCCAGCACTTGTGCCCCTGCCTTATGCCTAGCCAGCACTTGTGCCCCTACCTTATGCCTAGCCAGCACTTGTGCCCCTGCCTTATGCCTAGCCAGCACTTGTGCCCCTGCCTTATGCCTAGCCAGCACTTGTGCCCCTGCCTTAGGCCTAGCCAGCACCTGTGCCCCTGCCTCATGCCTAGCCAGCACTTGTGCCCCTGCCTTATGCCTAGCCAGCACTTGTGCCCCTGCCTTATGCCTAGCCAGCACTTGTGCCCCTGCCTTATGCCTAGCCCGCACTTGTGCCCAGGCCTTAAGCCTAGCTGGAACTTGTGCCCATGCCTTAAGCCTAGCTGGCACTTGTGCCCCCTGCCTTGATCCTAGCCAGCACTGCACTTGTTCCCAGGCCTTAAGCCTAGCCCGCACTTGTGCCCAGGCCTTAAGCCTAGCCCACACTTGTGCCCATGCCTTAAGCCTAGCTAGCACTTGTGCCCCCTTCCTTGATCCTAGCCAGCACTTGTGCCCCTGCCTTATGCCTAGCCAGCACTTGTGCCCCTGCCTTATGCCTAGCCAGCACTTGTGCCCCTGCCTTATGCATAGCCAGCACTTGTGCCCCTGCCTTATGCCTAGCCAGCACTTGTGCTTCAGCCTTATGCCTAGCCAGCACTTGTGCCCCTGCCTTATGCCTAGCCAGCACTTGTGCCCCTGCCTTATGCCTAGCCAGCACTTGTGCCCCTGCCTTATGCCTAGCCAGCACTTATGCCCCTGCCTTATGCCTAGCCAGCACTTGTGCCCCTGCCTTATGCCTAGCCCGCACTTGTGCCCAGGCCTTAAGCCTAGCTGGCACTTGTGCCCATGCCTTAAGGCTAGCCAGCACTGCACTTGTGCCCAGGCCTTAAGCCTAGCCCGCACTTGTGCCCAGGCCTTAAGCCTAGCCCACACTTGTGGCCAGGCCTTAAGCCTAGCTGGCACTTCTGCCCATGTCTTAAGCCTAGCTGGCACTTGTGCCCATGCCTTAAGCCTAGCCAGCACTTGTGCCCCCTTCCTTGATCCTAGCCCGCACTTGTGCCCCGGCCTTAAGCCTAGCCCGTACTTGTGCCCCGGCCTTAAGCCTAGCCCGCACTTGTGCCCCGGTTTTAAGCCTAGCCCGCACTTGTGCCCCGGCCTTATGCCTAGCCTGCACTTGTGCCCCGGCCTTAAGCCTAGCCCGCGCTTGTGCCCCGGCCTTATGCCTAGCCCCTGCCTTATGCCTAGCCCGGACTTGTGCCCGGCCTTAAGCCTAGCCCGTATTTGTGCCCCGGCCTTAAGCCTAGCCCGCACTTGTGCCCCGGTATTAAGCCTAGCCCGCACTTGTGCCCCGGCCTTATGCCTAGCCAGCACTTGTGCCCCGGCCTTAAGCCCAGCCCGCGCTTGTGCCCCGGCCTTATGCCTAGCCCCTGCCTTATGCCTAGCCCGCACTTGTGCCCCGGCCTTAAGCCTAGCCCGCACTTGTGCCCCTGCCTTATGCCTAGCCAGCACTTGTGCCCCTGCATTAGGCCTAGCCAGCACTTGTGCCCCTGCATTATGCCTAGCCAGCACTTGTGCCCCTGCCTTATGCCTAGCCAGCACTTGTGCCCCTGCCTTATGCCTAGCCAGCACTTGTGCCCCTGCCTTATGCCTAGCCAGCACTTGTTCCCCTGCCTTATGCCTAGCCAGCACTTGTGCCCCTGCCTTATGCCTAGCCGGCACTTGTGCCCCTGCCTTATGCCTACCCCGCACCTGTGCCCCTGCCTTATGCCTAACCCGCACTTGTGCCCCTGCCTTATGCCTAGCCAGCACTTGTGCCCCTGCCTTATGCCTAGCCAGCACTTGTACCCCTGCCTTATGCCTAGCCAGCACTTGTGCCCCTGCCTTATGCCTAGCCAGCACTTGTGCCCCTGCCTTATGCCTAGCCAGCACTTGTGCCCCTGCCTTATGCCTAGCCAGCACTTGTGCCCCTGCCTTATGCCTAGCCAGCACTTGTGCTTCTGCCTTATGCCTAGCCAGCACTTGTGCCCCTGCCTTATGCCTAGCCAGCACTTGTGCCCCTGCCTTATGCCTAGCCAGCACTTGTGCCCCTGCCTTATGCCTAGCCAGCACTTGTGCCCCTGCCTTATGCCTAGCCAGCACTTGTGCCCCTGCCTTATGCCTAGCCAGCACTTGTGCCCCTGCCTTATGCCTAGCCAGCACTTGTGCCCCTGCCTTATGCCTAGCCAGCACTTGTGCCCCTGCCTTATGCCTAGCCCGCACTTGTGCCCAGGCCTTAAGCCTAGCTGGCACTTGTGCCCATGCCTTAAGCCTAGCCAGCACTTGTGCCCCCTGCCTTGATCCTAGCCAGCACTGCACTTGTGCCCAGGCCTTAAGCCTAGCCCGCACTTGTGTCCAGGCCTTAAGCCTAGCCCACACTTGTGCCCATGCCTTAAGCCTAGCCAGCACTTGTGCCCCCTTCCTTGATCCTACCCAGCACTTGTGCCCCTGCCTTATGCCTAGCCAGCACTTGTGCCCCTGCCTTATGCCTAGCCAGCACTTGTGCCTCTGCCTTATGCATAGCCAGCACTTGTGCCCCTGCCTTATGCCTAACCAGCACTTGTGCTTCTGCCTTATGCCTAGCCAGCACTTGTGCCCCTGCCTTATGCCTAGCCAGCACTTGTGCCCCTGCCTTATGCCTAGCCAGCACTTGTGCCCCTGCCTTATGCCTAGCCAGCACTTGTGCCCCTGCCTTATGCCTAGCCAGCACTTGTGCCCCTGCCTTATGCCTAGCCAGCACTTGTGCCCCTGCCTTATGCCAAGCCAGCACTTTTGCCCCTGCCTTATGCCTAGCCAGCACTTGTGCCCCTGCCTTATGCCTAGCCAGCACTTGTGCCCCTGCCTTATGCCTAGCCAGCACTTGTGCCCCTGCCTTATGCCTAGCCAGCACTTGTGCCCCTGCCTTATGCCTAGCCAGCACTTGTGCCCCTGCCTTATGCCTAGCCAGCACTTGTGCCCCTGCCTTATGCCTAGCCAGCACTTGTGCCCCTGCCTTATGCCTAGCCAGCACTTGTGCCCCTGCCTTATGCCTAGCCCGCACTTGTGCCCAGGCCTTAAGCCTAGCTGGCACTTGTGCCCATGCCTTAAGCCTAGCCAGCACTTGTGCCCCCTGCCTTGATCCTAGCCAGCACTGCACTTGTGCCCAGGCCTTAAGCCTAGCCCGCACTTGTGTCCAGGCCTTAAGCCTAGCCCACACTTGTGCCCATGCCTTAAGCCTAGCCAGCACTTGTGCCCCCTTCCTTGATCCTACCCAGCACTTGTGCCCCTGCCTTATGCCTAGCCAGCACTTGTGCCCCTGCCTTATGCCTAGCCAGCACTTGTGCCTCTGCCTTATGCATAGCCAGCACTTGTGCCCCTGCCTTATGCCTAACCAGCACTTGTGCTTCTGCCTTATGCCTAGCCAGCACTTGTGCCCCTGCCTTATGCCTAGCCAGCACTTGTGCCCCTGCCTTATGCCTAGCCAGCACTTGTGCCCCTGCCTTATGCCTAGCCAGCACTTGTGCCCCTGCCTTATGCCTAGCCAGGACTTGTGCCCCTGCCTTATGCCTAGCCAGCACTTGTGCCCCTGCCTTATGCCAAGCCAGCACTTTTGCCCCTGCCTTATGCCTAGCCAGCACTTGTGCCCCTGCCTTATGCCTAGCCAGCACTTGTGCCCCTGCCTTATGCCTAGCCCGCACTTGTGCCCAGGCCTTAAGCCTAGCCCGCACTTTTGAGCCCCTTGAATGCTTGTTTGTTTGTTTTTGTCTTCAGCTTCATGTTGGTTATGCACATAGGGCCAGCTTTACGCTCTTCGCTCTTATCCCGTCTGAATGCACATGCACGACTGTAATTGGGGAAGAAGGCATTACCCATTTACGGAGGACAGACTAGAAGTGCCTGGTCGCTTGGAGCATGGGGTTATGGAGAGGCTCCGCACTGTACAACAAAGGATCTAGTCCTAAATGTCCAAGTACAGAGTAGAGGGGTGAAAGCTAGCTCTTCACCCCTATGGGTGCCTAACCCTTTATGCAAAGAGTGCAAAGAGTTAGCTGTATGCCTTAAGCCTAGCCAGCACTTGTGCCCATGCCTTAAGCCTAGCCAGCACTTGTGCCCCCTGCCTTGATCCTAGCCAGCACTGCACTTGTGCCCATGCCTTAAGCCTAGCCCGCACTTGTGCCCAGGCCTTAAGCCTAGCCCGCACTTGTGCCCAGGCCTTAAGCCTAGCTGGCACTGGTGCCCATGCCTTAAGCCTAGCCAGCACTTGTGCCCCCTGCCTTGATCCTAGCCAGCACTGCACTTGTGCCCAGGCCTTAAGCCTAGCCCGCACTTGTGCCCCGGCCTTAAGCCTAGCCCGCACTTGTGCCCAGGCCTTAAGCCTAGCCCGCAGTTGTGCCCAGGCCTTAAGCCTAGCTGGCACTTGTGCCCATGCTTTAAGCCTAGCCGGCACTTGTGCCCATGCCTTAAGCCTAGCCGGCACTTTTGCCCATGCCTTAAGCCTAGCCCGCAGTTGTGCCCAGGCCTTAAGCCTAGCTGGCACTTGTGCCCATGCCTTAAGCCTAGCTGGCACTTGTGCCCCCTGCCTTGATCCTAGCCAGCCCTGCACTTGTGCCCATGCCTTAAGCCTAGCCCGCACTTGTGCCCAGGCCTTAAGCCTAGCTGGCACTTGTGCCCATGCCTTAAGCCTAGCTGGCACTTGTGCCCCCTGCCTTGATCCTAGCCAGCCCTGCACTTGTGCCCAGGCCTTAAGCCTAGCCCGCACTTGTGCCCAGGCCTTAAGCCTAGCCCGCACTTGTGCCCCGGCCTTAGGCCTAGCCCGCACTTGTGCCCCGGCCTTAGGCCTAGCCCGCACTTGTGCCCCGACCTTAAGCCTAGCCCGCACTTGTGCCCAGGCCTTAAGCCTAGCCCGCACTTGTGCCCAGGACTTAAGCCTAGCCCGCACTTGTGCCCAGGCGTTAAGCCTAGCCTGCACTTGTGCCCAGGCATTAAGCCTAGCCCGCACTTTTGCCCAGGCCTTAAGCCTACCCCGCACTTGTGCCCAGGCCTTAAGCCTAGCCTGCACTTGTGCCCCCTGCCTTGATCCTAGCCAGCACTGCACTTGTGCCCAGGCCTTAAGCCTAGCCCGCACTTGTGCCCAGGCCTTAAGCCTAGCCCACACTTGTGCCCATGCCTTAAGCCTAGCCAGCACTTGTGCCCCCTTCCTTGATCCTAGCCAGCACTTGTGCCCCTGCCTTATGCCTAGCCAGCACTTGTGCCCCTGCCTTATGCCTAGCCAGCACTTGTGCCCCTGCCTTATGCATAGCCAGCACTTGTGCCCCTGCCTTATGCCTAACCAGCACTTGTGCTTCTGCCTTATGCCTAGCCAGCACTTGTGCCCCTGCCTTATGCCTAGCCAGCACTTGTGCCCCTGCCTTATTTGTAGCCAGCACTTGTGCCCCTGCCTTATTCCTAGCCAGCACTTGTGCCCCTGCCTTATGCCTAGCCAGCACTTGTGCCCCTGCCTTATGCCTAGCCAGCACTTGTGCCCCTGCCTTATGCCTAGCCAGCACCTGTGCCCCTGCCTTATGCCTACCCCGCACCTGTGCCCCTGCCTTATGCCTAGCCCGCACTTGTGCCCCTGCTTTATGCCTAGCCAGCACTTGTGCCCCTGCCTTATGTCTAGCCAGCACTTGTGCCCCTGCCTTATGCCTAGCCAGCACTTGTGCCCCTGCCTTATGCCTAGCCAGCACTTGTGCCCCTGCCTTATTCCTAGCCAGCACTTGTGCCCCTGCCTTATGCCTAGCCAGCACTTGTGCCCCTGCCTTATGCCTAGCCAGCACTTGTGCCCCTGCCTTATGCCTAGCCAGCACTTGTGCCCCTGCCTTATGCCTAGCCAGCACCTGTGCCCCTGCCTTATGCCTACCCCGCACCTGTGCCCCTGCCTTATGCCTAGCCCGCACTTGTGCCCCTGCTTTATGCCTAGCCAGCACTTGTGCCCCTGCCTTATGCCTAGCCAGCACTTGTGCCCCTGCCTTATGCCTAGCCAGCACTTGTGCCCCTGCCTTATGCCTAGCCAGCACTTGTGCCCCTGCCTTATGCCTAGCCAGCACTTGTGCCCCTGCCTTACGCCTAGCCAGCACTTGTGCCCCTGCCTTACGCCTAGCCAGCACTTGTGCCCCTGCCTTATGCCTACCCAGCACTTGTGCCCCTGCCTTATGCCTAGCCAGCACTTGTGCCCCTGCCTTATGCCTAGCCAGCACTTATGCCCCTGCCGTATGCCTAGCCAGCACTTGTGCTTCTGCCTTATGCCTAGCCAGCACTTGTGCCCCTGCCTTATGCCTAGCCAGCAATTGTGCCCCTGCCTTATGCCTAGCCAGCACTTGTGCCCCTGCCTTATGCCTAGCCAGCACTTCTGCCCCTGCCTTATGCCTAGCCAGCACTTGTGCCCCTGCCTTATGCCTAGCCAGCACTTGTGCCCCTGCCTTATGCCTAGCCAGCACTTGTGCCCCTGCCTTATGCCTAGCCAGCACTTGAGACCCTGCCTTATGCCTAGCCAGCACTTGTGCCCCTGCCTTATGCCTAGCCAGCACTTGTGCCCCTGCCATATGCCTAGCCAGCACTTGTGCCCCTGCCTTATGCCTAGCCAGCACTTGTGCCCCTGCCTTATGCCTAGCCAGCACTTGTGCCCCTGCCTTATGCCTAGCCAGCACTTGTGCCCCTGCCTTATGCCTAGCCAGCACTTGTGCCCCTGCCTTATTCCTAGCCAGCACTTGTGCCCCTGCCTTATGCCTAGCCAGCACTTGTGCCCCTGCCTTATGCCTAGCCAGCACTTGTGCCCCTGCCTTATGCCTAGCCAGCACTTGTGCCCCTGCCTTATGCCTAGCCAGCACCTGTGCCCTGCCTTATGCCTACCCCACACCTGTGCCCCTGCCTTATGCCTAGCCCGCACTTGTGCCCCTGCTTTATGCCTAGCCAGCACTTGTGCCCCTGCCTTATGCCTTGCCAGCACTTGTGCCCCTGCCTTATGCCTAGCCAGCACTTGTGCTTCTGCCTTATGCCTAGCCAGCACTTGTGCCCCTGCCTTATGCCTAGCCAGCACTTGTGCCCCTGCCTTATGCCTAGCCAGCACTTGTGCCCCTGCCTTATGCCTACCCAGCACTTGTGCCCCTGCCTTATGCCTAGCCAGCACTTGTGCCCCTGCCTTATGCCTAGCCAGCACTTGTGCCCCTGCCGTATGCCTAGCCAGCACTTGTGCTTCTGCCTTATGCCTAGCCAGCACTTGTGCCCCTGCCTTATGCCTAGCCAGCACTTGTGCCCCTGCCTTATGCCTAGCCAGCACTTGTGCCCCTGCCTTATGCCTAGCCAGCACTTGTGCCCCTGCCTTATGCCTACCCAGCACTTGTGCCCCTGCCTTATGCCTAGCCAGCACTTGTGCCCCTGCCTTATGCCTAGCCAGCACTTGTGCCCCTGCCGTATGCCTAGCCAGCACTTGTGCTTCTGCCTTATGCCTAGCCAGCACTTGTGCCCCTGCCTTATGCCTAGCCAGCACTTGTGCCCCTGCCTTATGCCTACCCCACACCTGTGCCCCTGCCTTATGCCTAGCCCGCACTTGTGCCCCTGCTTTATGCCTAGCCAGCACTTGTGCCCCTGCCTTATGCCTTGCCAGCACTTGTGCCCCTGCCTTATGCCTAGCCAGCACTTGTGCTTCTGCCTTATGCCTAGCCAGCACTTGTGCCCCTGCCTTATGCCTAGCCAGCACTTGTGCCCCTGCCTTATGCCTAGCCAGCACTTGTGCCCCTGCCTTATGCCTACCCAGCACTTGTGCCCCTGCCTTATGCCTAGCCAGCACTTGTGCCCCTGCCTTATGCCTAGCCAGCACTTGTGCCCCTGCCGTATGCCTAGCCAGCACTTGTGCTTCTGCCTTATGCCTAGCCAGCACTTGTGCCCCTGCCTTATGCCTAGCCAGCACTTGTGCCCCTGCCTTATGCCTAGCCAGCACTTGTGCCCCTGCCTTATGCCTAGCCAGCACTTCTGCCCCTGCCTTATGCATAGCCAGCACTTGTGCCCCTGCCTTATGCCTAGCCAGCACTTGTGCCCCTGCCTTATGCCTACCCAGCACTTGTGCCCCTGCCTTATGCCTAGCCAGCACTTGTGCCCCTGCCTTATGCCTAGCCAGCACTTGTGCCCCTGACTTATGCCTAGCCCGCACTTGTGCCCAGGCCTTAAGCCTAGCTGGCACTTATGCCCATGCCTTAAGCCTAGCCGGCACTTGTGCCCCCTTCCTTGATCCTAGCCAGCACTTGTGCCCCTGCCTTATGCCTAGCCAGCACTTGTGCCCCTGCCTTATGCATAGCCAGCACTTGTGCCCCTGCCTTATGCCTAACCAGCACTTGTGCTTCTGCCTTATGCCTAGCCAGCACTTGTGCCCCTGCCTTATGCCTAGCCAGCACTTGTGCCCCTGCCTTATTTGTAGCCAGCACTTGTGCCCCTGCCTTATTCCTAGCCAGCACTTGTGCCCCTGCCTTATGCCTAGCCAGCACTTGTGCCCCTGCCTTATGCCTAGCCAGCACTTGTGCCCCTGCCTTATGCCTAGCCAGCACTTGTGCCCCTGCCTTATGCCTAGCCAGCACCTGTGCCACTGCCTTATGCCTACCCCGCACCTGTGCCCCTGCCTTATGCCTAGCCCGCACTTGTGCCCCTGCTTTATGCCTAGCCAGCACTTGTGCCCCTGCCTTATGCCTAGCCAGCACTTGTGCCCCTGCCTTATGCCTAGCCAGCACTTGTGCCCCTGCCTTATGCCTAACCAGCACTTGTGCCCCTGCCTTATGCCTAGCCAGCACTTGTGCCCCTGCCTTATGCCTAGCCAGCACTTGTGCCCCTGCATTATGCCTAGCCAGCACTTGTGCCCCTGCCTTATGCCTAGCCAGCACTTGTGCCCCTGCCGTATGCCTAGCCAGCACTTGTGCTTCTGCCTTATGCCTAGCCAGCACTTGTGCCCCTGCCTTATGCCTAGCCAGCACTTGTGCCCCTGCCGTATGCCTAGCCAGCACTTGTGCTTCTGCCTTATGCCTAGCCAGCACTTGTGCCCCTGCCTTATGCCTAGCCAGCACTTGTGCCCCTGCCTTATTCCTAGCCAGCACTTGTGCCCCTGCCTTATGCCTAGCCAGCACTTGTGCCCCTGCCTTATGCCTAGCCAGCACTTGTGCCCCTGCCTTATGCCTAGCCAGCACTTGTGCCCCTGCCTTATGCCTAGCCAGCACCTGTGCCCCTGCCTTATGCCTACCCCGCACCTGTGCCCCTGCCTTATGCCTAGCCGGCACTTGTGCCCCTGCTTTATGCCTAGCCAGCACTTGTGCCCCTGCCTTATGCCTAGCCAGCACTTGTGCCCCTGCCTTATGCCTAGCCAGCACTTGTGCCCCTGCCTTATGCCTAGCCAGCACTTGTGCTTCTGCCTTATGCCTAGCCAGCACTTGTGCCCCTGCCTTATGCCTAGCCAGCATTTGTGCCCCTGCCTTATGCCTAGCCAGCACTTGTGCCCCTGCCTTATGCCTACCCAGCACTTGTGCCCCTGCCTTATGCCTAGCCAGCACTTGTGCCCCTGCCTTATGCCTAGCCAGCACTTGTGCCCCTGCCGTATGCCTAGCCAGCACTTGTGCTTCTGCCTTATGCCTAGCCAGCACTTGTACCCCTGCCTTATGCCTAGCCAGCACTTGTGCCCCTGCCTTATGCCTAGCCAGCACTTGTGCCCCTGCCTTATGCCTAGCCAGCACTTCTGCCCCTGCCTTATGCCTAGCCAGCACTTGTGCCCCTGCCTTATGCCTAGCCAGCACTTGTGCCCCTGCCTTATGCCTAGCCAGCACTTGTGCCCCTGCCTTATGCCTAGCCAGCACTTGAGCCCCTGCCTTATGCCTAGCCAGCACTTGTGCCCCTGCCTTATGACTAGCCAGCACTTGTGCCCCTGCCTTATGCCTACCCAGCACTTGTGCCCCTGCCTTATGCCTAGCCATCACTTGTGCCCCTGCCTTATGCCTAGCCAGCACTTGTGCCCCTGCCTTATGCCTAGCCAGCACTTGTGCCCCTGCCTTATGCCTAGCCAGCACTTGTGCCCCTGCTTTATGCCTAGCCAGCACTTGTGCCCCTGCCTTATGCCTAGCCCGCACTTGTGCCCAGGCCTTAAGCCTAGCTGGCACTTATGCCCATGCCTTAAGCCTAGCCGGCACTTGTGCCCCCTGCCTTGATCCTAGCCAGCACTGCACTTGTGCCCAGGCCTTAAGCCTAGCCCGCACTTGTGCCCAGGCCTTAAGCCTAGCCCACACTTGTGCCCATGCCATAAGCCTAGCCAGCACTTGTGCCCCCTTCCTTGATCCTAGCCAGCAATTGTGCCCCTGCCTTATGCCTAGCCAGCACTTGTGCCCCTGCCTTATGCCTAGCCAGCACTTGTGCCCCTGCCTTATGCATAGCCAGCACTTGTGCCCCTGCCTTATGCCTAACCAGCACTTGTGCTTCTGCCTTATGCCTAGCCAGCACTTGTGCCCCTGCCTTATGCCTAGCCAGCACTTGTGCCCCTGCCTTATGCCTAGCCAGCACTTGTGCCCCTACCTTATGCCTAGCCAGCACTTGTGCCCCTGCCTTATGCCTAGCCAGCACTTGTGCCCCTGCCTTATGCCTAGCCAGCACTTGTGCCCCTGCCTTAGGCCTAGCCAGCACCTGTGCCCCTGCCTTATGCCTAGCCAGCACTTGTGCCCCTGCCTTATGCCTAGCCAGCACTTGTGCCCCTGCCTTATGCCTAGCCAGCACTTGTGCCCCTGCCTTATGCCTAGCCCGCACTTGTGCCCAGGCCTTAAGCCTAGCTGGAACTTGTGCCCATGCCTTAAGCCTAGCTGGCACTTGTGCCCCCTGCCTTGATCCTAGCCAGCACTGCACTTGTTCCCAGGCCTTAAGCCTAGCCCGCACTTGTGCCCAGGCCTTAAGCCTAGCCCACACTTGTGCCCATGCCTTAAGCCTAGCTAGCACTTGTGCCCCCTTCCTTGATCCTAGCCAGCACTTGTGCCCCTGCCTTATGCCTAGCCAGCACTTGTGCCCCTGCCTTATGCCTAGCCAGCACTTGTGCCCCTGCCTTATGCATAGCCAGCACTTGTGCCCCTGCCTTATGCCTAGCCAGCACTTGTGCTTCAGCCTTATGCCTAGCCAGCACTTGTGCCCCTGCCTTATGCCTAGCCAGCACTTGTGCCCCTGCCTTATGCCTAGCCAGCACTTGTGCCCCTGCCTTATGCCTAGCCAGCACTTATGCCCCTGCCTTATGCCTAGCCAGCACTTGTGCCCCTGCCTTATGCCTAGCCCGCACTTGTGCCCAGGCCTTAAGCCTAGCTGGCACTTGTGCCCATGCCTTAAGGCTAGCCAGCACTGCACTTGTGCCCAGGCCTTAAGCCTAGCCCGCACTTGTGCCCAGGCCTTAAGCCTAGCCCACACTTGTGGCCAGGCCTTAAGCCTAGCTGGCACTTCTGCCCATGTCTTAAGCCTAGCTGGCACTTGTGCCCATGCCTTAAGCCTAGCCAGCACTTGTGCCCCCTTCCTTGATCCTAGCCCGCACTTGTGCCCCGGCCTTAAGCCTAGCCCGTACTTGTGCCCCGGCCTTAAGCCTAGCCCGCACTTGTGCCCCGGTTTTAAGCCTAGCCCGCACTTGTGCCCCGGCCTTATGCCTAGCCTGCACTTGTGCCCCGGCCTTAAGCCTAGCCCGCGCTTGTGCCCCGGCCTTATGCCTAGCCCCTGCCTTATGCCTAGCCCGGACTTGTGCCCGGCCTTAAGCCTAGCCCGTATTTGTGCCCCGGCCTTAAGCCTAGCCCGCACTTGTGCCCCGGTATTAAGCCTAGCCCGCACTTGTGCCCCGGCCTTATGCCTAGCCAGCACTTGTGCCCCGGCCTTAAGCCCAGCCCGCGCTTGTGCCCCGGCCTTATGCCTAGCCCCTGCCTTATGCCTAGCCCGCACTTGTGCCCCGGCCTTAAGCCTAGCCCGCACTTGTGCCCCTGCCTTATGCCTAGCCAGCACTTGTGCCCCTGCATTAGGCCTAGCCAGCACTTGTGCCCCTGCATTATGCCTAGCCAGCACTTGTGCCCCTGCCTTATGCCTAGCCAGCACTTGTGCCCCTGCCTTATGCCTAGCCAGCACTTGTGCCCCTGCCTTATGCCTAGCCAGCACTTGTTCCCCTGCCTTATGCCTAGCCAGCACTTGTGCCCCTGCCTTATGCCTAGCCGGCACTTGTGCCCCTGCCTTATGCCTACCCCGCACCTGTGCCCCTGCCTTATGCCTAACCCGCACTTGTGCCCCTGCCTTATGCCTAGCCAGCACTTGTGCCCCTGCCTTATGCCTAGCCAGCACTTGTACCCCTGCCTTATGCCTAGCCAGCACTTGTGCCCCTGCCTTATGCCTAGCCAGCACTTGTGCCCCTGCCTTATGCCTAGCCAGCACTTGTGCCCCTGCCTTATGCCTAGCCAGCACTTGTGCCCCTGCCTTATGCCTAGCCAGCACTTGTGCTTCTGCCTTATGCCTAGCCAGCACTTGTGCCCCTGCCTTATGCCTAGCCAGCACTTGTGCCCCTGCCTTATGCCTAGCCAGCACTTGTGCCCCTGCCTTATGCCTAGCCAGCACTTGTGCCCCTGCCTTATGCCTAGCCAGCACTTGTGCCCCTGCCTTATGCCTAGCCAGCACTTGTGCCCCTGCCTTATGCCTAGCCAGCACTTGTGCCCCTGCCTTATGCCTAGCCAGCACTTGTGCCCCTGCCTTATGCCTAGCCCGCACTTGTGCCCAGGCCTTAAGCCTAGCTGGCACTTGTGCCCATGCCTTAAGCCTAGCCAGCACTTGTGCCCCCTGCCTTGATCCTAGCCAGCACTGCACTTGTGCCCAGGCCTTAAGCCTAGCCCGCACTTGTGTCCAGGCCTTAAGCCTAGCCCACACTTGTGCCCATGCCTTAAGCCTAGCCAGCACTTGTGCCCCCTTCCTTGATCCTACCCAGCACTTGTGCCCCTGCCTTATGCCTAGCCAGCACTTGTGCCCCTGCCTTATGCCTAGCCAGCACTTGTGCCTCTGCCTTATGCATAGCCAGCACTTGTGCCCCTGCCTTATGCCTAACCAGCACTTGTGCTTCTGCCTTATGCCTAGCCAGCACTTGTGCCCCTGCCTTATGCCTAGCCAGCACTTGTGCCCCTGCCTTATGCCTAGCCAGCACTTGTGCCCCTGCCTTATGCCTAGCCAGCACTTGTGCCCCTGCCTTATGCCTAGCCAGCACTTGTGCCCCTGCCTTATGCCTAGCCAGCACTTGTGCCCCTGCCTTATGCCAAGCCAGCACTTTTGCCCCTGCCTTATGCCTAGCCAGCACTTGTGCCCCTGCCTTATGCCTAGCCAGCACTTGTGCCCCTGCCTTATGCCTAGCCAGCACTTGTGCCCCTGCCTTATGCCTAGCCAGCACTTGTGCCCCTGCCTTATGCCTAGCCAGCACTTGTGCCCCTGCCTTATGCCTAGCCAGCACTTGTGCCCCTGCCTTATGCCTAGCCAGCACTTGTGCCCCTGCCTTATGCCTAGCCAGCACTTGTGCCCCTGCCTTATGCCTAGCCCGCACTTGTGCCCAGGCCTTAAGCCTAGCTGGCACTTGTGCCCATGCCTTAAGCCTAGCCAGCACTTGTGCCCCCTGCCTTGATCCTAGCCAGCACTGCACTTGTGCCCAGGCCTTAAGCCTAGCCCGCACTTGTGTCCAGGCCTTAAGCCTAGCCCACACTTGTGCCCATGCCTTAAGCCTAGCCAGCACTTGTGCCCCCTTCCTTGATCCTACCCAGCACTTGTGCCCCTGCCTTATGCCTAGCCAGCACTTGTGCCCCTGCCTTATGCCTAGCCAGCACTTGTGCCTCTGCCTTATGCATAGCCAGCACTTGTGCCCCTGCCTTATGCCTAACCAGCACTTGTGCTTCTGCCTTATGCCTAGCCAGCACTTGTGCCCCTGCCTTATGCCTAGCCAGCACTTGTGCCCCTGCCTTATGCCTAGCCAGCACTTGTGCCCCTGCCTTATGCCTAGCCAGCACTTGTGCCCCTGCCTTATGCCTAGCCAGGACTTGTGCCCCTGCCTTATGCCTAGCCAGCACTTGTGCCCCTGCCTTATGCCAAGCCAGCACTTTTGCCCCTGCCTTATGCCTAGCCAGCACTTGTGCCCCTGCCTTATGCCTAGCCAGCACTTGTGCCCCTGCCTTATGCCTAGCCCGCACTTGTGCCCAGGCCTTAAGCCTAGCCCGCACTTTTGAGCCCCTTGAATGCTTGTTTGTTTGTTTTTGTCTTCAGCTTCATGTTGGTTATGCACATAGGGCCAGCTTTACGCTCTTCGCTCTTATCCCGTCTGAATGCACATGCACGACTGTAATTGGGGAAGAAGGCATTACCCATTTACGGAGGACAGACTAGAAGTGCCTGGTCGCTTGGAGCATGGGGTTATGGAGAGGCTCCGCACTGTACAACAAAGGATCTAGTCCTAAATGTCCAAGTACAGAGTAGAGGGGTGAAAGCTAGCTCTTCACCCCTATGGGTGCCTAACCCTTTATGCAAAGAGTGCAAAGAGTTAGCTGTATGCCTTAAGCCTAGCCAGCACTTGTGCCCATGCCTTAAGCCTAGCCAGCACTTGTGCCCCCTGCCTTGATCCTAGCCAGCACTGCACTTGTGCCCATGCCTTAAGCCTAGCCCGCACTTGTGCCCAGGCCTTAAGCCTAGCCCGCACTTGTGCCCAGGCCTTAAGCCTAGCTGGCACTGGTGCCCATGCCTTAAGCCTAGCCAGCACTTGTGCCCCCTGCCTTGATCCTAGCCAGCACTGCACTTGTGCCCAGGCCTTAAGCCTAGCCCGCACTTGTGCCCCGGCCTTAAGCCTAGCCCGCACTTGTGCCCAGGCCTTAAGCCTAGCCCGCAGTTGTGCCCAGGCCTTAAGCCTAGCTGGCACTTGTGCCCATGCTTTAAGCCTAGCCGGCACTTGTGCCCATGCCTTAAGCCTAGCCGGCACTTTTGCCCATGCCTTAAGCCTAGCCCGCAGTTGTGCCCAGGCCTTAAGCCTAGCTGGCACTTGTGCCCATGCCTTAAGCCTAGCTGGCACTTGTGCCCCCTGCCTTGATCCTAGCCAGCCCTGCACTTGTGCCCATGCCTTAAGCCTAGCCCGCACTTGTGCCCAGGCCTTAAGCCTAGCTGGCACTTGTGCCCATGCCTTAAGCCTAGCTGGCACTTGTGCCCCCTGCCTTGATCCTAGCCAGCCCTGCACTTGTGCCCAGGCCTTAAGCCTAGCCCGCACTTGTGCCCAGGCCTTAAGCCTAGCCCGCACTTGTGCCCCGGCCTTAGGCCTAGCCCGCACTTGTGCCCCGGCCTTAGGCCTAGCCCGCACTTGTGCCCCGACCTTAAGCCTAGCCCGCACTTGTGCCCAGGCCTTAAGCCTAGCCCGCACTTGTGCCCAGGACTTAAGCCTAGCCCGCACTTGTGCCCAGGCGTTAAGCCTAGCCTGCACTTGTGCCCAGGCATTAAGCCTAGCCCGCACTTTTGCCCAGGCCTTAAGCCTACCCCGCACTTGTGCCCAGGCCTTAAGCCTAGCCTGCACTTGTGCCCAGGCCTTAAGCCTAGCCCGCACTTTTGAGCCCCTTGAATGCTTGTTTGTTTGTTTTTGTCTTCAGCTTCATGTTGGTTATGCACATAGGGCCAGCTTTACGCTCTTCGCTCTTATCCCGTCTGAATGCGCATGCACGACTGTAATTGGGGAAGAAGGCATTACCCATTTACGGAGGACAGACTAGAAGTGCCTGGTCGCTTGGAGCATGGGGTTATGGAGAGGCTCCGCACTGTACAACAAAGGTTCTAGTCCTAAATGTCCAAGTACAGAGTAGAGGGGTGAAAGCTAGCTCTTCACCCCTATGGGTGCCTAACCCTTTATGCAAAGAGTGCAAAGAGTTAGCTGTATGCCTTAAGCCTAGCCAGCAATTGTGCCCATTCCTTAAGCCTAGCCAGCACTTGTGCCCCATGCCTTGATCCTAGCCAGCACTGCACTTGTGCCCATGCCTTAAGCCTGGCCCGCACTTGTGCCCAGGCCTTAAGCCTAGCCCGCACTTGTGCCCAGGCCTTAAGCCTAGCTGGCACTGGTGCCTATGCCTTAAGCCTAGCCAGCACTTGTGCCCCCTGCCTTGATCCTAGCCAGCACTGCACTTGTGCCCAGGCCTTAAGCCTAGCCCGCACTTGTGCCCCGGCCTTAAGCCTAGCCCGCACTTGTGCCCAGGCCTTAAGCCTAGCCCGCAGTTGTGCCCAGGCCTTAAGCCTAGCTGGCACTTGTGCCCATGCTTTAAGCCTAGCCGGCACTTGTGCCCATGCCTTAAGCCTAGCCGGCACTTTTGCCCATGCCTTAAGCCTAGCCCGCAGTTGTGCCCAGGCCTTAAGCCTAGCTGGCACTTGTGCCCATGCTTTAAGCCTAGCCGGCATTTGTGCCCATGCCTTAAGCCTAGCCCGCACTTGTGCCCCGGCCTTAAGCCTAGCCCGCACTTGTGCCCCGGCCTTAAGCCTAGCCCGCACTTGTGCCCCGGCATTAAGCCTAGCCCCCACTTGTGCCCCGGCCTTAAGCCTAGCCCGCACTTGTGCCCCGGCCTTAAGCCTAGCCCGCACTTGTGCCCAGGCCTTAAGCCTAGCCCGAATTTGTGCCCAGGCCTTAAGCCTAGCCCGCACTTGTGTCCAGGCCTTAAGCCTAGCCCGCACTTGTGCCCAGGCCTTAAGCCTAGCCCGCACTTGTGCCCAGGCCTTAAGCCTAGCCCACACTTGTGCCCAGGCCTTAAGCCTAGCCCGCACTTGTGCCCAGGCCTTAAGCCTAGCCCGCACTTGTGCCCAGGCCTTAAGCCTAGCCCGCACTTGTGCCCAGGTCTTAAGTGTAGCCCGCACTTGTGCCCAGGCCTTAAGCCTAGCCCGCACTTGTGCCCAGGTCTTAAGCCTAGCCCGCACTTGTGCCCAGGCTTTAAACCTAGCCAGCACTTGTGCCCAGGCCTTAAGCCTAGCCCGCACTTGTGCCCAGGCCTTAAGCCTAGCCCGCACTTGTGCCCAGGCCTTAAGCCTAGCCCAAACTTGTGCCCAGGCCTTAAGCCTAGCCCGCACTTTTGAGCCCCTTGAATGCTTGTTTGTTTGTTTTTGTCTTCAGCTTATGTTGGTTATGCACATGGGGCCAGCTTTACGCTCTTCGCTCTTGTCCCGTCTGAATGCGCATGCACGACTGTCATTGGGGAAGAAGGCATTACCCATTTACGGAGGACAGACAAGAAGTCCCTGGTTGCTTGGAGCATGGGGTTATGGAGAGGCTCCGCACTGTACAACAAAGGATCTAGTCCTAAATGTCCACGTACAGAGTAGAGGGGTGAAATCTAGCTCTTCACCCCTATGGGTGCCTAACCCTTTATGCAAAGAGTGCAAAGAGTGAGCTGTATGCCTTAAGCCTAGCCAGCACTTGTGCCCATGCCTTAAGCCTAGCCAGCACTTGTGCCCCCTGCCTTGATGCTAGCCAGCACTGCACTTGTGCCCAGGCCTTAAGCCTAGCCCGCACATGTGCCCAGGCCTTAAGCCTAGCCCACACTTGTGCCCTGGCCTTAAGCCTAGCCCGCACTTGCGCCCCGGCCTTAAGCCTAGCCCGCACTTGTGCCCCGGCCTTAAACCTAGTCCGCACTTGTGCCCTGGCCTTAAGCCTAGCCCGCACTTGTGCCCCGGCCTTAAGCCTAGCCCGCACTTGTGCCCCGGCCTTAAGCCTAGCCTGCACTTGTGCCCCGGCCTTAAGCCTAGCCCGCACTTGTGCCCCGGCCTTAAGCCTAGCCCGCACTTGTGCCCCGGCCTTAAGCCTAGCCCCCACTTGTGCCCCGGCCTTAAGCCTAGCCCGCACTTGTGCCCCGGCCTTAAGCCTAGCCCGCACTTGTGCCCAGGCCTTAAGCCTAGCCCGAACTTGTGCCCAGGCCTTAAGCCTAGCCCGCACTTTTGAGCCCCTTGAATGCTTGTTTGTTTGTTTTTGTCTTCAGCTTCATGTTGGTTATGCACATAGGGCCAGCTTTACGCTCTTCGCTCTTGTCCCGTCTGAATGCGCATGCATGACTGTAATTGGGGAAGAAGGCATTACCCATTTACGGAGGACAGACAAGTGCCTGGTTGCTTGGAGCATGGGGTTATGGAGAGGCTCCGCACTGTACAACAAAGGATCTAGTCCTAAATGTCCAAGTACAGAGTAGAGGGTTAAAAGCTAGCTCTTCACCCTTATGTGTGCCTAACCCTTTATGCAAAGAGTGCAAAGAGTTACCTGTATGCCTTAAGCCTAGCCCGCACTTGTTCCCCGGCCTTAAGCCTAGCCCACACTTGTGCCCCGGCCTTAAGCCAAGCCAGCACTTGTGCCCCTGCCTTATGCCTAGCCAGCACTTGTGCCCCTGCCTTATGCCTAGCCATCACCTGTGCCCCTGCCTTATGCCTAGCCAGCACTTGTGCCCCTGCCTTATGCCTAGCCAGCACTTGTGCTTCTGCCTTATGCCTAGCCAGCACTTGTGCCCCTGCCTTATGCCTAGCCAGCACTTGTGCCCCTGCCTTATGCCTAGCCAGCACTTGTGCCCCTGCCTTATGCCTAGCCAGCACTTGTGCCCTGCCTCATGCCTAGCCAGCACTTGTGCCCCTGCCTTATGCCTAGCCAGCACTTGTGCCCCTGCCTTATGCCTAGCCAGCACTTGTGCCCCTGCCTTATGCCTAGCCAGCACTTGTGCCCCTGCCTTATGCCTAGCCAGCACTTGTGCCCCTGCCTTATGCCTAGCCAGCACCTGTGCCCCTGCCTTATGCCTACCCCGCACCTATGCCCCTGCCTTATGCCTAGCCCGCACATGTGCCCCTGCCTTATGCCTAGCCTGCACTTGTGCCCCTGCCTTATGCCTAGCCAGCACTTGTGCCCCTGCCTTATGCCTAGCCAGCACTTGTGCCCCTGCCTTATGCCTAGCCAGCACTTGTTCCCCTGCCTTATGCCTACCCAGCACTTGTGCCCCTGCCTTATGCCTAGCCAGCACTTGTGCCCCTGCCTTATGCCTAGCCAGCACTTGTGCCCCTGCCGTATGCCTAGCCAGCACTTGTGCTTCTGCCTTATGCCTAGCCAGCACTTGTGCCCCTGCCTTATGCCTAGCCAGCACTTGTGCCCCTGCCTTATGCCTAGCCAGCACTTGTGCCCCTGCCGTATGCCTAGCCAGCACTTGTGCTTCTGCCTGATGCCTAGCCAGCACTTGTGCCCCTGCCTTATGCCTAGCCAGCACTTGTGCCCCTGCCTTATGCCTAGCCAGCACTTGTGCCCCTGCCTTATGCCTAGCCAGCACTTGTGCCCCTGCCTTATGCCTAGCCAGCAATTGTGCCCCTGCCTTATGCCTAGCCAGCACTTGTGCCCCTGCCGTATGCCTAGCCAGCACTTGTGCCCCTGCCTTATGCCTAGCCAGCACTTGTGCCCCTGCCTTATGCCTAGCCAGCAATTGTGCCCCTGCCTTATGCCTAGCCAGCACTTGTGCCCCTGCCTTATGCCTAGCCAGCACTTGAGCCCCTGCCTTATGCCTAGCCAGCACTTGTGCCCCTGCCTTATGCCTAGCCAGCACTTGTGCCCCTGCCTTATGCCTACCCAGCACTTGTGCCCCTGCCTTATGCCTAGCCAGCACTTGTGCCCCTGCCTTATGCCTAGCCAGCACTTGTGCCCCTGCCTTATGCCTAGCCCGCACTTGTGCCCAGGCCTTAAGCCTAGCTGGCACTTATGCCCATGCCTTAAGCCTAGCCGGCACTTGTGCCCCCTGCCTTGATCCTAGCCAGCACTGCACTTGTGCCCAGGCCTTAAGCCTAGCCCGCACTTGTGCCCAGGCCTTAAGCCTAGCCCACACTTGTGCCCATGCCTTAAGCCTAGCCAGCACTTGTGCCCCCTTCCTTGATCCTAGCCAGCACTTGTGCCCCTGCCTTATGCCTAGCCAGCACTTGTGCCCCTGCCTTATGCCTAGCCAGCACTTGTGCCCCTGCCTTATGCATAGCCAGCACTTGTGCCCCTGCCTTATGCCTAACCTGCACTTGTGCTTCTGCCTTATGCCTAGCCAGCACTTGTTCCCCTGCCTTATGCCTAGCCAGCACTTGTGCCCCTGCCTTATTTGTAGCCGACACTTGTGCCCCTGCCTTATTCCTAGCCAGCACTTGTGCCCCTGCCTTATGCCTAGCCAGCACTTGTGCCCCTGCCTTATGCCTAGCCAGCACTTGTGCCCCTGCCTTATGCCTAGCCAGCACTTGTGCCCCTGCCTTATGCCTAGCCAGCACCTGTGCCCCTGCCTTATGCCTACCACGCACCTGTGCCCCTGCCTTATGCCTAGCCCGCACTTGTGCCCCTGCTTTATGCCTAGCCAGCACTTGTGCCCCTGCCTTATGCCTAGCCAGCACTTGTGCCCCTGCCTTATGCCTAGCCAGCACTTGTGCCCCTGCCTTATGCCTAGCCAGCACTTGTGCCCCTGCCTTATGCCTACCCCGCACCTGTGCCCCTGCCTTATGCCTAGCCAGCACTTGTGCCCCTGCCTTATGCCTAGCCAGCACTTGTGCCCCTGCCTTATGCCTAGCCAGCACTTGTGCCCCTGCCTTATGCCTAGCCAGCACTTGTGCCCCTGCCTTATGCCTAGCCAGCACTTGTGCCCCTGCCTTATGCCTAGCCAGCACTTGTGCCCCTGCCTTATTCCTAGCCAGCACTTGTGCCCCTGCCTTATGCCTAGCCAGCACTTGTGCCCCTGCCTTATGCCTAGCCAGCACTTGTGCCCCTGCCTTATGCCTAGCCAGCACTTGTGCCCCTGCCTTATGCCTAGCCAGCACCTGTGCCCCTGCCTTATGCCTACCCCGCACCTGTGCCCCTGCCTTATGCCTAGCCCGCACTTGTGCCCCTGCTTTATGCCTAGCCAGCACTTGTGCCCCTGCCTTATGCCTAGCCAGCACTTGTGCCCCTGCCTTATGCCTAGCCAGCACTTGTGCCCCTGCCTTATGCCTAGCCAGCACTTGTGCCCCTGCCTTATGCCTAGCCAGCACTTGTGCCCCTGCCTTACGCCTAGCCAGCACTTGTGCCCCTGCCTTACGCCTAGCCAGCACTTGTGCCCCTGCCTTATGCCTACCCAGCACTTGTGCCCCTGCCTTATGCCTAGCCAGCACTTGTGCCCCTGCCTTATGCCTAGCCAGCACTTGTGCCCCTGCCGTATGCCTAGCCAGCACTTGTGCTTCTGCCTTATGCCTAGCCAGCACTTGTGCCCCTGCCTTATGCCTAGCCAGCAATTGTGCCCCTGCCTTATGCCTAGCCAGCACTTGTGCCCCTGCCTTATGCCTAGCCAGCACTTCTGCCCCTGCCTTATGCCTAGCCAGCACTTGTGCCCCTGCCTTATGCCTAGCCAGCACTTGTGCCCCTGCCTTATGCCTAGCCAGCACTTGTGCCCCTGCCTTATGCCTAGCCAGCACTTGAGACCCTGCCTTATGCCTAGCCAGCACTTGTGCCCCTGCCTTATGCCTAGCCAGCACTTGTGCCCCTGCCTTATGCCTAGCCAGCACTTGTG
Source organism: Ranitomeya imitator (assembly GCF_032444005.1). Taxonomy (NCBI): domain Eukaryota; kingdom Metazoa; phylum Chordata; class Amphibia; order Anura; family Dendrobatidae; genus Ranitomeya; species Ranitomeya imitator. The sequence continues at coordinate 84,856,173 of NC_091285.1, forward strand.
CCCCTGCCTTATGCCTAGCCAGCACTTGTGCCCCTGCCTTATGCCTAGCCAGCACTTGTGCCCCTGCCTTATGCCTAGCCAGCACTTGTGCCCCTGCCTTATGCCTAGCCAGCACTTGTGCCCCTGCCTTATTCCTAGCCAGCACTTGTGCCCCTGCCTTATGCCTAGCCAGCACTTGTGCCCCTGCCTTATGCCTAGCCAGCACTTGTGCCCCTGCCTTATGCCTAGCCAGCACTTGTGCCCCTGCCTTATGCCTAGCCAGCACCTGTGCCCTGCCTTATGCCTACCCCACACCTGTGCCCCTGCCTTATGCCTAGCCCGCACTTGTGCCCCTGCTTTATGCCTAGCCAGCACTTGTGCACCTGCCTTATGCCTAGCCAGCACTTGTGCCCCTGCCTTATGCCTAGCCAGCACTTGTGCCCCTGCCTTATGCCTAGCCAGCACTTGTGCTTCTGCCTTATGCCTAGCCAGCACTTGTGCCCCTGCCTTATGCCTAGCCAGCACTTGTGCCCCTGCCTTATGCCTAGCCAGCACTTGTGCCCCTGCCTTATGCCTACCCAGCACTTGTGCCCCTGCCTTATGCCTAGCCAGCACTTGTGCCCCTGCCTTATGCCTAGCCAGCACTTGTGCCCCTGCCGTATGCCTAGCCAGCACTTGTGCTTCTGCCTTATGCCTAGCCAGCACTTGTGCCCCTGCCTTATGCCTAGCCAGCACTTGTGCCCCTGCCTTATGCCTAGCCAGCACTTGTGCCCCTGCCTTATGCCTAGCCAGCACTTGTGCCCCTGCCTTATGCCTAGCCAGCAATTGTGCCCCTGCCTTATGCCTAGCCAGCACTTGTGCCCCTGCCGTATGCCTAGCCAGCACTTGTGCTTCTGCCTTATGCCTAGCCAGCACTTGTGCCCCTGCCTTATGCCTAGCCAGCACTTGTGCCCCTGCCTTATGCCTAGCCAGCACTTCTGCCCCTGCCTTATGCATAGCCAGCACTTGTGCCCCTGCCTTATGCCTAGCCAGCACTTGTGCCCCTGCCTTATGCCTACCCAGCACTTGTGCCCCTGCCTTATGCCTAGCCAGCACTTGTGCCCCTGCCTTATGCCTAGCCAGCACTTGTGCCCCTGCCTTATGCCTAGCCCGCACTTGTGCCCAGGCCTTAAGCCTAGCTGGCACTTATGCCCATGCCTTAAGCCTAGCCGGCACTTGTGCCCCCTTCCTTGATCCTAGCCAGCACTTGTGCCCCTGCCTTATGCCTAGCCAGCACTTGTGCCCCTGCCTTATGCATAGCCAGCACTTGTGCCCCTGCCTTATGCCTAACCAGCACTTGTGCTTCTGCCTTATGCCTAGCCAGCACTTGTGCCCCTGCCTTATGCCTAGCCAGCACTTGTGCCCCTGCCTTATTTGTAGCCAGCACTTGTGCCCCTGCCTTATTCCTAGCCAGCACTTGTGCCCCTGCCTTATGCCTAGCCAGCACTTGTGCCCCTGCCTTATGCCTAGCCAGCACTTGTGCCCCTGCCTTATGCCTAGCCAGCACTTGTGCCCCTGCCTTATGCCTAGCCAGCACCTGTGCCACTGCCTTATGCCTACCCCGCACCTGTGCCCCTGCCTTATGCCTAGCCCGCACTTGTGCCCCTGCTTTATGCCTAGCCAGCACTTGTGCCCCTGCCTTATGCCTAGCCAGCACTTGTGCCCCTGCCTTATGCCTAGCCAGCACTTGTGCCCCTGCCTTATGCCTAACCAGCACTTGTGCCCCTGCCTTATGCCTAGCCAGCACTTGTGCCCCTGCCTTATGCCTAGCCAGCACTTGTGCCCCTGCATTATGCCTAGCCAGCACTTGTGCCCCTGCCTTATGCCTAGCCAGCACTTGTGCCCCTGCCTTATTCCTAGCCAGCACTTGTGCCCCTGCCTTATGCCTAGCCAGCACTTGTGCCCCTGCCTTATGCCTAGCCAGCACTTGTGCCCCTGCCTTATGCCTAGCCAGCACTTGTGCCCCTGCCTTATGCCTAGCCAGCACCTGTGCCCCTGCCTTATGCCTACCCCGCACCTGTGCCCCTGCCTTATGCCTAGCCCGCACTTGTGCCCCTGCTTTATGCCTAGCCAGCACCTGTGCCCCTGCCTTATGCCTAGCCAGCACTTGTGCCCCTGCCTCATGCCTAGCCAGCACTTGTGCCCCTGCCTTATGCCTAGCCAGCACTTGTGCTTCTGCCTTATGCCTAGCCAGCACTTGTGCCCCTGCCTTATGCCTAGCCAGCACTTGTGCCCCTGCCTTATGCCTAGCCAGCACTTGTGCCCCTGCCATATGCCTACCCAGCACTTGTGCCCCTGCCTTATGCCTAGCCAGCACTTGTGCCCCTGCCTTATGCCTAGCCAGCACTTGTGCCCCTGCCGTATGCCTAGCCAGCACTTGTGCTTCTGCCTTATGCCTAGCCAGCACTTGTGCCCCTGCCTTATGCCTAGCCAGCACTTGTGCCCCTGCCTTATTTGTAGCCAGCACTTGTGCCCCTGCCTTATGCCTAGCCAGCACTTGTGCCCCTGCCTTATGCCTAGCCAGCACTTGTGCCCCTGCCTTATGCCTAGCCAGCACTTGTGCCCCTGCCTTATGCCTAGCCAGCACTTGTGCCCCTGCCTTATGCCTAGCCAGCACTTGAGCCCCTGCCTTATGCCTAGCCAGCACTTGTGCCCCTGCCTTATGCCTAGCCAGCACTTGTGCCCCTGCCTTATGCCTACCCAGCACTTGTGCCCCTGCCTTATGTTTAGCCAGCACTTGTGCCCCTGCCTTATGCCTAGCCAGCACTTGTGCCCCTGCCTTATGCCTAGCCCGCACTTGTGCCCAGGCCTTAAGCCTAGCTGGCACTTATACCCATGCCTTAAGCCTAGCCGGCACTTGTGCCCCCTGCCTTGATCCTAGCCAGCACTGCACTTGTGCCCAGGCCTTAAGCCTAGCCCGCACTTGTGCCCAGGCCTTAAGCCTAGCCCACACTTGTGCCCATGCCTTAAGCCTAGCCAGCACTTGTGCCCCCTTCCTTGATCCTAGCCAGCACTTGTGCCCCTGCCTTATGCCTAGCCAGCACTTGTGCCCCAGCCTTATGCCTAGCCAGCACTTGTGCCCCTGCCTTATGCATAGCCAGCACTTGTGCCCCTGCCTTATGCCTAACCAGCACTTGTGCTTCTGCCTTATGCCTAGCCAGCACTTGTGCCCCTGCCTTATGCCTAGCCAGCACTTGTGCCCCTGCCTTATGCCTAGCCAGCACTTCTGCCCCTACCTTATGCCTAGCCAGCACTTGTGCCCCTGCCTTATGCCTAGCCAGCACTTGTGCCCCTGCCTTATGCCTAGCCAGCACTTGTGCCCCTGCCTTAGGCCTAGCCAGCACCTGTGCCCCTGCCTTATGCCTAGCCAGCACTTGTGCCCCTGCCTTATGCCTAGCCAGCACTTGTGCCCCTGCCTTATGCCTAGCCAGCACTTGTGCCCCTGCCTTATGCCTAGCCCGCACTTGTGCCCAGGCCTTAAGCCTAGCTGGCACTGTGCCCATGCCTTAAGCCTAGCTGGCACTTGTGCCCCCTGCCTTGATCCTAGCCAGCACTGCACTTGTTCCCAGGCCTTAAGCCTAGCCCGCACTTGTGCCCAGGCCTTAAGCCTAGCCCACACTTGTGCCCATGCCTTAAGCCTAGCTAGCACTTGTGCCCCCTTCCTTGATCCTAGCCAGCACTTGTGCCCCTGCCTTATGCCTAGCCAGCACTTGTGCCCCTGCCTTATGCCTTGCCAGCACTTGTGCCCCTGCCGTATGCCTAGCCAGCACTTGTGCTTCTGCCTTATGCCTAGCCAGCACTTGTGCCCCTGCCTTATGCCTAGCCAGCACTTGTGCCCCTGCCTTAAGCCTAGCCCGCACTTGTGCCCAGGCCTTAAGCCTAGCCCGAACTTGTGCCCAGGCCTTAAGCCTAGCCCGCACTTTTGAGCCCCTTGAATGCTTGTTTGTTTTTGTCTTCAGCTTCATGTTGGTTATGCACATAGGGCCAGCTTTACGCTCTTCGCTCTTGTCCCGTCTGAATGCGCATGCATGACTGTAATTGGGGAAGAAGGCATTACCCATTTACGGAGGACAGACAAGTGCCTGGTTGCTTGGAGCATGGGGTTATGGAGAGGCTCCGCACTGTACAACAAAGGATCAAGTCCTAAATGTCCAAGTACAGAGTAGAGGGTTAAAAGCTAGCTCTTCACCCCTATGGGTGCCTAACCCTTTATGCAAAGAGTGCAAAGAGTTACCTGTATGCCTTAAGCCTAGCCCGCACTTGTTCCCCGGCCTTAAGCCTAGCCCACACTTGTGCCCCGGCCTTAAGCCAAGCCAGCACTTGTGCCCCTGCCTTATGCCTAGCCAGCACTTGTGCCCCTGCCTTATGCCTAGCCATCACCTGTGCCCCTGCCTTATGCCTAGCCAGCACTTGTGCCCCTGCCTTATGCCTAGCCAGCACTTGTGCTTCTGCCTTATGCCTAGCCAGCACTTGTGCCCCTGCCTTATGCCTAGCCAGCACTTGTGCCCCTGCCTTATGCCTAGCCAGCACTTGTGCCCCTGCCTTATGCCTAGCCAGCACTTGTGCCCCTGCCTCATGCCTAGCCAGCACTTGTGCCCCTGCCTTATGCCTAGCCAGCACTTGTGCCCCTGTCTTATGCCTAGCCAGCACTTGTGCCCCTGCCTTATGCCTAGCCAGCACTTGTGCCCCTGCCTTATGCCTAGCCAGCACTTGTGCCCCTGCCTTATGCCTAGCCAGCACCTGTGCCCCTGCCTTATGCCTACCCCGCACCTATGCCCCTGCCGTATGCCTAGCCCGCACATGTGCCCCTGCCTTATGCCTAGCCAGCACTTGTGCCCCTGCCTTATGCCTAGCCAGCACTTGTGCCCCTGCCTTATGCCTAGCCAGCACTTGTGCCCCTGCCTTATGCCTAGCCAGCACTTTTGCCCCTGCCTTATGCCTAGCCAGCACTTGTGCCCCTGCCTTATGCCTAGCCAGCACTTGTGCCCCTGCCTTATTTGTAGCCAGCACTTGTGCCCCTGCCTTATTCCTAGCCAGCACTTGTGCCCCTGCCTTATGCCTAGCCAGCACTTGTGCCCCTGCCTTATGCCTAGCCAGCACTTGTGCCCCTGCCTTATGCCTAGCCAGCACTTGTGCCCCTGCCTTATGCCTAGCCAGCACCTGTGCCCCTGCCTTATGCCTACCCCGCACCTGTGGCCCTGCCTTATGCCTACCCCGCACCTGTGCCCCTGCCTTATGCCTAGCCCGCACTTGTGCCCCTGCTTTATGCCTAGCCAGCACTTGTGCCCCTGCCTTATGCCTAGCCAGCACTTGTGCCCCTGCCTTATGCCTAGCCAGCACTTGTGCCCCTGCCTTATGCCTAGCCAGCACTTGTGCCCCTGCCTTATGCCTAGCCAGCACTTGTGCCCCTGCCTTATGCCTAGCCAGCACTTGTGCCCCTGCCTTATGCCTAGCCAGCACTTGTGCCCCTGCCTTATGCCTAGCCAGCACTTGTGCCCCTGCCTTATTCCTAGCCAGCACTTGTGCCCCTGCCTTATGCCTAGCCAGCACTTGTGCCCCTGCCTTATGCCTAGCCAGCACTTGTGCCCCTGCCTTATGCCTAGCCAGCACTTGTGCCCCTGCCTTATGCCTAGCCAGCACCTGTGCCCCTGCCTTATGCCTAGCCAGCACTTGTGCCCCTGCCTTATGCCTAGCCAGCACTTGTGCCACTGCCTTATGCCTACCCAGCACTTGTGCCCCTGCCTTATGCCTAGCCAGCACTTGTGCCCCTGCCTTATGCCTAGCCAGCACTTGTGCCCCTGCCGTATGCCTAGCCAGCACTTGTGCTTCTGCCTTATGCCTAGCCAGCACTTGTGCCCCTGCCTTATGCCTAGCCAGCACTTGTGCCCCTGCCTTATGCCTAGCCAGCACTTGTGCCCCTGCCTTATGCCTAGCCAGCACTTGTGCCCCTGCCTTATGCCTAGCCAGCACTTGTGCCCCTGCCTTATGCCTAGCCAGCACTTGTGCCCCTGCCTTATGCCTAGCCAGCACTTGTGCCCCTGCCTTATGCCTAGCCAGCACTTGTGCCCCTGCCGTATGCCTAGCCAGCACTTGTGCTTCTGCCTTATGCCTAGCCAGCACTTGTGCCCCTGCCTTATGCCTAGCCAGCACTTGTGCCCCTGCCTTATGCCTAGCCAGCACTTGTGCCCCTGCCTTATGCCTAGCCAGCACTTCTGCCCCTGCCTTATGCCTAGCCAGCACTTGTGCCCCTGCCTTATGCCTAGCCAGCACTTGTGCCCCTGCCTTATGCCTAGCCAGCACTTGTGCCCCTGCCTTATGCCTAGCCAGCACTTGAGCCCCTGCCTTATGCCTAGCCAGCACTTGTGCCCCTGCCTTATGCCTAGCCAGCACTTGTGCCCCTGCCTTATGCCTACCCAGCACTTGTGCCCCTGCCTTATGCCTAGCCAGCACTTGTGCCCCTGCCTTATGCCTAGCCAGCACTTGTGCCCCTGCCTTATGCATAGCCCGCACTTGTGCCCAGGCCTTAAGCCTAGCCGGCACTTGTGCCCCCTGCCTTGATCCTAGCCAGCACTGCACTTGTGCCCAGGCCTTAAGCCTAGCCCGCACTTGTGCCCAGGCCTTAAGCCTAGCCCACACTTGTGCCCATGCCTTAAACCTAGCCAGCACTTGTGCCCCCTTCCTTGATCCTAGCCAGCACTTGTGCCCCTGCCTTATGCCTAGCCAGCACTTGTGCCCCTGCCTTATGCCTAGCCAGCACTTGTGCCCCTGCCTTATGCATAGCCAGCACTTGTGCCCCTGCCTTATGCCTAACCAGCACTTGTGCTTCTGCCTCATGCCTAGCCAGCACTTGTGCCCCTGCCTTATGCCTAGCCAGCACTTGTGCCCCTGCCTTATTTGTAGCCAGCACTTGTGCCCCTGCCTTATTCCTAGCCAGCACTTGTGCCCCTGCCTTATGCCTAGCCAGCACTTGTGCCCCTGCCTTATGCCTAGCCAGCACTTGTGCCCCTGCCTTATGCCTAGCCAGCACTTGTGCCCCTGCCTTATGCCTAGCCAGCACCTGTGCCCCTGCCTTATGCCTACCCCGCACCTGTGCCCCTGCCTTATGCCTATCCCGCACTTGTGCCCCTGCTTTATGCTTAGCCAGCACTTGTGCCCCTGCCTTATGCCTAGCCAGCACTTGTGCCCCTGCCTTATGCCTAGCCAGCACTTGTGCCCCTGCCTTATGCCTAGCCAGCACTTGTGCCCCTGCCTTATGCCTAGCCAGCACTTGTGCCCCTGCCTTATGCCTAGCCAGCACTTGTGCCCCTGCCTTATGCCTAGCCAGCACTTGTGCCCCTGCCTTATGCCTAGCCAGCACTTGTGCCCCTGCCTTATGCCTAGCCAGCACTTGTGCCCCTGCCTTATTCCTAGCCAACACTTGTGCCCCTGCCTTATGCCTAGCCAGCACTGCACTTGTGCCCAGGCCTTAAGCCTAGCCCGCACTTGTGCCCAGGCCTTAAGCCTAGCCCACACTTGTGCCCATGCCTTAAGCCTAGCCAGCACTTGTGCCCCCTTCCTTGATCCTAGCCAGCACTTGTGCCCCTGCCTTATGCCTAGCCAGCACTTGTGCCCCTGCCTTATGCCTAGCCAGCACTTGTGCCCCTGCCTTATGCATAGCCAGCACTTGTGCCCCTGCCTTATGCCTAACCAGCACTTGTGCTTCTGCCTCATGCCTAGCCAGCACTTGTGCCCCTGCCTTATGCCTAGCCAGCACTTGTGCCCCTGCCTTATTTGTAGCCAGCACTTGTGCCCCTGCCTTATTCCTAGCCAGCACTTGTGCCCCTGCCTTATGCCTAGCCAGCACTTGTGCCCCTGCCTTATGCCTAGCCAGCACTTGTGCCCCTGCCTTATGCCTAGCCAGCACTTGTGCCCCTGCCTTATGCCTAGCCAGCACCTGTGCCCCTGCCTTATGCCTACCCCGCACCTGTGCCCCTGCCTTATGCCTATCCCGCACTTGTGCCCCTGCTTTATGCTTAGCCAGCACTTGTGCCCCTGCCTTATGCCTAGCCAGCACTTGTGCCCCTGCCTTATGCCTAGCCAGCACTTGTGCCCCTGCCTTATGCCTAGCCAGCACTTGTGCCCCTGCCTTATGCCTAGCCAGCACTTGTGCCCCTGCCTTATGCCTAGCTAGCACTTGTGCCCCTGCCTTATGCCTAGCCAGCACTTGTGCCCCTGCCTTATGCCTAGCCAGCACTTGTGCCCCTGCCTTATTCCTAGCCAACACTTGTGCCCCTGCCTTATGCCTAGCCAGCACTTGTGCCCCTGCCTTATGAATAGCCAGCACTTGTGCCCCTGCCTTATGCCTAGCCAGCACCTGTGCCCCTGCCTTATGCCTACCCCGCACCTGTGCCCCTGCCTTATGCCTAGCCCGCACTTGTGCCCCTGCTTTATGCCTAGCCAGCACTTGTGCCCCTGCCTTATGCCTAGCCAGCACTTGTGCCCCTGCCTTATGCCTAGCCAGCACTTGTGCCCCTGCCTTATGCCTAGCCAGCACTTGTGCTTCTGCCTTATGCCTAGCCAGCACTTGTGCCCCTGCCTTATGCCTAGCCAGCACTTGTGCCCCTGCCTTATGCCTAGCCAGCACTTGTGCCCCTGCCTTATGCCTACCCAGCACTTGTGCCCCTGCCTTATGCCTAGCCAGCACTTGTGCCCCTGCCTTATGCCTAGCCAGCACTTGTGCCCCTGCCGTATGCCTAGCCAACACTTGTGCTTCTGCCTTATGCCTAGCCAGCACTTGTGCCCCTGCCTTATGCCTAGCCAGCACTTGTGCCCCTGCCTTATGCCTAGCCAGCACTTGTGCCCCTGCCTTATGCCTAGCCAGCACTTGTGCCCCTGCCTTATGCCTAGCCAGCACCTGTGCCCCTGCCTTATGCCTACCCCGCACCTGTGCCCCTGCCTTATGCCTAGCCGGCACTTGTGCCCCTGCTTTATGCCTAGCCAGCACTTGTGCCCCTGCCTTATGCCTAGCCAGCACTTGTGCCCCTGCCTTATGCCTAGCCAGCACTTGTGCCCCTGCCTTATGCCTAGCCAGCACTTGTGCTTCTGCCTTATGCCTAGCCAGCACTTGTGCCCCTGCCTTATGCCTAGCCAGCACTTGTGCCCCTGCCTTATGCCTAGCCAGCACTTGTGCCCCTGCCTTATGCCTACCCAGCACTTGTGCCCCTGCCGTATGCCTAGCCAGCACTTGTGCTTCTGCCTTATGCCTAGCCAGCACTTGTGCCCCTGCCTTATGCCTAGCCAGCACTTGTGCCCCTGCCTTATGCCTAGCCAGCACTTGTGCTTCTGCCTTATGCCTAGCCAGCACTTGTGCCCCTGCCTTATGCCTAGCCAGCACTTGTGCCCCTGCCTTATGCCTAGCCAGCACTTGTGCCCCTGCCTTATGCCTAGCCAGCACTTGTGCCCCTGCCGTATGCCTAGCCAGCACTTGTGCTTCTGCCTTATGCCTAGCCAGCACTTGTGCCCCTGCCTTATGCCTAGCCAGCACTTGTGCCCCTGCCTTATGCCTAGCCAGCACTTGTGCTTCTGCCTTATGCCTAGCCAGCACTTGTGCCCCTGCCTTATGCCTAGCCAGCAATTGTGCCCCTGCCTTATGCCTAGCCAGCACTTGTGCCCCTGCCTTATGCCTAGCCAGCACTTGTGCCCCTGCCGTATGCCTAGCCAGCACTTGTGCTTCTGCCTTATGCCTAGCCAGCACTTGTGTCCCTGCCTTATGCCTAGCCAGCACTTGTGCCCCTGCCTTATGCCTAGCCAGCACTTGTGCCCCTGCCTTATGCCTAGCCAGCACTTCTGCCCCTGCCTTATGCCTAGCCAGCACTTGTGCCCCTGCCTTATGCCTAGCCAGCACTTGTGCCCCTGCCTTATGCCTAGCCAGCACTTGTGCCCCTGCCTTATGCCTAGCCAGCACTTGAGCCCCTGCCTTATGCCTAGCCAGCACTTGTGCCCCTGCCTTATGCCTAGCCAGCACTTGTGCCCCTGCCTTATGCCTACCCAGCACTTGTGCCCCTGCCTTATGCCTAGCCAGCACTTGTGCCCCTGCCTTATGCCTAGCCAGCACTTGTGCCCCTGCCTTATGCCTAGCCAGCACTTGTGCCCCTGCCTTATGCCTAGCCAGCACTTGTGCCCCTGCCTTATGCCTAGCCCGCACTTGTGCCCAGGCCTTAAGCCTAGCTGGCACTTATGCCCATGCCTTAAGCCTAGCCGGCACTTGTGCCCCCTGCCTTGATCCTAGCCAGCACTGCACTTGTGCCCAGGCCTTAAGCCTAGCCCGCACTTGTGCCCAGGCCTTAAGCCTAGCCCACACTTGTGCCCATGCCATAAGCCTAGCCAGCACTTGTGCCCCCTTCCTTGATCCTAGCCAGCACTTGTGCCCCTGCCTTATGCCTAGCCAGCACTTGTGCCCCTGCCTTATGCCTAGCCAGCACTTGTGCCCCTGCCTTATGCATAGCCAGCACTTGTGCCCCTGCCTTATGCCTAACCAGCACTTGTGCTTCTGCCTTATGCCTAGCCAGCACTTGTGCCCCTGCCTTATGCCTAGCCAGCACTTGTGCCCCTGCCTTATGCCTAGCCAGCAGTTGTGCCCCTACCTTATGCCTAGCCAGCACTTGTGCCCCAGCCTTATGCCTAGCCAGCACTTGTGCCCCTGCCTTATGCCTAGCCAGCACTTGTGCCCCTGCCTTAGGCCTAGCCAGCACCTGTGCCCCTGCCTTATGCCTAGCCAGCACTTGTGCCCCTACCTTATGCCTAGCCAGCACTTGTGCCCCTGCCTTATGCCTAGCCAGCACTTGTGCCCCTGCCTTATGCCTAGCCAGCACCTGTGCCCCTGCCTTATGCCTAGCCAGCACTTGTGCCCCTGCCTTATGCCTAGCCAGCACTTGTGCCCCTGCCTTAGGCCTAGCCAGCACCTGTGCCCCTGCCTTATGCCTAGCCAGCACTTGTGCCCCTGCCTTATGCCTAGCCAGCACTTGTGCCCCTGCCTTATGCCTAGCCAGCACTTGTGCCCCTGCCTTATGCCTAGCCCGCACTTGTGCCCAGGCCTTAAGCCTAGCTGGCACTTGTGCCCATGCCTTAAGCCTAGCTGGCACTTGTGCCCCCTGCCTTGATCCTAGCCAGCACTGCACTTGTTCCCAGGCCTTAAGCCTAGCCCGCACTTGTGCCCAGGCCTTAAGCCTAGCCCGCACTTGTGCCCATGCCTTAAGCCTAGCTAGCACTTGTGCCCCCTTCCTTGATCCTAGCCAGCACTTGTGCCCCTGCCTTATGCCTAGCCAGCACTTGTGCCCCTGCCTTATGCCTAGCCAGCACTTGTGCCCCTGCCTTATGCATAGCCAGCACTTGTGCCCCTGCCTTATGCCTAGCCAGCACTTGTGCTTCAGCCTTATGCCTAGCCAGCACTTGTGCCCCTGCCTTATGCCTAGCCAGCACTTGTGCCCCTGCCTTATGCCTAGCCAGCACTTGTGCCCCTGCCTTATGCCTAGCCAGCACTTATGCCCCTGCCTTATGCCTAGCCAGCACTTGTGCCCCTGCCTTATGCCTAGCCCGCACTTGTGCCCAGGCCTTAAGCCTAGCTGGCACTTGTGCCCATGCCTTAAGGCTAGCCAGCACTGCACTTGTGCCCAGGCCTTAAGCCTAGCCCGCACTTGTGCCCAGGCCTTAAGCCTAGCCCACACTTGTGGCCAGGCCTAAAGCCTAGCTGGCACTTCTGCCCATGTCTTAAGCCTAGCTGGCACTTGTGCCCATGCCTTAAGCCTAGCCAGCACTTGTGCCCCCTTCCTTGATCCTAGCCCGCACTTGTGCCCCGGCCTTAATCCTAGCCCGTACTTGTGCCCCGGCCTTAAGCCTAGCCCGCACTTGTGCCCCGGTTTTAAGCCTAGCCCGCACTTGTGCCCCGGCCTTATGCCTAGCCTGCACTTGTGCCCCGGCCTTAAGCCTAGCCCGCGCTTGTGCCCCGGCCTTATGCCTAGCCCCTGCCTTATGCCTAGCCCGGACTTGTGCCCGGCCTTAAGCCTAGCCCGTATTTGTGCCCTGGCCTTAAGCCTAGCCCGCACTTGTGCCCCGGTATTAAGCCTAGCCCGCACTTGTGCCCCGGCCTTATGCCTAGCCAGCACTTGTGCCCCGGCCTTAAGCCTAGCCCGCGCTTGTGCCCCGGCCTTATGCCTAGCCCCTGCCTTATGCCTAGCCCGCACTTGTGCCCCGGCCTTAGGCCTAGCCCGCACTTGTGCCCCTGCCTTATGCCTAGCCAGCACTTGTGCCCCTGCATTAGGCCTAGCCAGCACTTGTGCCCCTGCATTATGCCTAGCCAGCACTTGTGCCCCTGCCTTATGCCTAGCCAGCACTTGTGCCCCTGCCTTATGCCTAGCCAGAACTTGTGCCCCTGCCTTATGCCTAGCCAGCACTTGTGCCCCTGCCTTATGCCTAGCCAGCACTTGTGCCCCTGCCTTATGCCTAGCCAGCACTTGTGCCCCTGCCTTATGCCTACCCCGCACCTGTGCCCCTGCCTTATGCCTAACCCGCACTTGTGCCCCTGCCTTATGCCTAGCCAGCACTTGTGCCCCTGCCTTATGCCTAGCCAGCACTTGTACCCCTGCCTTATGCCTAGCCAGCACTTGTGCCCCTGCCTTATGCCTAGCCAGCACTTGTGCCCCTGCCTTATGCCTAGCCAGCACTTGTGCCCCTGCCTTATGCCTAGCCAGCACTTGTGCCCCTGCCTTATGCCTAGCCAGCACTTGTGCTTCTGCCTTATGCCTAGCCAGCACTTGTGCCCCTGCCTTATGCCTAGCCAGCACTTGTGCCCCTGCCTTATGCCTAGCCAGCACTTGTGCCCCTGCCTTATGCCTAGCCAGCACTTGTGCCCCTGCCTTATGCCTAGCCAGCACTTGTGCCCCTGCCTTATGCCTAGCCAGCACTTGTGCCCCTGCCTTATGCCTAGCCAGCACTTGTGCCCCTGCCTTATGCCTAGCCCGCACTTGTGCCCAGGCCTTAAGCCTAGCTGGCACTTGTGCCCATGCCTTAAGCCTAGCCAGCACTTGTGCCCCCTGCCTTGATCCTAGCCAGCACTGCACTTGTGCCCAGGCCTTAAGCCTAGCCCGCACTTGTGTCCAGGCCTTAAGCCTAGCCCACACTTGTGCCCATGCCTTAAGCCTAGCCAGCACTTGTGCCCCCTTCCTTGATCCTACCCAGCACTTGTGCCCCTGCCTTATGCCTAGCCAGCACTTGTGCCCCTGCCTTATGCCTAGCCAGCACTTGTGCCTCTGCCTTATGCATAGCCAGCACTTGTGCCCCTGCCTTATGCCTAACCAGCACTTGTGCTTCTGCCTTATGCCTAGCCAGCACTTGTGCCCCTGCCTTATGCCTAGCCAGCACTTGTGCCCCTGCCTTATGCCTAGCCAGCACTTGTGCCCCTGCCTTATGCCTAGCCAGCACTTGTGCCCCTGCCTTATGCCTAGCCAGCACTTGTGCCCCTGCCTTATGCCTAGCCAGCACTTGTGCCCCTGCCTTATGCCAAGCCAGCACTTTTGCCCCTGCCTTATGCCTAGCCAGCACTTGTGCCCCTGCCTTATGCCTAGCCAGCACTTGTGCCCCTGCCTTATGCCTAGCCCGCACTTGTGCCCAGGCCTTAAGCCTAGCCCGCACTTTTGAGCCCCTTGAATGCTTGTTTGTTTGTTTTTGTCTTCAGCTTCATGTTGGTTATGCACATAGGGCCAGCTTTACGCTCTTCGCTCTTATCCCGTCTGAATGCACATGCACGACTGTAATTGGGGAAGAAGGCATTACCCATTTACGGAGGACAGACTAGAAGTGCCTGGTCGCTTGGAGCATGGGGTTATGGAGAGGCTCCGCACTGTACAACAAAGGATCTAGTCCTAAATGTCCAAGTACAGAGTAGATGGGTGAAAGCTAGCTCTTCACCCCTATGGGTGCCTAACCCTTTATGCAAAGAGTGCAAAGAGTTAGCTGTATGCCTTAAGCCTAGCCAGCACTTGTGCCCATGCCTTAAGCCTAGCCAGCACTTGTGCCCCCTGCCTTGATCCTAGCCAGCACTGCACTTGTGCCCATGCCTTAAGCCTAGCCCGCACTTGTGCCCAGGCCTTAAGCCTAGCCCGCACTTGTGCCCAGGCCTTAAGCCTAGCTGGCACTGGTGCCCATGCCTTAAGCCTAGCCAGCACTTGTGCCCCCTGCCTTGATCCTAGCCAGCACTGCACTTGTGCCCAGGCCTTAAGCCTAGCCCACACTTGTGCCCCGGCCTTAAGCCTAGCCCGCACTTGTGCCCAGGCCTTAAGCCTAGCCCGCAGTTGTGCCCAGGCCTTAAGCCTAGCTGGCACTTGTGCCCATGCTTTAAGCCTAGCCGGCACTTGTGCCCATGCCTTAAGCCTAGCCGGCACTATTGCCCATGCCTTAAGCCTAGCCCGCAGTTGTGCCCAGGCCTTAAGCCTAGCTGGCACTTGTGCCCCCTGCCTTGATCCTAGCCAGCCCTGCACTTGTGCCCATGCCTTAAGCCTAGCCCGCACTTGTGCCCAGGCCTTAAGCCTAGCTGGCACTTGTGCCCATGCCTTAAGCCTAGCTGGCACTTGTGCCCCCTGCCTTGATCCTAGCCAGCCCTGCACTTGTGCCCATGCCTTAAGCCTAGCCCGCACTTGTGCCCCGGCCTTAGGCCTAGCCCGCACTTGTGCCCCGGCCTTAGGCCTAGCCCGCACTTGTGCCCCGACCTTAAGCCTAGCCCGCACTTGTGCCCAGGCCTTAAGCCTAGCCCGCACTTGTGCCCAGGACTTAAGCCTAGCCCGCACTTGTGCCCAGGCGTTAAGCCTAGCCTGCACTTGTGCCCAGGCATTAAGCCTAGCCCGCACTTTTGCCCAGGCCTTAAGCCTACCCCGCACTTGTGCCCAGGCCTTAAGCCTAGCCTGCACTTGTGCCCAGGCCTTAAGCCTAGCCCGCACTTTTGAGCCCCTTGAATGCTTGTTTGTTTGTTTTTGTCTTCAGCTTCATGTTGGTTATGCACATAGGGCCAGCTTTACGCTCTTCGCTCTTATCCCGTCTGAATGCGCATGCACGACTGTAATTGGGGAAGAAGGCATTACCCATTTACGGAGGACAGACTAGAAGTGCCTGGTCGCTTGGAGCATGGGGTTATGGAGAGGCTCCGCACTGTACAACAAAGGATCTAGTCCTAAATGTCCAAGTACAGAGTAGAGGGGTGAAAGCTAGCTCTTCACCCCTATGGGTGCCTAACCCTTTATGCAAAGAGTGCAAAGAGTTAGCTGTATGCCTTAAGCCTAGCCAGCAATTGTGCCCATTCCTTAAGCCTAGCCAGCACTTGTGCCCCCTGCCTTGATCCTAGCCAGCACTGCACTTGTGCCCATGCCTTAAGCCTGGCCCGCACTTGTGCCCAGGCCTTAAGCCTAGCCCGCACTTGTGCCCAGGCCTTAAGCCTAGCTGGCACTGGTGCCCATGCCTTAAGCCTAGCCAGCACTTGTGCCCCCTGCCTTGATCCTAGCCAGCACTGCACTTGTGCCCAGGCCTTAAGCCTAGCCCGCACTTGTGCCCCGGCCTTAAGCCTAGCCCGCACTTGTGCCCAGGCCTTAAGCCTAGCCCGCAGTTGTGCCCAGGCCTTAAGCCTAGCTGGCACTTGTGCCCATGCTTTAAGCCTAGCCGGCACTTGTGCCTATGCCTTAAGCCTAGCCGGCACTTTTGCCCATGCCTTAAGCCTAGCCCGCAGTTGTGCCCAGGCCTTAAGCCTAGCTGGCACTTGTACCCATGCTTTAAGCCTAGCCGGCACTTGTGCCCATGCCTTAAGCCTAGCCCGCACTTGTGCCCCGGCCTTAAGCCTAGCCCGCACTTGTGCCCCGGCCTTAAGCCTAGCCCCCACTTGTGCCCCGGCCTTAAGCCTAGCCCGCACTTGTGCCCCGGCCTTAAGCCTAGCCCGCACTTGTGCCCAGGCCTTAAGCCTAGCCCGAACTTGTGCCCAGGCCTTAAGCCTAGCCCGCACTTGTGCCCAGGCCTTAAGCCTAGCCCGCACTTGTGCCCAGGCCTTAAGCCTAGCCCGCACTTGTGCCCAGGCCTTAAGCCTAGCCCACACTTGTGCCCAGGCCTTAAGCCTAGCCCGCACTTGTGCCCAGGCCTTAAGCCTAGCCCGCACTTGTGCCCAGGCCTTAAGCCTAGCCCGCACTTGTGCCCAGGTCTTAAGCGTAGCCCGCACTTGTGCCCAGGCCTTAAGCCTAGCCCGCACTTGTGCCCAGGTCTTAAGCCTAGCCCGCACTTGTGCCCAGGCTTTAAACCTAGCCAGCACTTGTGCCCAGGCCTTAAGCCTAGCCCGCACTTGTGCCCAGGCCTTAAGCCTAGCCCGCACTTGTGCCCAGGCCTTAAGCCTAGCCCGCACTTGTGCCCAGGCCTTAAGCCTAGCCCGCATTTTTGAGCCCCTTGAATGCTTGTTTGTTTGTTTTTGTCTTCAGCTTATGTTGGTTATGCACATGGGGCCAGCTTTACGCTCTTCGCTCTTGTCCCGTCTGAATGCGCATGCACGACTGTCATTGGGGAAGAAGGCATTACCCATTTACGGAGGACAGACAAGAAGTCCCTGGTTGCTTGGAGCATGGGGTTATGGAGAGGCTCCGCACTGTACAACAAAGGATCTAGTCCTAAATGTCCACGTACAGAGTAGAGGGGTGAAATCTAGCTCTTCACCCCTATGGGTGCCTAACCCTTTATGCAAAGAGTGCAAAGAGTGAGCTGTATGCCTTAAGCCTAGCCAGCACTTGTGCCCATGCCTTAAGCCTAGCCAGCACTTGTGCCCCCTGCCTTGATCCTAGCCAGCACTGCACTTGTGCCCAGGCCTTAAGCCTAGCCCGCACTTGTGCCCAGGCCTTAAGCCTAGCCCACACTTGTGCCCCGGCCTTAAGCCTAGCCCGCACTTGTGCCCCGGCCTTAAGCCTAGCCCGCACTTGTGCCCCGGCCTTAAACCTAGTCCGCACTTGTGCCCTGGCCTTAAGCCTAGCCCGCACTTGTGCCCCGGCCTTAAGCCTAGCCCGCACTTGTGCCCGGCCTTAAGCCTAGCCTGCACTTGTGCCCCGGCCTTAAGCCTAGCCCGCACTTGTGCCCCGGCCTTAAGCCTAGCCCGCACTTGTGCCCCGGCCTTAAGCCTAGCCCCCACTTGTGCCCCGGCCTTAAGCCTAGCCCGCACTTGTGCCCCTGCCTTATGCCTAGCCAGCACTTGTGCCCCTGCCTTATGCCTAGCCAGCACCTGTGCCCCTGCCTTATGCCTACCCCACACCTGTGCCCCTGCCTTATGCCTAGCCCGCACTTGTGCCCCTGCCTTATGCCTAGCCAGCACTTGTGCCCCTGCCTTATGCCTAGCCAGCACCTGTGCCCCTGCCTTATGCATACCCCACACCTGTGCCCCTGCCTTATGCCTAGCCCGCACTTGTGCCCCTGCTTTATGCCTAGCCAGCACTTGTGCCCCTGCCTTATGCCTAGCCAGCACTTGTGCCCCTGCCTTATGCCTAGCCAGCACTTGTGCTTCTGCCTTATGCCTAGCCAGCACTTGTGCCCCTGCCTTATGCCTAGCCAGCACTTGTGCCCCTGCCTTATGCCTAGCCAGCACTTGTGCCCCTGCCTTATGCCTACCCAGCACTTGTGCCCCTGCCTTATGCCTAGCCAGCACTTGTGCCCCTGCCTTATGCCTAGCCAGCACTTGTGCCCCTGCCGTATGCCTAGCCAGCACTTGTGCTTCTGCCTTATGCCTAGCCAGCACTTGTGCCCCTGCCTTATGCCTAGCCAGCACTTGTGCCCCTGCCTTATGCCTAGCCAGCACTTGTGCCCCTGCCTTATGCCTAGCCAGCACTTGTGCCCCTGCCTTATGCCTAGCCAGCAATTGTGCCCCTGCCTTATGCCTAGCCAGCACTTGTGCCCCTGCCGTATGCCTAGCCAGCACTTGTGCTTCTGCCTTATGCCTAGCCAGCACTTGTGCCCCTGCCTTATGCCTAGCCAGCACTTGTGCCCCTGCCTTATGCCTAGCCAGCACTTCTGCCCCTGCCTTATGCATAGCCAGCACTTGTGCCCCTGCCTTATGCCTAGCCAGCACTTGTGCCCCTGCCTTATGCCTACCCAGCACTTGTGCCCCTGCCTTATGCCTAGCCAGCACTTGTGCCCCTGCCTTATGCCTAGCCAGCACTTGTGCCCCTGCCTTATGCCTAGCCCGCACTTGTGCCCAGGCCTTAAGCCTAGCTGGCACTTATGCCCATGCCTTAAGCCTAGCCGGCACTTGTGCCCCCTTCCTTGATCCTAGCCAGCACTTGTGCCCCTGCCTTATGCCTAGCCAGCACTTGTGCCCCTGCCTTATGCATAGCCAGCACTTGTGCCCCTGCCTTATGCCTAACCAGCACTTGTGCTTCTGCCTTATGCCTAGCCAGCACTTGTGCCCCTGCCTTATGCCTAGCCAGCACTTGTGCCCCTGCCTTATTTGTAGCCAGCACTTGTGCCCCTGCCTTATTCCTAGCCAGCACTTGTGCCCCTGCCTTATGCCTAGCCAGCACTTGTGCCCCTGCCTTATGCCTAGCCAGCACTTGTGCCCCTGCCTTATGCCTAGCCAGCACTTGTGCCCCTGCCTTATGCCTAGCCAGCACCTGTGCCCCTGCCTTATGCCTACCCCGCACCTGTGCCCCTGCCTTATGCCTAGCCCGCACTTGTGCCCCTGCTTTATGCCTAGCCAGCACTTGTGCCCCTGCCTTATGCCTAGCCAGCACTTGTGCCCCTGCCTTATGCCTAGCCAGCACTTGTGCCCCTGCCTTATGCCTAACCAGCACTTGTGCCCCTGCCTTATGCCTAGCCAGCACTTGTGCCCCTGCCTTATGCCTAGCCAGCACTTGTGCCCCTGCCTTATGCCTAGCCAGCACTTGTGCCCCTGCCTTATGCCTAGCCAGCACTTGTGCCCCTGCCTTATTCCTAGCCAGCACTTGTGCCCCTGCCTTATGCCTAGCCAGCACTTGTGCCCCTGCCTTATGCATAGCCAGCACTTGTGCCCCTGCCTTATGCCTAGCCAGCACTTGTGCCCCTGCCTTATGCCTAGCCAGCACCTGTGCCCCTGCCTTATGCCTACCCCGCACCTGTGCCCCTGCCTTATGCCTAGCCCGCACTTGTGCCCCTGCTTTATGCCTAGCCAGCACTTGTGCCCCTGCCTTATGCCTAGCCAGCACTTGTGCCCCTGCCTCATGCCTAGCCAGCACTTGTGCCCCTGCCTTATGCCTAGCCAGCACTTGTGCTTCTGCCTTATGCCTAGCCAGCACTTGTGCCCCTGCCTTATGCCTAGCCAGCACTTGTGCCCCTGCCTTATGCCTAGCCAGCACTTGTGCCCCTGCCTTATGCCTACCCAGCACTTGTGCCCCTGCCTTATGCCTAGCCAGCACTTGTGCCCCTGCCTTATGCCTAGCCAGCACTTGTGCCCCTGCCGTATGCCTAGCCAGAACTTGTGCTTCTGCCTTATGCCTAGCCAGCACTTGTGCCCCTGCCTTATGCCTAGCCAGCACTTGTGCCCCTGCCTTATGCCTAGCCAGCACTTGTGCCCCTGCCTTATGCCTAGCCAGCACTTCTGCCCCTGCCTTATGCCTAGCCAGCACTTGTGCCCCTGCCTTATGCCTAGCCAGCACTTGTGCCCCTGCCTTATGCCTAGACAGCACTTGTGCCCCTGCCTTATGCCTAGCCAGCACTTGAGCCCCTGCCTTATGCCTAGCCAGCACTTGTGCCCCTGCCTTATGCCTAGCCAGCACTTGTGCCCCTGCCTTATGCCTACCCAGCACTTGTGCCCCTGCCTTATGCCTAGCCAGCACTTGTGCCCCTGCCTTATGCCTAGCCAGCACTTGTGCCCCTGCCTTATGCCTAGCCCGCACTTGTGCCCAGGCCTTAAGCCTAGCTGGCACTTATGCCCATGCCTTAAGCCTAGCCGGCACTTGTGCCCCCTGCCTTGATCCTAGCCAGCACTGCACTTGTGCCCAGGCCTTAAGCCTAGCCCGCACTTGTGCCCAGGCCTTAAGCCTAGCCCACACTTGTGCCCATGCCTTAAGCCTAGCCAGCACTTGTGCCCCCTTCCTTGATCCTAGCCAGCACTTGTGCCCCTGCCTTATGCCTAGCCAGCACTTATGCCCCTGCCTTATGCCTAGCCAGCACTTGTGCCCCTGCCTTATGCCTAGCCCGCACTTGTGCCCAGGCCTTAAGCCTAGCTGGCACTTGTGCCCATGCCTTAAGGCTAGCCAGCACTGCACTTGTGCCCAGGCCTTAAGCCTAGCCCGCACTTGTGCCCAGGCCTTAAGCCTAGCCCACACTTGTGGCCAGGCCTAAAGCCTAGCTGGCACTTCTGCCCATGTCTTAAGCCTAGCTGGCACTTGTGCCCATGCCTTAAGCCTAGCCAGCACTTGTGCCCCCTTCCTTGATCCTAGCCCGCACTTGTGCCCCGGCCTTAAGCCTAGCCCGTACTTGTGCCCCGGCCTTAAGCCTAGCCCGCACTTGTGCCCCGGTTTTAAGCCTAGCCCGCACTTGTGCCCCGGCCTTATGCCTAGCCTGCACTTGTGCCCCGGCCTTAAGCCTAGCCCGCGCTTGTGCCCCGGCCTTATGCCTAGCCCCTGCCTTATGCCTAGCCCGGACTTGTGCCCGGCCTTAAGCCTAGTCCGTATTTGTGCCCCGGCCTTAAGCCTAGCCCGCACTTGTGCCCCGGTATTAAGCCTAGCCCGCACTTGTGCCCCGGCCTTATGCCTAGCCAGCACTTGTGCCCCGGCCTTAAGCCTAGCCCGCGCTTGTGCCCCGGCCTTATGCCTAGCCCCTGCCTTATGCCTAGCCCGCACTTGTGCCCCGGCCTTAGGCCTAGCCCGCACTTGTGCCCCTGCCTTATGCCTAGCCAGCACTTGTGCCCCTGCATTAGGCCTAGCCAGCACTTGTGCCCCTGCATTATGCCTAGCCAGCACTTGTGCCCCTGCCTTATGCCTAGCCAGCACTTGTGCCCCTGCCTTATGCCTAGCCAGAACTTGTGCCCCTGCCTTATGCCTAGCCAGCACTTGTGCCCCTGCCTTATGCCTAGCCAGCACTTGTGCCCCTGCCTTATGCCTAGCCAGCACTTGTGCCCCTGCCTTATGCCTACCCCGCACCTGTGCCCCTGCCTTATGCCTAACCCGCACTTGTGCCCCTGCCTTATGCCTAGCCAGCACTTGTGCCCCTGCCTTATGCCTAGCCAGCACTTGTACCCCTGCCTTATGCCTAGCCAGCACTTGTGCCCCTGCCTTATGCCTAGCCAGCACTTGTGCCCCTGCCTTATGCCTAGCCAGCACTTGTGCCCCTGCCTTATGCCTAGCCAGCACTTGTGCCCCTGCCTTATGCCTAGCCAGCACTTGTGCTTCTGCCTTATGCCTAGCCAG
Source organism: Ranitomeya imitator (assembly GCF_032444005.1). Classification (NCBI taxonomy): domain Eukaryota; kingdom Metazoa; phylum Chordata; class Amphibia; order Anura; family Dendrobatidae; genus Ranitomeya; species Ranitomeya imitator. The sequence continues at coordinate 84,877,613 of NC_091285.1, forward strand.
CACTTGTGCCCCTGCCTTATGCCTAGCCAGCACTTGTGCCCCTGCCTTATGCCTAGCCAGCACTTGTGCCCCTGCCTTATGCCTAGCCAGCACTTGTGCCCCTGCCTTATGCCTAGCCAGCACTTGTGCCCCTGCCTTATGCCTAGCCAGCACTTGTGCCCCTGCCTTATGCCTAGCCAGCACTTGTGCCCCTGCCTTATGCCTAGCCAGCACTTGTGCCCCTGCCTTATGCCTAGCCCGCACTTGTGCCCAGGCCTTAAGCCTAGCTGGCACTTGTGCCCATGCCTTAAGCCTAGCCAGCACTTGTGCCCCCTGCCTTGATCCTAGCCAGCACTGCACTTGTGCCCAGGCCTTAAGCCTAGCCCGCACTTGTGTCCAGGCCTTAAGCCTAGCCCACACTTGTGCCCATGCCTTAAGCCTAGCCAGCACTTGTGCCCCCTTCCTTGATCCTACCCAGCACTTGTGCCCCTGCCTTATGCCTAGCCAGCACTTGTGCCCCTGCCTTATGCCTAGCCAGCACTTGTGCCTCTGCCTTATGCATAGCCAGCACTTGTGCCCCTGCCTTATGCCTAACCAGCACTTGTGCTTCTGCCTTATGCCTAGCCAGCACTTGTGCCCCTGCCTTATGCCTAGCCAGCACTTGTGCCCCTGCCTTATGCCTAGCCAGCACTTGTGCCCCTGCCTTATGCCTAGCCAGCACTTGTGCCCCTGCCTTATGTCTAGCCAGCACTTGTGCCCCTGCCTTATGCCTAGCCAGCACTTGTGCCCCTGCCTTATGCCAAGCCAGCACTTTTGCCCCTGCCTTATGCCTAGCCAGCACTTGTGCCCCTGCCTTATGCCTAGCCAGCACTTGTGCCCCTGCCTTATGCCTAGCCCGCACTTGTGCCCAGGCCTTAAGCCTAGCCCGCACTTTTGAGCCCCTTGAATGCTTGTTTGTTTGTTTTTGTCTTCAGCTTCATGTTGGTTATGCACATAGGGCCAGCTTTACGCTCTGCGCTCTTATCCCGTCTGAATGCACATGCACGACTGTAATTGGGGAAGAAGGCATTACCCATTTACGGAGGACAGACTAGAAGTGCCTGGTCGCTTGGAGCATGGGGTTATGGAGAGGCTCCGCACTGTACAACAAAGGATCTAGTCCTAAATGTCCAAGTACAGAGTAGATGGGTGAAAGCTAGCTCTTCACCCCTATGGGTGCCTAACCCTTTATGCAAAGAGTGCAAAGAGTTAGCTGTATGCCTTAAGCCTAGCCAGCACTTGTGCCCATGCCTAAAGCCTAGCCAGCACTTGTGCCCCCTGCCTTGATCCTAGCCAGCACTGCACTTGTGCCCATGCCTTAAGCCTAGCCCGCACTTGTGCCCAGGCCTTAAGCCTAGCCCGCACTTGTGCCCAGGCCTTAAGCCTAGCTGGCACTGGTGCCCATGCCTTAAGCCTAGCCAGCACTTGTGCCCCCTGCCTTGATCCTAGCCAGCACTGCACTTGTGCCCAGGCCTTAAGCCTAGCCCACACTTGTGCCCCGGCCTTAAGCCTAGCCCGCACTTGTGCCCAGGCCTTAAGCCTAGCCCGCAGTTGTGCCCAGGCCTTAAGCCTAGCTGGCACTTGTGCCCATGCTTTAAGCCTAGCCGGCACTTGTGCCCATGCCTTAAGCCTAGCCGGCACTTTTGCCCATGCCTTAAGCCTAGCCCGCAGTTGTGCCCAGGCCTTAAGCCTAGCTGGCACTTGTGCCCATGCCTTAAGCCTAGCTGGCACTTGTGCCCCCTGCCTTGATCCTAGCCAGCCCTGCACTTGTGCCCATGCCTTAAGCCTAGCCCGCACTTGTGCCCAGGCCTTAAGCCTAGCTGGCACTTGTGCCCATGCCTTAAGCCTAGCTGGCACTTGTGCCCCCTGCCTTGATCCTAGCCAGCCCTGCACTTGTGCCCAGGCCTTAAGCCTAGCCCGCACTTGTGCCCCGGCCTTAGGCCTAGCCCGCACTTGTGCCCCGGCCTTAGGCCTAGCCCGCACTTGTGCCCCGACCTTAAGCCTAGCCCGCACTTGTGCCCAGGCCTTAAGCCTAGCCCGCACTTGTGCCCAGGACTTAAGCCTAGCCCGCACTTGTGCCCAGGCGTTAAGCCTAGCCTGCACTTGTGCCCAGGCATTAAGCCTAGCCCGCACTTTTGCCCAGGCCTTAAGCCTACCCCGCACTTGTGCCCAGGCCTTAAGCCTAGCCTGCACTTGTGCCCAGGCCTTAAGCCTAGCCCGCACTTTTGAGCCCCTTGAATGCTTGTTTGTTTGTTTTTGTCTTCAGCTTCATGTTGGTTATGCACATAGGGCCAGCTTTACGCTCTTCGCTCTTATCCCGTCTGAATGCGCATGCACGACTGTAATTGGGGAAGAAGGCATTACCCATTTACGGAGGACAGACTAGAAGTGCCTGGTCGCTTGGAGCATGGGGTTATGGAGAGGCTCCGCACTGTACAACAAAGGATCTAGTCCTAAATGTCCAAGTACAGAGTAGAGGGGTGAAAGCTAGCTCTTCACCCCTATGGGTGCCTAACCCTTTATGCAAAGAGTGCAAAGAGTTAGCTGTATGCCTTAAGCCTAGCCAGCAATTGTGCCCATTCCTTAAGCCTAGCCAGCACTTGTGCCCCCTGCCTTGATCCTAGCCAGCACTGCACTTGTGCCCATGCCTTAAGCCTGGCCCGCACTTGTGCCCAGGCCTTAAGCCTAGCCCGCACTTGTGCCCAGGCCTTAAGCCTAGCTGGCACTGGTGCCCATGCCTTAAGCCTAGCCAGCACTTGTGCCCCCTGCCTTGATCCTAGCCAGCACTGCACTTGTGCCCAGGCCTTAAGCCTAGCCCGCACTTGTGCCCCGGCCTTAAGCCTAGCCCGCACTTGTGCCCAGGCCTTAAGCCTAGCCCGCAGTTGTGCCCAGGCCTTAAGCCTAGCTGGCACTTGTGCCCATGCTTTAAGCCTAGCCGGCACTTGTGCCCATGCCTTAAGCCTAGCCGGCACTTTTGCCCATGCCTTAAGCCTAGCCCGCAGTTGTGCCCAGGCCTTAAGCCTAGCTGGCACTTGTGCCCATGCTTTAAGCCTAGCCGGCACTTGTGCCCATGCCTTAAGCCTAGCCCGCAGTTGTGCCCAGGCCTTAAGCCTAGCTGGCACTTGTGCCCATGCTTTAAGCCTAGCCGGCACTTGTGCCCCGGCCTTAAGCCTAGCCCGCACTTGTGCCCCGGCCTTAAGCCTAGCCCCCACTTGTGCCCCGGCCTTAAGCCTAGCCCGCACTTGTGCCCCGGCCTTAAGCCTAGCCCGCACTTGTGCCCAGGCCTTAAGCCTAGCCCGAACTTGTGCCCAGGCCTTAAGCCTAGCCCGCACTTGTGCCCAGGCCTTAAGCCTAGCCCGCACTTGTGCCCAGGCCTTAAGCCTAGCCCGCACTTGTGCCCAGGCCTTAAGCCTAGCCCACACTTGTGCCCAGGCCTTAAGCCTAGCCCGCACTTGTGCCCAGGCCTTAAGCCTAGCCCGCACTTGTGCCCAGGCCTTAAGCCTAGCCCGCACTTGTGCCCAGGTCTTAAGCGTAGCCCGCACTTGTGCCCAGGCCTTAAGCCTAGCCCGCACTTGTGCCCAGGTCTTAAGCCTAGCCCGCACTTGTGCCCAGGCTTAAACCTAGCCAGCACTTGTGCCCAGGCCTTAAGCCTAGCCCGCACTTGTGCCCAGGCCTTAAGCCTAGCCCGCACTTGTGCCCAGGCCTTAAGCCTAGCCCGCACTTGTGCCCAGGCCTTAAGCCTAGCCCGCACTTTTGAGCCCCTTGAATGCTTGTTTGTTTGTTTTTGTCTTCAGCTTATGTTGGTTATGCACATGGGGCCAGCTTTACGCTCTTCGCTCTTGTCCCGTCTGAATGCGCATGCACGACTGTCATTGGGGAAGAAGGCATTACCCATTTACGGAGGACAGACAAGAAGTCCCTGGTTGCTTGGAGCATGGGGTTATGGAGAGGCTCCGCACTGTACAACAAAGGATCTAGTCCTAAATGTCCACGTACAGAGTAGAGGGGTGAAATCTAGCTCTTCACCCCTATGGGTGCCTAACCCTTTATGCAAAGAGTGCAAAGAGTGAGCTGTATGCCTTAAGCCTAGCCAGCACTTGTGCCCATGCCTTAAGCCTAGCCAGCACTTGTGCCCCCTGCCTTGATCCTAGCCAGCACTGCACTTGTGCCCAGGCCTTAAGCCTAGCCCGCACTTGTGCCCAGGCCTTAAGCCTAGCCCACACTTGTGCCCCGGCCTTAAGCCTAGCCCGCACTTGTGCCCCGGCCTTAAGCCTAGCCCGCACTTGTGCCCCGGCCTTAAACCTAGTCCGCACTTGTGCCCTGGCCTTAAGCCTAGCCCGCACTTGTGCCCCGGCCTTAAGCCTAGCCCGCACTTGTGCCCGGTCTTAAGCCTAGCCTGCACTTGTGCCCCGGCCTTAAGCCTAGCCTGCACTTGTGCCCCGGCCTTAAGCCTAGCCCGCACTTGTGCCCCGGCCTTAAGCCTAGCCCCCATTTGTGCCCCGGCCTTAAGCCTAGCCCGCACTTGTGCCCCTGCCTTATGCCTAGCCAGCACTTGTGCCCCTGCCTTATGCCTAGCCAGCACCTGTGCCCCTGCCTTATGCCTACCCCACACCTGTGACCCTGCCTTATGCCTAGCCCGCACTTGTGCCCCTGCCTTATGCCTTGCCAGCACTTGTGCCCCTGCCTTATGCCTAGCCAGCACCTGTGCCCCTGCCTTATGCCTACCCCACACCTGTGCCCCTGCCTTATGCCTAGCCCGCACTTGTGCCCCTGCTTTATGCCTAGCCAGCACTTGTGCCCCTGCCTTATGCCTAGCCAGCACTTGTGCCCCTGCCTTATGCCTAGCCAGCACTTGTGCTTCTGCCTTATGCCTAGCCAGCACTTGTGCCCCTGCCTTATGCCTAGCCAGCACTTGTGCCCCTGCCTTATGCCTAGCCAGCACTTGTGCCCCTGCCTTATGCCTACCCAGCACTTGTGCCCCTGCCTTATGCCTAGCCAGCACTTGTGCCCCTGCCTTATGCCTAGCCAGCACTTGTGCCCCTGCCGTATGCCTAGCCAGCACTTGTGCTTCTGCCTTATGCCTAGCCAGCACTTGTGCCCCTGCCTTATGCCTAGCCAGCACTTGTGCCCCTGCCTTATGCCTAGCCAGCACTTGTGCCCCTGCCTTATGCCTAGCCAGCACTTGTGCCCCTGCCTTATGCCTAGCCAGCAATTGTGCCCCTGCCTTATGCCTAGCCAGCACTTGTGCCCCTGCCGTATGCCTAGCCAGCACTTGTGCTTCTGCCTTATGCCTAGCCAGCACTTGTGCCCCTGCCTTATGCCTAGCCAGCACTTGTGCCCCTGCCTTATGCCTAGCCAGCACTTCTGCCCCTGCCTTATGCATAGCCAGCACTTGTGCCCCTGCCTTATGCCTAGCCAGCACTTGTGCCCCTGCCTTATGCCTACCCAGCACTTGTGCCCCTGCCTTATGCCTAGCCAGCACTTGTGCCCCTGCCTTATGCCTAGCCAGCACTTGTGCCCCTGCCTTATGCCTAGCCAGCACCTGTGCCCCTGCCTTATGCCTACCCCGCACCTGTGCCCCTGCCTTATGCCTAGCCCGCACTTGTGCCCCTGCTTTATGCCTAGCCAGCACTTGTGCCCCTGCCTTATGCCTAGCCAGCACTTGTGCCCCTGCCTTATGCCTAGCCAGCACTTGTGCCCCTGCCTTATGCCTAACCAGCACTTGTGCCCCTGCCTTATGCCTAGCCAGCACTTGTGCCCCTGCCTTATGCCTAGCCAGCACTTGTGCCCCTGCCTTATGCCTAGCCAGCACTTGTGCCCCTGCCTTATGCCTAGCCAGCACTTGTGCCCCTGCCTTATTCCTAGCCAGCACTTGTGCCCCTGCCTTATGCCTAGCCAGCACTTGTGCCCCTGCCTTATGCCTAGCCAGCACTTGTGCCCCTGCCTTATGCCTAGCCAGCACTTGTGCCCCTGCCTTATGCCTAGCCAGCACCTGTGCCCCTGCCTTATGCCTACCCCGCACCTGTGCCCCTGCCTTATGCCTAGCCCGCACATGTGCCCCTGCTTTATGCCTAGCCAGCACTTGTGCCCCTGCCTTATGCCTAGCCAGCACTTGTGCCCCTGCCTCATGCCTAGCCAGCACTTGTGCCCCTGCCTTATGCCTAGCCAGCACTTGTGCTTCTGCCTTATGCCTAGCCAGCACTTGTGCCCCTTCCCTTTGCCTAGCCAGCACTTGTGCCCCTGCCTTATGCCTAGCCAGCACTTGTGCCCCTGCCTTATGCCTACCCAGCACTTGTGCCCCTGCCTTATGCCTAGCCAGCACTTGTGCCCCTGCCTTATGCCTAGCCAGCACTTGTGCCCCTGCCGTATGCCTAGCCAGCACTTGTGCTTCTGCCTTATGCCTAGCCAGCACTTGTGCCCCTGCCTTATGCCTAGCCAGCACTTGTGCCCCTGCCTTATGCCTAGCCAGCACTTGTGCCCCTGCCTTATGCCTAGCCAGCACTTCTGCCCCTGCCTTATGCCTAGCCAGCACTTGTGCCCCTGCCTTATGCCTAGCCAGCACTTGTGCCCCTGCCTTATGCCTAGCCAGCACTTGTACCCCTGCCTTATGCCTAGCCAGCACTTGAGCCCCTGCCTTATCCCTAGCCAGCACTTGTGCCCCTGCCTTATGCCTAGCCAGCACTTGTGCCCCTGCCTTATGCCTACCCAGCACTTGTGCCCCTGCCTTATGCCTAGCCAGCACTTGTGCCCCTGCCTTATGCCTAGCCAGCACTTGTGCCCCTGCCTTATGCCTAGCCCGCACTTGTGCCCAGGCCTTAAGCCTAGCTGACACTTATGCCCATGCCTTAAGCCTAGCCGGCACTTGTGCCCCCTGCCTTGATCCTAGCCAGCACTGCACTTGTGCCCAGGCCTTAAGCCTAGCCCGCACTTGTGCCCAGGCCTTAAGCCTAGCCCACACTTGTGCCCATGCCTTAAGCCTAGCCAGCACTTGTGCCCCCTTCCTTGATCCTAGCCAGCACTTGTGCCCCTGCCTTATGCCTAGCCAGCACTTGTGCCCCAGCCTTATGCCTAGCCAGCACTTGTGCCCCTGCCTTATGCATAGCCAGCACTTGTGCCCCTGCCTTATGCCTAACCAGCACTTGTGCTTCTGCCTTATGCCTAGCCAGCACTTGTGCCCCTGCCTTATGCCTAGCCAGCACTTGTGCCCCTGCCTTATGCCTAGCCAGCACTTGTGCCCCTACCTTATGCCTAGCCAGCACTTGTGCCCCTGCCTTATGCCTAGCCAGCACTTGTGCCCCTGCCTTATGCCTAGCCAGCACTTGTGCCCCTGCCTTAGGCCTAGCCAGCACCTGTGCCCCTGCCTTATGCCTAGCCAGCACTTGTGCCCCTGCCTTATGCCTAGCCAGCACTTGTGCCCCTGCCTTATGCCTAGCCAGCACTTGTGCCCCTGCCTTATGCCTAGCCCGCACTTGTGCCCAGGCCTTAAGACTAGCTGGCACTGTGCCCATGCCTTAAGCCTAGCTGGCACTTGTGCCCCCTGCCTTGATCCTAGCCAGCACTGCACTTGTTCCCAGGCCTTAAGCCTAGCCCGCACTTGTGCCCAGGCCTTAAGCCTAGCCCTCACTTGTGCCCATGCCTTAAGCCTAGCTAGCACTTGTGCCCCCTTCCTTGATCCTAGCCAGCACTTGTGCCCCTGCCTTATGCCTAGCCAGCACTTGTGCCCCTGCCTTATGCCTTGCCAGCACTTGTGCCCCTGCCGTATGCCTAGCCAGCACTTGTGCTTCTGCCTTATGCCTAGCCAGCACTTGTGCCCCTGCCTTATGCCTAGCCAGCACTTGTGCCCCTGCCTTATGCCTAGCCAGCACTTGTGCCGCTGCCGTATGCCTAGCCAGCACTTGTGCCCCTGCCTTATGCCTAGCCAGCACTTGTGCCCCTGCCTTATGCCTAGCCAGCACTTGTGCCCCTGCCTTATGCCTAGCCAGCACCTGTGCCCCTGCCTTATGCCTAGCCAGCACCTGTGCCCCTGCCTTATGCCTACCCCGCACCTGTGCCCCTGCCTTATGCCTAGCCCGCACTTGTGCCCCTGCTTTATGCCTAGCCAGCACTTGTGCCCCTGCCTTATGCCTAGCCAGCACTTGTGCCCCTGCCTTATGCCTAGCCAGCACTTGTGCCCCTGCCTTATGCCTAGCCAGCACTTGTGCTTCTGCCTTATGCCTAGCCAGCACTTGTGCCCCTGCCTTATGCCTAGCCAGCACTTGTGCCCCTGCCTTATGCCTAGCCAGCACTTGTGCCCCTGCCTTACGCCTACCCAGCACTTGTGCCCCTGCCTTATGCCTAGCCAGCACTTGTGCCCCTGCCTTATGCCTAGCCAGCACTTGTGGCCCTGCCGTATGCCTAGCCAGCACTTGTGCTTCTGCCTTATGCCTAGCCAGCACTTGTGCCCCTGCCTTATGCCTAGCCAGCACTTGTGCCCCTGCCTTATGCCTAGCCAGCACTTGTGCCCCTGCCGTATGCCTAGCCAGCACTTGTGCCCCTGCCTTATGCCTAGCCAGCACTTGTGCCCCTGCCTTATGCCTAGCCAGCACTTGTGCCCCTGCCTTATGCCTAGCCAGCACTTGTGCCCCTGCCTTATGCCTAGCCAGCACTTGTGCCCCTGCCTTATGCCTAGCCAGCAATTGTGCCCCTGCCTTATGCCTAGCCAGCACTTGTGCCCCTGCCGTATGCCTAGCCAGCACTTGTGCCCCTGCCTTATGCCTAGCTAGCACTTGTGCCCCTGCCTTATGCCTAGCCAGCAATTGTGCCCCTGCCTTATGCCTAGCCAGCACTTGTGCCCCTGCCTTATGCCTAGCCAGCACTTGAGCCCCTGCCTTATGCCTAGCCAGCACTTGTGCCCCTGCCTTATGCCTAGCCAGCACTTGTGCCCCTGCCTTATGCCTAGCCAGCACTTATGCCCCTGCCTTATGCCTAGCCAGCACTTGTGCCCCTGCCTTATGCCTAGCCAGCACTTGTGCCCCTGCCTTATGCCTAGCCCGCACTTGTGCCCAGGCCTTAAGCCTAGCTGGCACTTATGCCCATGCCTTAAGCCTAGCCGGCACTTGTGCCCCCTGCCTTGATCCTAGCCAGCACTGCACTTGTGCCCAGGCCTTAAGCCTAGCCCGCACTTGTGCCCAGGCCTTAAGCCTAGCCCACACTTGTGCCCATGCCTTAAGCCTAGCCAGCACTTGTGCCCCCTTCCTTGATCCTAGCCAGCACTTGTGCCCCTGCCTTATGCCTAGCCAGCACTTGTGCCCCTGCCTTATGCCTAGCCAGCACTTGTGCCCCTGCCTTATGCATAGCCAGCACTTGTGCCCCTGCCTTATGCCTAACCAGCACTTGTGCTTCTGCCTTATGCCTAGCCAGCACTTGTGCCCCTGCCTTATGCCTAGCCAGCACTTGTGCCCCTGCCTTATTTGTAGCCAGCACTTGTGCCCCTGCCTTATTCCTAGCCAGCACTTGTGCCCCTGCCTTATGCCTAGCCAGCACTTGTGCCCCTGCCTTATGCCTAGCCAGCACTTGTGCCCCTGCCTTATGCCTAGCCAGCACTTGTGCCCCTGCCTTATGCCTAGCCAGCACCTGTGCCCCTGCCATATGCCTACCCCGCACCTGTGCCCCTGCCTTATGCCTAGCCCGCACTTGTGCCCCTGCTTTATGCCTAGCCAGCACTTGTGCCCCTGCCTTATGCCTAGCCAGCACTTGTGCCCCTGCCTTATGCCTAGCGAGCACTTGTGCCCCTGCCTTATGCCTAGCCAGCACTTGTGCCCCTGCCTTATGCCTAGCCAGCACTTGTGCCCCTGCCTTATGCCTAGCCAGCACTTGTGCCCCTGCCTTATGCCTAGCCAGCACTTGTGCCCCTGCCTTATGCCTAGCCAGCACTTGTGCCCCTGCCTTATTCCTAGCCAGCACTTGTGCTCCTGCCTTATGCCTAGCCAGCACTTGTGCCCCTGCCTTATGCCTAGCCAGCACTTGTGCCCCTGCCTTATGCCTAGCCAGCACTTGTGCCCCTGCCTTATGCCTAGCCAGCACCTGTGCCCCTGCCTTATGCCTACCCCGCACCTGTGCCCCTGCCTTATGCCTAGCCCGCACTTGTGCCCCTGCTTTATGCCTAGCCAGCACTTGTGCCCCTGCCTTATGCCTAGCCAGCACTTGTGCCCCTGCCTTATGCCTAGCCAGCACTTGTGCCCCTGCCTTATGCCTAGCCAGCACTTGTGCTTCTGCCTTATGCCTAGCCAGCACTTGTGCCCCTGCCTTATGCCTAGCCAGCACTTGTGCCCCTGCCTTATGCCTAGCCAGCACTTGTGCCCCTGCCTTATGCCTATCCAGCACTTGTGCCCCTGCCTTATGCCTAGCCAGCACTTGTGCCCCTGCCTTATGCCTAGCCAGCACTTGTGCCCCTGCCGTATGCCTAGCCAGCACTTGTGCTTCTGCCTTATGCCTAGCCAGCACTTGTGCCCCTGCCTTATGCCTAGCCAGCACTTGTGCCCCTGCCTTATGCCTAGCCAGCACTTGTGCCCCTGCCTTATGCCTAGCCAGCACTTCTGCCCCTGCCTTATGCCTAGCCAGCACTTGTGCCCCTGCCTTATGCCTAGCCAGCACTTGTGCCCTTGCCTTATGCCTAGCCAGCACTTGTGCCCCTGCCTTATGCCTAGCCAGCACTTGAGCCCCTGCCTTATGCCTAGCCAGCACTTGTGCCCCTGCCTAATGCCTAGCCAGCACTTGTGCCCCTGCCTTATGCCTAGCCAGCACTTGTGCCCCTGCCTTATGCCTAGCCAGCACTTGTGCCCCTGCCTTATGCCTAGCCAGCACTTGTGCCCCTGCCTTATGCCTAGCCAGCACTTGTGCCCCTGCCTTATGCCTAGCCAGCACTTGTGCCCCTGCCTTATTCCTAGCCAGCACTTGTGCCCCTGCCTTATGCCTAGCCAGCACTTGTGCCCCTGCCTTATGCCTAGCCAGCACTTGTGCCCCTGCCTTATGCCTAGCCAGCACTTGTGCCCCTGCCTTATGCCTAGCCAGCACCTGTGCCCCTGCCTTATGCCTACCCCACACCTGTGCCCCTGCCTTATGCCTAGCCCGCACTTGTGCCCCTGCTTTATGCCTAGCCAGCACTTGTGCCCCTGCCTTATGCCTAGCCAGCACTTGTGCCCCTGCCTTATGCCTAACCAGCACTTGTGCCCCTGCCTTATGCCTAGCCAGCACTTGTGCTTCTGCCTTATGCCTAGCCAGCACTTGTGCCCCTGCCTTATGCCTAGCCAGCACTTGTGCCCCTGCCTTATGCCTAGCCAGCACTTGTGCCCCTGCCTTATGCCTACCCAGCACTTGTGCCCCTGCCTTATGCCTAGCCAGCACTTGTGCCCCTGCCTTATGCCTAGCCAGCACTTGTGCCCCTGCCGTATGCCTAGCCAGCACTTGTGCTTCTGCCTTATGCCTAGCCAGCACTTGTGCCCCTGCCTTATGCCTAGCCAGCACTTGTGCCCCTGCCTTATGCCTAGCCAGCACTTGTGCCCCTGCCTTATGCCTAGCCAGCACTTGTGCCCCTGCCTTATGCCTAGCCAGCAATTGTGCCCCTGCCTTATGCCTAGCCAGCACTTGTGCCCCTGCCGTATGCCTAGCCAGCACTTGTGCTTCTGCCTTATGCCTAGCCAGCACTTGTGCCCCTGCCTTATGCCTAGCCAGCACTTGTGCCCCTGCCTTATGCCTAGCCAGCACTTGTGCCCCTGCCTTATGCCTAGCCAGCACTTCTGCCCCTGCCTTATGCATAGCCAGCACTTGTGCCCCTGCCTTATGCCTAGCCAGCACTTGTGCCCCTGCCTTATGCCTACCCAGCACTTGTGCCCCTGCCTTATGCCTAGCCAGCACTTGTGCCCCTGCCTTATGCCTAGCCAGCACTTGTGCCCCTGCCTTATGCCTAGCCCGCACTTGTGCCCAGGCCTTAAGCCTAGCTGGCACTTATGCCCATGCCTTAAGCCTAGCCGGCACTTGTGCCCCCTTCCTTGATCCTAGCCAGCACTTGTGCCCCTGCCTTATGCCTAGCCAGCACTTGTGCCCCTGCCTTATGCATAGCCAGCACTTGTGCCCCTGCCTTATGCCTAACCAGCACTTGTGCTTCTGCCTTATGCCTAGCCAGCACTTGTGCCCCTGCCTTATGCCTAGCCAGCACTTGTGCCCCTGCCTTATTTGTAGCCAGCACTTGTGCCCCTGCCTTATTCCTAGCCAGCACTTGTGCCCCTGCCTTATGCCTAGCCAGCACTTGTGCCCCTGCCTTATGCCTAGCCAGCACTTGTGCCCCTGCCTTATGCCTAGCCAGCACTTGTGCCCCTGCCTTATGCCTAGCCAGCACCTGTGCCCCTGCCTTATGCCTACCCCGCACCTGTGCCCCTGCCTTATGCCTAGCCCGCACTTGTGCCCCTGCTTTATGCCTAGCCAGCACTTGTGCCCCTGCCTTATGCCTAGCTAGCACTTGTGCCCCTGCCTTATGCCTAGCCAGCACTTGTGCCCCTGCCTTATGCCTAGCCAGCACTTGTGCCCCTGCCTTATGCCTAGCCAGCACTTGTGCCCCTGCCTTATGCCTAGCCAGTACTTGTGCCCCTGCCTTATGCCTAGCCAGCACTTGTGCCCCTGCCTTATGCCTAGCCAGCACTTGTGCCCCTGCCTTATTCCTAGCCAGCACTTGTGCCCCTGCCTTATGCCTAGCCAGCACTTGTGCCCCTGCCTTATGCCTAGCCAGCACTTGTGCCCCTGCCTTATGCCTAGCCAGCACTTGTGCCCCTGCATTATGCCTAGCCAGCACCTGTGCCCCTGCCTTATGCCTACCCCGCACCTGTGCCCCTGCCTTATGCCTAGCCCGCACTTGTGCCCCTGCTTTATGCCTAGCCAGCACTTGTGCCCCTGCCTTATGCCTAGCCAGCACTTGTGCCCCTGCCTTATGCCTAGCCAGCACTTGTGCCCCTGCCTTATGCCTAGCCAGCACTTGTGTTTCTGCCTTATGTCTAGCCAGCACTTGTGCCCCTGCCTTATGCCTAGCCAGCACTTGTGCCCCTGCCTTATGCCTAGCCAGCACTTGTGCCCCTGCCTTATGCCTACCCAGCACTTGTGCCCCTGCCTTATGCCTAGCCAGCACTTGTGCCCCTGCCTTATGCCTAGCCAGCACTTGTGCCCCTGCCTTATGCCTAGCCAGCACTTGTGCCCCTGCCTTATGCCTAGCCAGCACTTGTGCCCCTGCCTTATGCCTAGCCAGCACTTGTGCCCCTGCCTTATTCCTAGCCAGCACTTGTGCCCCTGCCTTATGCCTAGCCAGCACTTGTGCCCCTGCCTTATGCCTAGCCAGCACTTGTGCCCCTGCCTTATGCCTAGCCAGCACTTGTGCCCCTGCCTTATGCCTAGCCAGCACCTGTGCCCCTGCCTTATGCCTACCCCACACCTGTGCCCCTGCCTTATGCCTAGCCCGCACTTGTGCCCCTGCTTTATGCCTAGCCAGCACTTGTGCCCCTGCCTTATGCCTAGCCAGCACTTGTGCCCCTGCCTTATGCCTAACCAGCACTTGTGCCCCTGCCTTATGCCTAGCCAGCACTTGTGCTTCTGCCTTATGCCTAGCCAGCACTTGTGCCCCTGCCTTATGCCTAGCCAGCACTTGTGCCCCTGCCTTATGCCTAGCCAGCACTTGTGCCCCTGCCTTATGCCTACCCAGCACTTGTGCCCCTGCCTTATGCCTAGCCAGCACTTGTGCCCCTGCCTTATGCCTAGCCAGCACTTGTGCCCCTGCCGTATGCCTAGCCAGCACTTGTGCTTCTGCCTTATGCCTAGCCAGCACTTGTGCCCCTGCCTTATGCCTAGCCAGCACTTGTGCCCCTGCCTTATGCCTAGCCAGCACTTGTGCCCCTGCCTTATGCCTAGCCAGCACTTGTGCCCCTGCCTTATGCCTAGCCAGCAATTGTGCCCCTGCCTTATGCCTAGCCAGCACTTGTGCCCCTGCCGTATGCCTAGCCAGCACTTGTGCTTCTGCCTTATGCCTAGCCAGCACTTGTGCCCCTGCCTTATGCCTAGCCAGCACTTGTGCCCCTGCCTTATGCCTAGCCAGCACTTGTGCCCCTGCCTTATGCCTAGCCAGCACTTCTGCCCCTGCCTTATGCATAGCCAGCACTTGTGCCCCTGCCTTATGCCTAGCCAGCACTTGTGCCCCTGCCTTATGCCTACCCAGCACTTGTGCCCCTGCCTTATGCCTAGCCAGCACTTGTGCCCCTGCCTTATGCCTAGCCAGCACTTGTGCCCCTGCCTTATGCCTAGCCCGCACTTGTGCCCAGGCCTTAAGCCTAGCTGGCACTTATGCCCATGCCTTAAGCCTAGCCGGCACTTGTGCCCCCTTCCTTGATCCTAGCCAGCACTTGTGCCCCTGCCTTATGCCTAGCCAGCACTTGTGCCCCTGCCTTATGCATAGCCAGCACTTGTGCCCCTGCCTTATGCCTAACCAGCACTTGTGCTTCTGCCTTATGCCTAGCCAGCACTTGTGCCCCTGCCTTATGCCTAGCCAGCACTTGTGCCCCTGCCTTATTTGTAGCCAGCACTTGTGCCCCTGCCTTATTCCTAGCCAGCACTTGTGCCCCTGCCTTATGCCTAGCCAGCACTTGTGCCCCTGCCTTATGCCTAGCCAGCACTTGTGCCCCTGCCTTATGCCTAGCCAGCACTTGTGCCCCTGCCTTATGCCTAGCCAGCACCTGTGCCCCTGCCTTATGCCTACCCCGCACCTGTGCCCCTGCCTTATGCCTAGCCCGCACTTGTGCCCCTGCTTTATGCCTAGCCAGCACTTGTGCCCCTGCCTTATGCCTAGCTAGCACTTGTGCCCCTGCCTTATGCCTAGCCAGCACTTGTGCCCCTGCCTTATGCCTAGCCAGCACTTGTGCCCCTGCCTTATGCCTAGCCAGCACTTGTGCCCCTGCCTTATGCCTAGCCAGTACTTGTGCCCCTGCCTTATGCCTAGCCAGCACTTGTGCCCCTGCCTTATGCCTAGCCAGCACTTGTGCCCCTGCCTTATTCCTAGCCAGCACTTGTGCCCCTGCCTTATGCCTAGCCAGCACTTGTGCCCCTGCCTTATGCCTAGCCAGCACTTGTGCCCCTGCCTTATGCCTAGCCAGCACTTGTGCCCCTGCATTATGCCTAGCCAGCACCTGTGCCCCTGCCTTATGCCTACCCCGCACCTGTGCCCCTGCCTTATGCCTAGCCCGCACTTGTGCCCCTGCTTTATGCCTAGCCAGCACTTGTGCCCCTGCCTTATGCCTAGCCAGCACTTGTGCCCCTGCCTTATGCCTAGCCAGCACTTGTGCCCCTGCCTTATGCCTAGCCAGCACTTGTGTTTCTGCCTTATGTCTAGCCAGCACTTGTGCCCCTGCCTTATGCCTAGCCAGCACTTGTGCCCCTGCCTTATGCCTAGCCAGCACTTGTGCCCCTGCCTTATGCCTACCCAGCACTTGTGCCCCTGCCTTATGCCTAGCCAGCACTTGTGCCCCTGCCTTATGCCTAGCCAGCACTTGTGCCCCTGCCGTATGCCTAGCCAGCACTTGTGCTTCTGCCTTATGCCTAGCCAGCACTTGTGCCCCTGCCTTATGCCTAGCCAGCACTTGTGCCCCTGCCTTATGCCTAGCCAGCACTTGTGCCCCTGCCTTATGCCTAGCCAGCACTTCTGCCCCTGCCTTATGCCTAGCCAGCACTTGTGCCCCTGCCTTATGCCTAGCCAGCACTTGTGCCCCTGCCTTATGCCTAGCCAGCACTTGTGCCCCTGCCTTATGCCTAGCCAGCACTTGAGCCCCTGCCTTATGCCTAGCCAGCACTTGTGCCCCTGCCTTATGCCTAGCCAGCACTTGTGCCCCTGCCTTATGCCTACCCAGCACTTGTGCCCCTGCCTTATGCCTAGCCAGCACTTGTGCCCCTGCCTTATGCCTAGCCAGCACTTGTGCCCCTGCCTTATGCCTAGCCCGCACTTGTGCCCAGGCCTTAAGCCTAGCTGGCACTTATGCCCATGACTTAAGCCTAGCCGGCACTTGTGCCCCCTGCCTTGATCCTAGCCAGCACTGCACTTGTGCCCAGGCCTTAAGCCTAGCCCGCACTTGTGCCCAGGCCTTAAGCCTAGCCCACACTTGTGCCCATGCCTTAAGCCTAGCCAGCACTTGTGCCCCCTTCCTTGATCCTAGCCAGCACTTGTGCCCCTGCCTTTTGCCTAGCCAGCACTTGTGCCCCTGCCTTATGCCTAGCCAGCACTTGTGCCCCTGCCTTATGCATAGCCAGCACTTGTGCCCCTGCCTTATGCCTAACCAGCACTTGTGCTTCTGCCTTATGCCTAGCCAGCACTTGTGCCCCTGCCTTATGCCTAGCCAGCACTTGTGCCCGTGCCTTATGCCTAGCCAGCACTTGTGCCCCTACCTTATGCCTAGCCAGCACTTGTGCCCCTGCCTTATGCCTAGCCAGCACTTGTGCCCCTGCCTTATGCCTAGCCAGCACTTGTGCCCCTGCCTTAGGCCTAGCCAGCACCTGTGCCCCTGCCTTATGTCTAGCCAGCACTTGTGCCCCTGCCTTATGCCTAGCCAGCACTTGTGCCCCTGCCTTATGCCTAGCCAGCACTTGTGCCCCTGCCTTATGCCTAGCCCGCACTTGTGCCCAGGCCTTAAGCCTAGCTGGCACTTGTGCCCATGCCTTAAGCCTAGCTGGCACTTGTGCCCCCTGCCTTGATCCTAGCCAGCACTGCACTTGTTCCCAGGCCTTAAGCCTAGCCCGCACTTGTGCCCAGGCCTTAAGCCTAGCCCACACTTGTGCCCATGCCTTAAGCCTAGCTAGCACTTGTGCCCCCTTCCTTGATCCTAGCCAGCACTTGTGCCCCTGCCTTATGCCTAGCCAGCACTTGTGCCCCTGCCTTATGCCTAGCCAGCACTTGTGCCCCTGCCGTATGCCTAGCCAGCACTTGTGCTTCTGCCTTATGCCTAGCCAGCACTTGTGCCCCTGCCTTATGCCTAGCCAGCACTTGTGCCCCTGCCTTATGCCTAGCCAGCACTTGTGCCCCTGCCGTATGCCTAGCCAGCACTTGTGCCCCTGCCTTATGCCTAGCCAGCACTTGTGCCCCTGCCTTATGCCTAGCCAGCACTTGTGCCCCTGCCTTATGCCTAGCCAGCACTTGTGCCCCTGCCTTATGCCTAGCCAGCACCTGTGCCCCTGCCTTATGCCTACCCCGCACCTGTGCCCCTGCCTTATGCCTAGCCCGCACTTGTGCCCCTGCTTTATGCCTAGCCAGCACTTGTGCCCCTGCCTTATGCCTAGCCAGCACTTGTGCCCCTGCCTTATGCCTAGCCAGCACTTGTGCCCCTGCCTTATGCCTAGCCAGCACTTGTGCTTCTGCCTTATGCCTAGCCAGCACTTGTGCCCCTGCCTTATGCCTAGCCAGCACTTGTGCCCCTGCCTTATGCCTAGCCAGCACTTGTGCCCCTGCCTTATGCCTACCCAGCACTTGTGCCCCTGCCTTATGCCTAGCCAGCACTTGTGCCCCTGCCTTATGCCTAGCCAGCACTTGTGGCCCTGCCGTATGCCTAGCCAGCACTTGTGCTTCTGCCTTATGCCTATCCAGCACTTGTGCCCCTGCCTTATGCCTAGCCAGCACTTGTGCCCCTGCCTTATGCCTAGCCAGCACTTGTGCCCCTGCCTTATGCCTAGCCAGCACTTCTGCCCCTGCCTTATGCCTAGCCAGCACTTGTGCCCCTGCCTTATGCCTAGCCAGCACTTGTGCCCCTGCCTTATGCCTAGCCAGCACTTGTGCCCCTGCCTTATGCCTACCCAGCACTTGTGCCCCTGCCTTATGCCTAGCCAGCACTTGTGCCCCTGTCTTATGCCTAGCCAGCACTTGTGCCCCTGCCTTATGCCTAGCCCGCACTTGTGCCCAGGCCTTAAGCCTAGCTGGCACTTATGCCCATGCCTTAAGCCTAGCCGGCACTTGTGCCCCCTGCCTTGATCCTAGCCAGCACTGCACTTGTGCCCAGGCCTTAAGCCTAGCCCGCACTTGTGCCCAGGCCTTAAGCCTAGCCCACACTTGTGCCCATGCCTTAAGCCTAGCCAGCACTTGTGCCCCCTTCCTTGATCCTAGCCAGCACTTGTGCCCCTGCCTTATGCCTAGCCAGCACTTGTGCCCCAGCCTTATGCCTAGCCAGCACTTGTGCCCCTGCCTTATGCCTAGCCAGCACTTGTGCCCCTGCCTTATGCCTAGCCAGCACTTGTGCCCCTGCCTTATGCCTAGCCAGCACTTGTGCCCCTGCCTTATGCCTAACCAGCACTTGTGCTTCTGCCTTATGCCTAGCCAGCACTTGTGCCCCTGCCTTATGCCTAGCCAGCACTTGTGCCCCTGCCTTATGCCTAGCCAGCACTTGTGCCCCTACCTTATGCCTAGCCAGCACTTGTGCCCCTGCCTTAGGCCTAGCCAGCACCTGTGCCCCTGCCTTATGCCTAGCCAGCACTTGTGCCCCTGCCTTATGCCTAGCCAGCACTTGTGCCCCTGCCTTATGCCTAGCCAGCACTTGTGCCCCTGCCTTATGCCTAGCCCGCACTTGTGCCCAGGCCTTAAGCCTAGCTGGCACTTGTGCCCATGCCTTAAGCCTAGCTGGCACTTGTGCCCCCTGCCTTGATCCTAGCCAGCACTGCACTTGTTCCCAGGCCTTAAGCCTAGCCCGCACTTGTGCCCAGGCCTTAAGCCTAGCCCACACTTGTGCCCATGCCTTAAGCCTAGCTAGCACTTGTGCCCCCTTCCTTGATCCTAGCCAGCACTTGTGCCCCTGCCTTATGCCTAGCCAGCACTTGTGCCCCTGCCTTATGCCTCGCCAGCACTTGTGCCCCTGCCTTATGCATAGCCAGCACTTGTGCCCCTGCCTTATGCCTAGCCAGCACTTGTGCTTCAGCCTTATGCCTAGCCAGCACTTGTGCCCCTGCCTTATGCCTAGCCAGCACTTGTGCCCCTGCCTTATGCCTAGCCAGCACTTGTGCCCCTGCCTTATGCCTAGCCAGCACTTATGCCCCTGCCTTATGCCTAGCCAGCACTTGTGCCCCTGCCTTATGCCTAGCCCGCACTTGTGCCCAGGCCTTAAGCCTAGCTGGCACTTGTGCCCATGCCTTAAGGCTAGCCAGCACTGCACTTGTGCCCAGGCCTTAAGCCTAGCCTGCACTTGTGCCCAGGCCTTAAGCCTAGCCCACACTTGTGCCCAGGCCTTAAGCCTAGCTGGCACTTGTGCCCATGCCTTAAGCCTAGCTGGCACTTGTGCCCATGCCTTAAGCCTAGCCAGCACTTGTGCCCCCTTCCTTGATCCTAGCCCGCACTTGTGCCCCGGCCTTAAGCCTAGCCAGCACTTGTGCCCCTGCCTTATGCCTAGCCAGCACTTGTGCCCCTGCCTTATGCCTAGCCAGCACTTGTGCCCCTGCCTTATGCCTAGCCAGCACCTGTGCCCCTGCCTTATGCCTACCCCGCACCTGTGCCCCTGCCTTATGCCTAGCCCGCACTTGTGCCCCTGCTTTATGCCTAGAAAGCACTTGTGCCCCTGCCTTATGCCTAGCCAGCACTTGTGCCCCTGCCTTATGCCTAGCCAGCACTTGTGCCCCTGCCTTATGCCTAGCCAGCACTTGTGCCCCTGCGTTATGCCTAGCCAGCACTTGTGCCCCTGCCTTATGCCTAGCCAGCACTTGTGCCCCTGCCTTATGCCTAGCCAGCACTTGTGCCCCTGCCTTATGCCTAGCCAGCACTTGTGCCCCTGCCTTATTCCTAGCCAGCACTTGTGCCCCTGCCTTATGCCTAGCCAGCACTTGTGCCCCTGCCTTATGCCTAGCCAGCACTTGTGCCCCTGCCTTATGCCTAGCCAGCACTTGTGCCCCTGCCTTATGCCTAGCCAGCACCTGTGCCCCTGCCTTATGCCTACCCCGCACCTGTGCCCCTGCCTTATGCCTAGCCCGCACTTGTGCCCCTGCTTTATGCCTAGCCAGCACTTGTGCCCCTGCCTTATGCCTAGCCAGCACTTGTGCCCCTGCCTTATGCCTAGCCAGCACTTGTGCCCCTGCCTTATGCCTAGCCAGCACTTGTGCTTCTGCCTTATGCCTAGCCATCACTTGTGCCCCTGCCTTATGCCTAGCCAGCACTTGTGCCCCTGCCTTATGCCTAGCCAGCACTTGTGCCCCTGCCTTATGCCTACCCAGCACTTGTGCCCCTGCCTTATACCTAGCCAGCACTTGTGCCCCTGCCTTATGCCTAGCCAGCACTTGTGCCCCTGCCGTATGCCTAGCCAGCACTTGTGCTTCTGCCTTATGCCTAGCCAGCACTTGTGCCCCTGCCTTATGCCTAGCCAGCACTTGTGCCCCTGCCTTATGCCTAGCCAGCACTTGTGCCCCTGCCTTATGCCTAGCCAGCACTTCTGCCCCTGCCTTATGCCTAGCCAGCACTTGTGCCCCTGCCTTATGCCTAGCCAGCACTTGTGCCCCTGCCTTATGCCTAGCCAGCACTTGTGCCCCTGCCTTATGCCTAGCCAGCACTTGAGCCCCTGCCTTATGCCTAGCCAGCACTTGTGCCCCTGCCTAATGCCTAGCCAGCACTTGTGCCCCTGCCTTATGCCTAGCCAGCACTTGTGCCCCTGCCTTATGCCTAGCCAGCACTTGTGCCCCTGCCTTATGCCTAGCCAGCACTTGTGCCCCTGCCTTATGCCTAGCCAGCACTTGTGCCCCTGCCTTATGCCTAGCCAGCACTTGTGCCCCTGCCTTATTCCTAGCCAGCACTTGTGCCCCTGCCTTATGCCTAGCCAGCACTTGTGCCCCTGCCTTATGCCTAGCCAGCACTTGTGCCCCTGCCTTATGCCTAGCCAGCACTTGTGCCCCTGCCTTATGCCTAGCCAGCACCTGTGCCCCTGCCTTATGCCTACCCCACACCTGTGCCCCTGCCTTATGCCTAGCCCGCACTTGTGCCCCTGCTTTATGCCTAGCCAGCACTTGTGCCCCTGCCTTATGCCTAGCCAGCACTTGTGCCCCTGCCTTATGCCTAACCAGCACTTGTGCCCCTGCCTTATGCCTAGCCAGCACTTGTGCTTCTGCCTTATGCCTAGCCAGCACTTGTGCCCCTGCCTTATGCCTAGACAGCACTTGTGCCCCTGCCTTATGCCTAGCCAGCACTTGTGCCCCTGCCTTATGCCTACCCAGCACTTGTGCCCCTGCCTTATGCCTAGCCAGCACTTGTGCCCCTGCCTTATGCCTAGCCAGCACTTGTGCCCCTGCCGTATGCCTAGCCAGCACTTGTGCTTCTGCCTTATGCCTAGCCAGCACTTGTGCCCCTGCCTTATGCCTAGCCAGCACTTGTGCCCCTGCCTTATGCCTAGCCAGCACTTGTGCCCCTGCCTTATGCCTAGCCAGCACTTGTGCCCCTGCCTTATGCCTAGCCAGCAATTGTGCCCCTGCCTTATGCCTAGCCAGCACTTGTGCCCCTGCCGTATGCCTAGCCAGCACTTGTGCTTCTGCCTTATGCCTAGCCAGCACTTGTGCCCCTGCCTTATGCCTAGCCAGCACTTGTGCCCCTGCCTTATGCCTAGCCAGCACTTGTGCCCCTGCCTTATGCCTAGCCAGCACTTCTGCCCCTGCCTTATGCATAGCCAGCACTTGTGCCCCTGCCTTATGCCTAGCCAGCACTTGTGCCCCTGCCTTATGCCTACCCAGCACTTGTGCCCCTGCCTTATGCCTAGCCAGCACTTGTGCCCCTGCCTTATGCCTAGCCAGCACTTGTGCCCCTGCCTTATGCCTAGCCCGCACTTGTGCCCAGGCCTTAAGCCTAGCTGGCACTTATGCCCATGCCTTAAGCCTAGCCGGCACTTGTGCCCCCTTCCTTGATCCTAGCCAGCACTTGTGCCCCTGCCTTATGCCTAGCCAGCACTTGTGCCCCTGCCTTATGCATAGCCAGCACTTGTGCCCCTGCCTTATGCCTAACCAGCACTTGTGCTTCTGCCTTATGCCTAGCCAGCACTTGTGCCCCTGCCTTATGCCTAGCCAGCACTTGTGCCCCTGCCTTATTTGTAGCCAGCACTTGTGCCCCTGCCTTATTCCTAGCCAGCACTTGTGCCCCTGCCTTATGCCTAGCCAGCACTTGTGCCCCTGCCTTATGCCTAGCCAGCACTTGTGCCCCTGCCTTATGCCTAGCCAGCACTTGTGCCCCTGCCTTATGCCTAGCCAGCACCTGTGCCCCTGCCTTATGCCTACCCCGCACCTGTGCCCCTGCCTTATGCCTAGCCCGCACTTGTGCCCCTGCTTTATGCCTAGCCAGCACTTGTGCCCCTGCCTTATGCCTAGCCAGCACTTGTGCCCCTGCCTTATGCCTAGCCAGCACTTGTGCCCCTGCCTTATGCCTAGCCAGCACTTGTGCCCCTGCCTTATGCCTAGCCAGCACTTGTGCCCCTGCCTTATGCCTAGCCAGTACTTGTGCCCCTGCCTTATGCCTAGCCAGCACTTGTGCCCCTGAATTATGCCTAGCCAGCACTTGTGCCCCTGCCTTATTCCTAGCCAGCACTTGTGCCCCTGCCTTATGCATAGCCAGCACTTGTGCCCCTGCCTTATGCCTAGCCAGCACTTGTGCTTCAGCCTTATGCCTAGCCAGTACTTGTGCCCCTGCCTTATGCCTAGCCAGCACTTGTGCCCCTGCCTTATGCCTAGCCAGCACTTGTGCCCCTGCCTTATGCCTAGCCAGCACTTATGCCCCTGCCTTATGCCTAGCCAGCACTTGTGCCCCTGCCTTATGCCTAGCCCGCACTTGTGCCCAGGCCTTAAGCCTAGCCTGCACTTGTGCCCAGGCCTTAAGCCTAGCCCACACTTGTGCCCAGGCCTTAAGCCTAGCTGGCACTTGTGCCCATGCCTTAAGCCTAGCTGGCACTTGTGCCCATGCCTTAAGCCTAGCCAGCACTTGTGCCCCCTTAATTGATCCTAGCCCGCACTTGTGCCCCGGCCTTAAGCCTAGCCCGTACTTGTGCCCCGGCCTTAAGCCTAGCCCGCACTTGTGCCCCGGTTTTAAGCCTAGCCCGCACTTGTGCCCCGGCCTTATGCCTAGCCAGCACTTGTGCCCCGGCCCTAAGCCTAGCCCGCGCTTGTGCCCCGGCCTTATGCCTAGCCCCTGCCTTATGCCTAGCCCGCACTTGTGCCCGGCCTTAAGCCTAGCCCGTATTTGTGCCCCGGCCTTAAGCCTAGCCCGCACTTGTGCCCCGGTATTAAGCCTAGCCCGCACTTGTGCCCCGGCCTTATGCCTAGCCAGCACTTGTGCCCCGGCCTTAAGCCTAGCCCGCGCTTGTGCCCCGGCCTTATGCCTAGCCCCTGCCTTATGCCTAGCCCGCACTTGTGCCCCGGCCTTAGGCCTAGCCCGCACTTGTGCCCCTGCCTTATGCCTAGCCAGCACTTGTGCCCCTGCATTAGGCCTAGCCAGCACTTGTGCCCCTGCATTATGCCTAGCCAGCACTTGTGCCCCTGCCTTATGCCTAGCCAGCACTTGTGCCCCTGCCTTATGCCTAGCCAGCACTTGTGCCCCTGCCTTATGCCTAGCCAGCACTTGTGCCCCTGCCTTATGCCTAGCCAGCACTTGTGCCCCTGCCTTATGCCTAGCCAGCACTTGTGCCCCTGCCTTATGCCTACCCCGCACCTGTGCCCCTGCCTTATGCCTAACCCGCACATGTGCCCCTGCTTTATGCCCAGCCAGCACTTGTGCCCCTGCCTTATGCCTAGCCAGCACTTGTACCCCTGCCTTGTGCCTAGCCAGCACTTGTGCCCCTGCCTTATGCCTAGCCAGCACTTGTGCCCCTGCCTTATGCCTAGCCAGCACTTGTGCCCCTGCCTTATGACTAGCCAGCACTTGTGCCCGTGCCTTATGCCTAGCCAGCAATTGTGCCCCTGCCTTATGCCTAGCCAGCACTTGTGCCCCTGCCGTATGCCTAGCCAGCACTTGTGCTTCTGCCTTTTGCCTAGCCAGCACTTGTGCCCCTGCCTTATGCCTAGCCAGCACTTGTGCCCCTGCCTTATGCCTAGCCAGCACTTGTGCCCCTGCCTTATGCCTAGCCAGCACTTCTGCCCCTGCCTTATGCCTAGCCAGCACTTGTGCCCCTGCCTTATGCCTAGCCAGCACTTGTGCCCCTGCCTTATGCCTAGCCAGCACTTGTGCCCCTGCCTTATGCCTAGCCAGCACTTGAGCCCCTGCCTTATGCCTAGCCAGCACTTGTGCCCCTGCCTTATGCCTAGCCAGCACTTGTGCCCCTGCCTTATGCCTAGCCAGCACTTGTGCCCCTGCCTTATGCCTACCCCGCACCTGTGCCCCTGCCTTATGCCTAACCCGCACATGTGCCCCTGCTTTATGCCCAGCCAGCACTTGTGCCCCTGCCTTATGCCTAGCCAGCACTTGTACCCCTGCCTTGTGCCTAGCCAGCACTTGTGCCCCTGCCTTATGCCTAGCCAGCACTTGTGCCCCTGCCTTATGCCTAGCCAGCACTTGTGCCCCTGCCTTATGACTAGCCAGCACTTGTGCCCGTGCCTTATGCCTAGCCAGCAATTGTGCCCCTGCCTTATGCCTAGCCAGCACTTGTGCCCCTGCCGTATGCCTAGCCAGCACTTGTGCTTCTGCCTTTTGCCTAGCCAGCACTTGTGCCCCTGCCTTATGCCTAGCCAGCACTTGTGCCCCTGCCTTATGCCTAGCCAGCACTTGTGCCCCTGCCTTATGCCTAGCCAGCACTTCTGCCCCTGCCTTATGCCTAGCCAGCACTTGTGCCCCTGCCTTATGCCTAGCCAGCACTTGTGCCCCTGCCTTATGCCTAGCCAGCACTTGTGCCCCTGCCTTATGCCTAGCCAGCACTTGAGCCCCTGCCTTATGCCTAGCCAGCACTTGTGCCCCTGCCTTATGCCTAGCCAGCACTTGTGCCCCTGCCTTATGCCTATCCAGCACTTGTGCCCCTGCCTTATGCCTAGCCAGCACTTGTGCCCCTGCCTTATGCCTAGCCAGCACTTGTGCCCCTGCCTTATGCCTAGCCCGCACTTGTGCCCAGGCCTTAAGCCTAGCTGGCACTTATGCCCATGCCTTAAGCCTAGCCGGCACTTGTGCCCCCTTCCTTGATCCTAGCCAGCACTTGTGCCCCTGCCTTATGCCTAGCCAGCACTTGTGCCCCTGCCTTATGCCTAGCCAGCACTTGTGCCCAGGCCTTAAGCCTAGCCCACACTTGTGCCCATGCCTTAAGCCTAGCCAGCACTTGTGCCCCCTTCCTTGATCCTAGCCAGCACTTGTGCCCCTGCCTTATGCCTAGCCAGCACTTGTGCCCCTGCCTTATGCCTAGCCAGCACTTGTGCCCCTGCCTTATGCATAGCCAGCACTTGTGCCCCCTTCCTTGATCCTAGCCAGCACTTGTGCCCCTGCCTTATGCCTAGCCAGCACTTGTGCCCCTGCCTTATGCCTAGCCAGCACTTGTGCCCCTGCCTTATGCATAGCCAGCACTTGTGCCCCTGCCTTATGCCTAACCAGCACTTGTGCTTCTGCCTTATGCCTAGCCAGCACTTGTGCCCCTGCCTTATGCCTAGCCAGCACTTGTGCCCCTGCCTTATTTGTAGCCAGCACTTGTGCCCCTGCCTTATTCCTAGCCAGCACTTGTGCCCCTGCCTTATGCCTAGCCAGCACTTGTGCCCCTGCCTTATGCCTAGCCAGCACTTGTGCCCCTGCCTTATGCCTAGCCAGCACTTGTGCCCCTGCCTTATGCCTAGCCAGCACCTGTGCCCCTGCCTTATGCCTACCCCGCACCTGTGCCCCTGCCTTATGCCTAGCCCGCACTTGTGCCCCTGCTTTATGCCTAGCCAGCACTTGTGCCCCTGCCTTATGCCTAGCCAGCACTTGTGCCCCTGCCTTATGCCTAGCCAGCACTTGTGCCCCTGCCTTATGCCTAGCCAGCACTTGTGCCCCTGCCTTATGCCTAGCCAGCACTTGTGCCCCTGCCTTATGCCTAGCCAGCACTTGTGCCCCTGCCTTATGCCTAGCCAGCACTTGTGCCCCTGCCTTATGCCTAGCCAGCACTTGTGCCCCTGCCTTATTCCTAGCCAGCACTTGTGCCCCTGCCTTATGCCTAGCCAGCACTTGTGCCCCTGCCTTATGCCTAGCCAGCACTTGTGCCCCTGCCTTATGCCTAGCCAGCACTTGTGCCCCTGCCTTATGCCTAGCCAGCACCTGTGCCCCTGCCTTATGCCTACCCCGCACCTGTGCCCCTGCCTTATGCCTAGCCCGCACTTGTGCCCCTGCTTTATGCCTAGCCAGCACTTGTGCCCCTGCCTTATGCCTAGCCAGCACTTGTGCCCCTGCCTTATGCCTAGCCAGCACTTGTGCCCCTGCCTTATGCCTAGCCAGCACTTGTGCTTCTGCCTTATGCCTAGCCAGCACTTGTGCCCCTGCCTTATGCCTAGCCAGCACTCGTGCCCCTGCCTTATGCCTAGCCAGCACTTGTGCCCCTGCCTTTTGCCTACCCAGCACTTGTGCCCCTGCCTTATGCCTAGCCAGCACTTGTGCCCCTGCCTTATGCCTAGCCAGCACTTGTGCCCCTGCCGTATGCCTAGCCAGCACTTGTGCTTCTGCCTTATGCCTAGCCAGCACTTGTGCCCCTGCCTTATGCCTAGCCAGCACTTGTGCCCCTGCCTTATGCCTAGCCAGCACTTGTGCCCCTGCCTTATGCCTAGCCAGCACTTGTGCCCCTGCCTTATGCCTAGCCCGCACTTGTGCCCAGGCCTTAAGCCTAGCTGGCACTTATGCCCATGCCTTAAGCCTAGCCGGCACTTGTGCCCCCTGCCTTGATCCTAGCCAGCACTGCACTTGTGCCCAGGCCTTAAGCCTAGCCCGCACTTGTGCCCAGGCCTTAAGCCTAGCCCACACTTGTGCCCATGCCTTAAGCCTAGCCAGCACTTGTGCCCCCTTCCTTGATCCTAGCCAGCACTTGTGCCCCTGCCTTATGTCTAGCCAGCACTTGTGCCCCTGCCTTATGCCTAGCCAGCACTTGTGCCCCTGCCTTATGCATAGCCAGCACTTGTGCCCCTGCCTTATGCCTAACCAGCACTTGTGCTTCTGCCTTATGCCTAGCCAGCACTTGTGCCCCTGCCTTATGCCTAGCCAGCACTTGTGCCCCTGCCTTATGCCTAGCCAGCACTTGTGCCCCTACCTTATGCCTAGTCAGCACTTGTGCCCCTGCCTTATGCCTAGCCAGCACTTGTGCCCCTGCCTTATGCCTAGCCAGCACTTGTGCCCCTGCCTTAGGCCTAGCCAGCACCTGTGCCCCTGCCTTATGCCTAGCCAGCACTTGTGCCCCTGCCTTATGCCTAGCCAGCACTTGTGCCCCTGCCTTATGCCTAGCCAGCACCTGTGCCCCTGCCTTATGCCTACCCCGCACCTGTGCCCCTGCCTTATGCCTAGCCCGCACTTGTGCCCCTGCTTTATGCCTAGCCAGCACTTGTGCCCCTGCCTTATGCCTAGCCAGCACTTGTGCCCCTGCCTTATGCCTAGCCAGCACTTGTGCCCCTGCCTTATGCCTAGCCAGCACTTGTGCTTCTGCCTTATGCCTAGCCAGCACTGGTGCCCCTGCCTTATGCCTAGCCAGCACTTGTGCCCCTGCCTTATGCCTAGCCAGCACTTGTGCCCCTGCCTTTTGCCTACCCAGCACTTGTGCCCCTGCCTTATGCCTAGCCAGCACTTGTGCCCCTGCCTTATGCCTAGCCAGCACTTGTGTCCCTGCCGTATGCCTAGCCAGCACTTGTGCTTCTGCCTTATGCCTAGCCAGCACTTGTGCCCCTGCCTTATGCCTAGCCAGCACTTGTGCCCCTGCCTTATGCCTAGCCAGCACTTGTCCCCCTGCCTTATGCCTAGCCAGCACTTGTGCCCCTGCCTTATGCCTAGCCCGCACTTGTGCCCAGGCCTTAAGCCTAGCTGGCACTTATGCCCATGCCTTAAGCCTAGCCGGCACTTGTGCCCCCTGCCTTGATCCTAGCCAGCACTGCACTTGTGCCCAGGCCTTAAGCCTAGCCCGCACTTGTGCCCAGGCCTTAAGCCTAGCCCACACTTGTGCCCATGCCTTAAGCCTAGCCAGCACTTGTGCCCCCTTCCTTGATCCTAGCCAGCACTTGTGCCCCTGCCTTATGTCTAGCCAGCACTTGTGCCCCTGCCTTATGCCTAGCCAGCACTTGTGCCCCTGCCTTATGCATAGCCAGCACTTGTGCCCCTGCCTTATGCCTAACCAGCACTTGTGCTTCTGCCTTATGCCTAGCCAGCACTTGTGCCCCTGCCTTATGCCTAGCCAGCACTTGTGCCCCTGCCTTATGCCTAGCCAGCACTTGTGCCCCTACCTTATGCCTAGCCAGCACTTGTGCCCCTGCCTTATGCCTAGCCAGCACTTGTGCCCCTGCCTTATGCCTAGCCAGCACTTGTGCCCCTGCCTTAGGCCTAGCCAGCACCTGTGCCCCTGCCTTATGCCTAGCCAGCACTTGTGCCCCTGCCTTATGCCTAGCCAGCACTTGTGCCCCTGCCTTATGCCTAGCCAGCACCTGTGCCCCTGCCTTATGCCTACCCCGCACCTGTGCCCCTGCCTTATGCCTAGCCCGCACTTGTGCCCCTGCTTTATGCCTAGCCAGCACTTGTGCCCCTGCCTTATGCCTAGCCAGCACTTGTGCCCCTGCCTTATGCCTAGCCAGCACTTGTGCCCCTGCCTTATGCCTAGCCAGCACTTGTGCTTCTGCCTTATGCCTAGCCAGCACTTGTGCCCCTGCCTTATGCTTAGCCAGCACTTGTGCCCCTGCCTTATGCCTAGCCAGCACTTGTGCCCTGCCTTTTGCCTACCCAGCACTTGTGCCCCTGCCTTATGCCTAGCCAGCACTTGTGCCCCTGCCTTATGCCTAGCCAGCACTTGTGCCCCTGCCGTATGCCTAGCCAGCACTTGTGCTTCTGCCTTATGCCTAGCCAGCACTTGTGCCCCTGCCTTATGCCTAGCCAGCACTTGTGCCCCTGCCTTATGCCTAGCCAGCACTTGTGCCCCTGCCTTATGCCTAGCCAGCACTTGTGCCCCTGCCTTATGCCTAGCCCGCACTTGTGCCCAGGCCTTAAGCCTAGCTGGCACTTATGCCCATGCCTTAAGCCTAGCCGGCACTTGTGCCCCCTGCCTTGATCCTAGCCAGCACTGCACTTGTGCCCAGGCCTTAAGCCTAGCCCGCACTTGTGCCCAGGCCTTAAGCCTAGCCCACACTTGTGCCCATGCCTTAAGCCTAGCCAGCACTTGTGCCCCCTTCCTTGATCCTAGCCAGCACTTGTGCCCCTGCCTTATGTCTAGCCAGCACTTGTGCCCCTGCCTTATGCCTAGCCAGCACTTGTGCCCCTGCCTTATGCATAGCCAGCACTTGTGCCCCTGCCTTATGCCTAACCAGCACTTGTGCTTCTGCCTTATGCCTAGCCAGCACTTGTGCCCCTGCCTTATGCCTAGCCAGCACTTGTGCCCCTGCCTTATGCCTAGCCAGCACTTGTGCCCCTACCTTATGCCTAGCCAGCACTTGTGCCCCTGCCTTATGCCTAGCCAGCACTTGTGCCCCTGCCTTTTGCCTAGCCAGCACTTGTGCCCCTGCCTTAGGCCTAGCCAGCACCTGTGCCCCTGCCTTATGCCTAGCCAGCACTTGTGCCCCTGCCTTATGCCTAGCCAGCACTTGTGCCCCTGCCTTATGCCTAGCCAGCACTTGTGCCCCTGCCTTATGCCTAGCCCGCACTTGTGCCCAGGCCTTAAGCCTAGCTGGCACTTGTGCCCATGCCTTAAGCCTAGCTGGCACTTGTGCCCCCTGCCTTGATCCTAGCCAGCACTGCACTTGTTCCCAGGCCTTAAGCCTAGCCCGCACTTGTGCCCAGGCCTTAAGCCTAGCCCACACTTGTGCCCATGCCTTAAGCCTAGCTAGCACTTGTGCCCCCTTCCTTGATCCTAGCCAGCACTTGTGCCCCTGCCTTATGCCTAGCCAGCACTTGTGCCCCTGCCTTGATCCTAGCCAGCACTTGTGCCCCTGCCTTATGCCTAGCCAGCACTTGTGCCCCTGCCTTATGCCTAGCCAGCACTTGTGCCCCTGCCTTATGCATAGCCAGCACTTGTGCCCCTGCCTTATGCCTAGCCAGCACTTGTGCTTCAGCCTTATGCCTAGCCAGCACTTGTGCCCCTGCCTTATGCCTAGCCAGCACTTGTGCCCCTGCCTTATGCCTAGCCAGCACTTGTGCCCCTGCCTTATGCCTAGCCAGCACTTATGCCCCTGCCTTATGCCTAGCCAGCACTTGTGCCCCTGCCTTATGCCTAGCCCGCACTTGTGCCCAGGCCTTAAGCCTAGCTGGCACTTGTGCCCATGCCTTAAGGCTAGCCAGCACTGCACTTGTGCTCAGGCCTTAAGCCTAGCCTGCACTTGTGCCCAGGCCTTAAGCCTAGCCCACACTTGTGCCCAGGCCTTAAGCCTAGCTGGCACTTGTGCCCATGCCTTAAGCCTAGCTGGCACTTGTGCCCATGCCTTAAGCCTAGCCAGCACTTGTGCCCCCTTCCTTGATCCTAGCCCACACTTGTGCCCCGGCCTTAAGCCTAGCCCGTACTTGTGCCCCGGCCTTAAGCCTAGCCCGCACTTGTGCCCGGGTTTTAAGCCTAGCCCGCACTTGTGCCCCGGCCTTATGCCTAGCCAGCACTTGTGCCCCGGCCTTAAGCCTAGCCCGCGCTTGTGCCCCGGCCTTATGCCTAGCCCCTGCCTAATGCCTAGCCCGCACTTGTGCCCGGCCTTAAGCCTAGCCCGTATTTGTGCCCCGGCCTTAAGCCTAGCCCGCTCTTGTGCCCCGGTATTAAGCCTAGCCCGCACTTGTGCCCCGGCCTTATGCCTAGCCAGCACTTGTGCCCCGGCCTTAAGCCTAGCCCGCGCTTGTGCCCCGGCCTTATGCCTAGCCCCTACCTTATGCCTAGCCCGCACTTGTGCCCCGGCCTTAGGCCTAGCCCACACTTGTGCCCCTGCCTTATGCCTAGCCAGCACTTGTGCCCCTGCATTAGGCCTAGCCAGCACTTGTGCCCCTGCATTATGCCTAGCCAGCACTTGTGCCCCTGCCTTATGCCTAGCTAGCACTTGTGCCCCTGCCTTATGCCTAGCCAGCACTTGTGCCCCTGCCTTATGCCTAGCCAGCACTTGTGCCCCTGCCTTATGCCTAGCCAGCACTTGTGCCCTGCCTTATGCCTAGCCAGCACTTGTGCCCCTGCCTTATGCCTACCCCGCACCTGTGCCCCTGCCTTATGCCTAACCCGCACTTGTGCCCCTGCTTTATGCCTAGCCAGCACTTGTGCCCCTGCCTTATGCCTAGCCAGCACTTGTACCCCTGCCTTATGCCTAGCCAGCACTTGTGCCCCTGCCTTATGCCTAGCCAGCACTTGTGCCCCTGCCTTATGCCTAGCCAGCACTTGTGCCCCTGCCTTATGCCTAGCCAGCACTTGTGCCCCTGCCTTATGCCTAGCCAGCACTTGTACTTCTGCCTTATGCCTAGCCAGCACTTGTGCCCCTGCCTTATGCCTAGCCAGCACTTGTGCCCCTGCCTTATGCCTAGCCAGCACTTGTGCCCCTGCCTTATGCCTAGCCAGCACTTGTGCCCCTGCCTTATGCCTAGCCAGCACTTGTGCCCCTGCCTTATGCCTAGCCAGCACTTGTGCCCCTGCCTTATGCCTAGCCAGCACTTGTGCCCCTGCCTTATGCCTAGCCAGCACTTGTGCCCCTGCCTTATGCCTAGCCCGCACTTGTGCACAGGCCTTAAGCCTAGCTGGCACTTGTGCCCATGCCTTAAGCCTAGCCAGCACTTGTGCCCCCTGCCTTGATCCTAGCCAGCACTGCACTTGTGCCCAGGCCTTAAGCCTAGCCCGCACTTGTGTCCAGGCCTTAAGCCTAGCCCACACTTGTGCCCATGCCTTAAGCCTAGCCAGCACTTGTGCCCCCTTCCTTGATCCTACCCAGCACTTGTGCCCCTGCCTTATGCCTAGCCAGCACTTGTGCCCCTGCCTTATGCCTAGCCAGCACTTGTGCCTCTGCCTTATGCATAGCCAGCACTTGTGCTTCTGCCTTATGCCTAGCCAGCACTTGTGCCCCTGCCTTATGCCTAGCCAGCACTTGTGCCCCTGCCTTATGCCTAGCCAGCACTTGTGCCCCTGCCTTATGCCTAGCCAGCACTTGTGCCCCTGCCTTATGCCTAGCCAGCACTTGTGCCCCTGCCTTATGCCAAGCCAGCACTTGTGCCCCTGCCTTATGCCTAGCCAGCACTTGTGCCCCTGCCTTATGCCTAGCCAGCACTTGTGCCCCTGCCTTATGCCTAGCCCGCACTGTGCCCAGGCCTTAAGCCTAGCCCGCACTTTTGAGCCCCTTGAATGCTTGTTTGTTTGTTTTTGTCTTCAGCTTCATGTTGGTTATGCACATAGGGCCAGCTTTACGCTCTTCGCTCTTATCCCGTCTGAATGCACATGCACGACTGTAATTGGGGAAGAAGGCATTACCCATTTACGGAGGACAGACTAGAAGTGCCTGGTCGCTTGGAGCATGGGGTTATGGAGAGGCTCCGCACTGTACAACAAAGGATCTAGTCCTAAATGTCCAAGTACAGAGTAGAGGGGTGAAAGCTAGCTCTTCACCCCTATGGGTGCCTAACCCTTTATGCAAAGAGTGCAAAGAGTTAGCTGTATGCCTTAAGCCTAGCCAGCACTTGTGCCCATGCCTTAAGCCTAGCCAGCACTTGTGCCCCCTGCCTTGATCCTAGCCAGCACTGCACTTGTGCCCATGCCTTAAGCCTAGCCCGCACTTGTGCCCAGGCCTTAAGCCTAGCCCGCACTTGTGCCCAGGCCTTAAGCCTAGCTGGCACTGGTGCCCATGCCTTAAGCCTAGCCAGCACTTGTGCCCCCTGCCTTGATCCTAGCCAGCACTGCACTTGTGCCCAGGCCTTAAGCCTAGCCCTCACTTGTGCCCCGGCCTTAAGCCTAGCCCGCACTTGTGCCCAGGCCTTAAGCCTAGCCCGCAGTTGTGCCCAGGCCTTAAGCCTAGCTGGCACTTGTGCCCATGCTTTAAGCCTAGCCGGCACTTGTGCCCATGCCTTAAGCCTAGCCGGCACTTTTGCCCATGCCTTAAGCCTAGCCCGCAGTTGTGCCCAGGCCTTAAGCCTAGCTGGCACTTGTGCCCATGCTTTAAGCCTAGCCGGCACTTGTGTCCATGCCTTAAGCCTAGCCCGCACTTGTGCCCCGGCCTTAAGCCTAGCCCGCACTTGTGCCCCGGCCTTAAGCCTAGCCCGCACTTGTGCCCCGGCCTTAAGCCTAGCCCCCACTTGTGCCCCGGCCTTAAGCCTAGCCCACACTTGTGCCCCGGCCTTATGCCTAGCCCGCACTTGTGCCCCGGCCTTAAACCTAGCCCGCACTTGTGCCCAGGCCTTATGCCTAGCCCAAACTTATTCCCAGGCCTTAAGCCTAGCCCGCACTTGTGCCCAGGCCTTAAGCCTAGCCCGCACTTATGCCCAGGCCTTAAGCCTAGCCCACACTTGTGCCCAGGCCTTAAGCCTAGCCCGCACTTGTGCCCAGGCCTTAAGCCTAGCCCGCACTTGTGCCCAGGCCTTAAGCCTAGCCCGCACTTGTGCCCAGGCCTTAAGCCTAGCTTTCACTTGTGCCCAGGCCTTAAGCCTAGCCTGCACTTGTGCCCAGGCCTTAAGCCTAGCCCGCACTTGTGCCCAGGCCTCAAGCCTAGCCCGCACTTGTGCCCAGACCTTAAGCCTAGCCCGCACTTGTGCCCAGGTCTTAAGCGTAGCCCGCACTTGTGCCCAGGCCTTAAGCCTAGCCCGCACTTGTGCCCAGGTCTTAAGCCTAGCCCGCACTTGTGCCCAGGCTTTAAACCTAGCCAGCACTTGTGCCCAGGCCTTAAGCCTAGCCCGCACTTGTGCCCAGGCCTTAAGCCTAGCCCGCACTTGTGCCCAGGCCTTAAGCCTAGCCCGCACTTGTGCCCAGGCCTTAAGCCTAGCCCGCACTTTTGAGCCCCTTGAATGCTTGTTTGTTTGTTTTTGTCTTCAGCTTATGTTGGTTATGCACATGGGGCCAGCTTTACGCTCTTCGCTCTTGTCCCGTCTGAATGCGCATGCACGACTGTCATTGGGGAAGAAGGCATTACCCATTTACGGAGGACAGACAAGAAGTCCCTGGTTGCTTGGAGCATGGGGTTATGGAGAGGCTCCGCACTGTACAACAAAGGATCTAGTCCTAAATGTCCACGTACAGAGTAGAGGGGTGAAATCTAGCTCTTCACCCCTATGGGTGCCTAACCCTTTATGCAAAGAGTGCAAAGAGTGAGCTGTATGCCTTAAGCCTAGCCAGCACTTGTGCCCATGCCTTAAGCCTAGCCAGCACTTGTGCCCCCTACCTTGATCCTAGCCAGCACTGCACTTGTGCCCAGGCCTTAAGCCTAGCCCGCACTTGTGCCCAGGCCTTAAGCCTAGCCCACACTTGTGCCCCGGCCTTAAGCCTAGCCCGCACTTGTGCCCCGGCCTTAAGCCTAGCCCGCACTTGTGCCCCAGCCTTAAACCTAGCCCGCACTTGTGCCCTGGCCTTAAGCCTAGCCCGCACTTGTGCCCCGGCCTTAAGCCTAGCCCGCACTTGTGCCCCGGCCTTAAGCCTAGCCCGCACTTGTGCCGCGGCCTTAAGCCTAGCCCGCACTTGTGCCCTGGCCTTAAGCCTAGCCCGTACTTGTGCCCCGGCCTTAAGCCTATCCCCCACTTGTGCCCCGGCCTTAAGCCTAGCCCGCACTTGTGCCCCGGCCTTAAGCCTAGCCCGCACTTGTGCCCCGGCCTTAAGCCTAGCCCGCACTTGTGCCCAGACCTTAAGCCTAGCCCGAACTTGTGCCCAGGCCTTAAGCCTAGCCCGCACTTTTGAGCCCCTTGAATGCTTGTTTGTTTTTGTCTTCAGCTTCATGTTGGTTATGCAGATAGGGCCAGCTTTACGCTCTTCGCTCTTGTCCCGTCTGAATGCGCATGCATGACTGTAATTGGGGAAGAAGGCATTACCCATTTACGGAGGACAGACAAGTGCCTGGTTGCTCGGAGCATGGGGTTATGGAGAGGCTCCGCACTGTACAACAAAGGATCTAGTCCTAAATGTCCAAGTACAGAGTATAGGGGTAAAAGCTAGCTCTTCACCCCTATGGGTGCCTAACCCTTTATGCAAAGAGTGCAAAGAGTTAGCTGTATGCCTTAAGCCTAGCCCGCACTTGTTCCCCGGCCTTAAGCCTAGCCCACACTTGTGCCCCGGCCTTAAGCCTAGCCAGCACTTGTGCCCCTGCCTTATGCCTAGCCAGCACTTGTGCCCCTGCCTTATGCCTAGCCATCACCTGTGCCCCTGCCTTATGCCTAGCCAGCACTTGTGCCCCTGCCTTATGCCTTGCCAGCACTTGTGCTTCTGCCTTATGCCTAGCCAGCACTTGTGCCCCTGCCTTATGCCTAGCCAGCACTTGTGCCCCTGCCTTATGCCTTGCCAGCACTTGTGCCCCTGCCTCATGCCTAGCCAGCACTTGTGCCCCTGCCTCATGCCTAGCCAGCATTTGTGCCCCTGCCTTATGCCTAGCCAGCACTTGTGCCCCTGCCTTATGCCTAGCCAGCACTTGTGCCCCTGCCTTATGCCTAGCCAGCACTTGTGCCCCTGCCTTATGCCTAGCCAGCACTTGTGCCCCTGCCTTATGCCTAGCCAGCACTTGTGCCCCTGCCTTATGCCTAGCCAGCACCTGTGCCCCTGCCTTATGCCTATCCCGCACCTATGCCCCTGCCTTATGCCTAGCCCGCACATGTGCCCGTGCCCCTGCCTTATGCCTAGCCCGCACTTGTGCCCCTGCTTTATGCCTAGCCAGCACTTGTGCCCCTGCCTTATGCCTAGCCAGCACTTGTGCCCCTGCCTTATGCCTAGCCAGCACTTGTGCCCCTGCCTTATGCCTAGCCAGCACTTGTGCCCCTGCCTTATGCCTAACCAGCACTTGTGCCCCTGCCTTATGCCTAGCCAGCACTTGTGCCCCTGCCTTTTGCCTAGCCAGCACTTGTGCCCCTGCCTTATTCCTAGCCAGCACTTGTGCCCCTGCCTTATGCCTAGCCAGCACTTGTGCCCCTGCCTTATGCCTAGCCAGCACTTGTGCCCCTGCCTTATGCTTAGCCAGCACTTGTGCCCCTGCCTTATGCCTAGCCAGCACCTGTGCCCAGGCCTTAAGCCTAGCTTTCACTTGTGCCCAGGCCTTAAGCCTAGCCTGCACTTGTGCCCAGGCCTTAAGCCTAGCCCGCACTTGTGCCCAGGCCTCAAGCCTAGCCCGCACTTGTGCCCAGACCTTAAGCCTAGCCCGCACTTGTGCCCAGGTCTTAAGCGTAGCCCGCACTTGTGCCCAGGCCTTAAGCCTAGCCCGCACTTGTGCCCAGGTCTTAAGCCTAGCCCGCACTTGTGCCCAGGCTTTAAACCTAGCCAGCACTTGTGCCCAGGCCTTAAGCCTAGCCCGCACTTGTGCCCAGGCCTTAAGCCTAGCCCGCACTTGTGCCCAGGCCTTAAGCCTAGCCCGCACTTGTGCCCAGGCCTTAAGCCTAGCCCGCACTTTTGAGCCCCTTGAATGCTTGTTTGTTTGTTTTTGTCTTCAGCTTATGTTGGTTATGCACATGGGGCCAGCTTTACGCTCTTCGCTCTTGTCCCGTCTGAATGCGCATGCACGACTGTCATTGGGGAAGAAGGCATTACCCATTTACGGAGGACAGACAAGAAGTCCCTGGTTGCTTGGAGCATGGGGTTATGGAGAGGCTCCGCACTGTACAACAAAGGATCTAGTCCTAAATGTCCACGTACAGAGTAGAGGGGTGAAATCTAGCTCTTCACCCCTATGGGTGACTAACCCTTTATGCAAAGAGTGCAAAGAGTGAGCTGTATGCCTTAAGCCTAGCCAGCACTTGTGCCCATGCCTTAAGCCTAGCCAGCACTTGTGCCCCCTACCTTGATCCTAGCCAGCACTGCACTTGTGCCCAGGCCTTAAGCCTAGCCCGCACTTGTGCCCAGGCCTTAAGCCTAGCCCACACTTGTGCCCCGGCCTTAAGCCTAGCCCGCACTTGTGCCCCGGCCTTAAGCCTAGCCCGCACTTGTGCCCCAGCCTTAAACCTAGCCCGCACTTGTGCCCTGGCCTTAAGCCTAGCCCGCACTTGTGCCCCGGCCTTAAGCCTAGCCCGCACTTGTGCCCCGGCCTTAAGCCTAGCCCGCACTTGTGCCCCGGCCTTAAGCCTAGCCCGCACTTGTGCCCTGGCCTTAAGCCTAGCCCGTACTTGTGCCCCGGCCTTAAGCCTATCCCCCACTTGTGCCCCGGCCTTAAGCCTAGCCCGCACTTGTGCCCCGGCCTTAAGCCTAGCCCGCACTTGTGCCCCGGCCTTAAGCCTAGCCCGCACTTGTGCCCAGACCTTAAGCCTAGCCCGAACTTGTGCCCAGGCCTTAAGCCTAGCCCGCACTTTTGAGCCCCTTGAATGCTTGTTTGTTTTTGTCTTCAGCTTCATGTTGGTTATGCACATAGGGCCAGCTTTACGCTCTTCGCTCTTGTCCCGTCTGAATGCGCATGCATGACTGTAATTGGGGAAGAAGGCATTACCCATTTACGGAGGACAGACAAGTGCCTGGTTGCTCGGAGCATGGGGTTATGGAGAGGCTCCGCACTGTACAACAAAGGATCTAGTCCTAAATGTCCAAGTACAGAGTATAGGGGTAAAAGCTAGCTCTTCACCCCTATGGGTGCCTAACCCTTTATGCAAAGAGTGCAAAGAGTTAGCTGTATGCCTTAAGCCTAGCCCGCACTTGTTCCCCGGCCTTAAGCCTAGCCCACACTTGTGCCCCGGCCTTAAGCCTAGCCAGCACTTGTGCCCCTGCCTTATGCCTAGCCAGCACTTGTGCCCCTGCCTTATGCCTAGCCATCACCTGTGCCCCTGCCTTATGCCTAGCCAGCACTTGTGCCCCTGCCTTATGCCTTGCCAGCACTTGTGCTTCTGCCTTATGCCTAGCCAGCACTTGTGCCCCTGCCTTATGCCTAGCCAGCACTTGTGCCCCTGCCTTATGCCTTGCCAGCACTTGTGCCCCTGCCTCATGCCTAGCCAGCACTTGTGCCCCTGCCTCATGCCTAGCCAGCATTTGTGCCCCTGCCTTATGCCTAGCCAGCACTTGTGCCCCT
Source organism: Ranitomeya imitator (assembly GCF_032444005.1). Lineage (NCBI taxonomy): Eukaryota > Metazoa > Chordata > Amphibia > Anura > Dendrobatidae > Ranitomeya > Ranitomeya imitator. The sequence goes on from NC_091285.1 coordinate 84,915,911, forward strand.
GCCTTATGCCTAGCCAGCACTTGTGCCCCTGCCTTATGCCTAGCCAGCACTTGTGCCCCTGCCTTATGCCTAGCCAGCACTTGTGCCCCTGCCTTATGCCTAGCCAGCACTTGTGCCCCTGCCTTATGCCTAGCCAGCACCTGTGCCCCTGCCTTATGCCTATCCCGCACCTATGCCCCTGCCTTATGCCTAGCCCGCACATGTGCCCGTGCCCCTGCCTTATGCCTAGCCCGCACTTGTGCCCCTGCTTTATGCCTAGCCAGCACTTGTGCCCCTGCCTTATGCCTAGCCAGCACTTGTGCCCCTGCCTTATGCCTAGCCAGCACTTGTGCCCCTGCCTTATGCCTAGCCAGCACTTGTGCCCCTGCCTTATGCCTAACCAGCACTTGTGCCCCTGCCTTTTGCCTAGCCAGCACTTGTGCCCCTGCCTTTTGCCTAGCCAGCACTTGTGCCCCTGCCTTATTCCTAGCCAGCACTTGTGCCCCTGCCTTATGCCTAGCCAGCACTTGTGCCCCTGCCTTATGCCTAGCCAGCACTTGTGCCCCTGCCTTATGCCTAGCCAGCACTTGTGCCCCTGCCTTATGCCTAGCCAGCACCTGTGCCCCTGCCTTATGCCTACCCCGCACCTGTGCCCCTGCCTTATGCCTAGCCCGCACTTGTGCCCCTGCTTTATGCCTAGCCAGCACTTGTGCCCCTGCCTTATGCCTAGCCAGCACTTGTGCCCCTGCCTTATGCCTAGCCAGCACTTGTGCCCCTGCCTTATGCCTAGCCAGCACTTGTGCTTCTGCCTTATGCCTAGCCAGCACTTGTGCCCCTGCCTTATGCCTAGCCAGCACTTGTGCCCCTGCCTTATGCCTAGCCAGCACTTGTGCCCCTGCCTTATGCCTACCCAGCACTTGTGCCCCTGCCTTATGCCTAGCCAGCACTTGTGCCCCTGCCTTATGCCTAGCCAGCACTTGTGCTTCTGCCTTATGCCTAGCCAGCACTTGTGCCCCTGCCTTATGCCTAGCCAGCACTTGTGCCCCTGCCTTATGCCTAGCCAGCACTTGTGCCCCTGCCTTATGCCTAGCCAGCACTTGTGCCCCTGCCTTATGCCTAGCCAGCACTTGTGCCCCTGCCTTATGCCTAGCCAGCACTTGTGCCCTTGCCTTATGCCTAGCCAGCACTTGTGCCCCTGCCTTATGCCTAGCCAACACTTGAGCCCCTGCCTTATGCCTAGCCAGCACTTGTGCCCCTGCCTTATGCCTAGCCAGCACTTGTGCCCCTGCCTTATGCCTACCCAGCACTTGTGCCCCTGCCTTATGCCTAGCCAGCACTTGTGCCCCTGCCTTATGCCTAGCCAGCACTTGTGCCCCTGCATTATGCCTAGCCCGCACTTGTGCCCAGGCCTTAAGCCTAGCTGGCACTTATGCCCATGCCTTAAGCCTAGCCAACACTTGTGCCCCCTGCCTTGATCCTAGCCAGCACTGCACTTGTGCCCAGGCCTTAAGCCTAGCCCGCACTTGTGCCCAGGCCTTAAGCCTAGCCCACACTTGTGCCCATGCCTTAAGCCTAGCCAGCACTTGTGCCCCCTTCCTTGATCCTAGCGAGCACTTGTGCCCCTGCCTTATGCCTAGCCAGCACTTGTGCCCCTGCCTTATGCCTAGCCAGCACTTGTGCCCCTGCCTTATGCATAGCCAGCACTTGTGCCCCTGCCTTATGCCTAACCAGCACTTGTGCTTCTGCCTTATGCCTAGCCAGCACTTGTGCCCCTGCCTTATGCCTAGCTAGCACTTGTGCCCCTGCCTTATGCCTAGCCAACACTTGTGCCCCTGCCTTATGCCTAGCCAGCACTTGTGCCCCTGCCTTATGCCTAGCCAGCACGTGTGCCCCTGCCTTATGCCTAGCCCGCACTTGTGCCCAGGCCTTAAGCCTAGCCCACACTTGTGCCCATGCCTTAAGCCTAGCCAGCACTTGTGCCCCCTTCCTTGATCCTAGCCAGCACTTGTGCCCCTGCCTTATGCCTAGCCAGCACTTGTGCGCCTGCCTTATGCCTAGCCAGCCCTTGTGCCCCTGCCTTATGCATAGCCAGCACTTGTGCCCCTGCCTTATGCCTAGCCAGCACTTGTGCTTCAGCCTTATGCCTAGCCAGCACTTGTGCCCCTGCCTTATGCCTAGCCCGCACTTGTGCCCCGGCCTTAAGCCTAGCCCGCACTTGTGCCCCGGCCTTAAGCCTAGCCCGCACTTGTGCCCTGGCCTTAAGCCTAGCCCGTACTTGTGCCCCGGCCTTAAGCCTATCCCCCACTTGTGCCCCGGCCTTAAGCCTAGCCCGCACTTGTGCCCCGGCCTTAAGCCTAGCCCGCACTTGTGCCCCGGCCTTAAGCCTAGCCCGCACTTGTGCCCAGACCTTAAGCCTAGCCCGAACTTGTGCCCAGGCCTTAAGCCTAGCCCGCACTTTTGAGCCCCTTGAATGCTTGTTTGTTTTTGTCTTCAGCTTCATGTTGGTTATGCACATAGGGCCAGCTTTACGCTCTTCGCTCTTGTCCCGTCTGAATGCGCATGCATGACTGTAATTGGGGAAGAAGGCATTACCCATTTACGGAGGACAGACAAGTGCCTGGTTGCTCGGAGCATGGGGTTATGGAGAGGCTCCGCACTGTACAACAAAGGATCTAGTCCTAAATGTCCAAGTACAGAGTATAGGGGTAAAAGCTAGCTCTTCACCCCTATGGGTGCCTAACCCTTTATGCAAAGAGTGCAAAGAGTTAGCTGTATGCCTTAAGCCTAGCCCGCACTTGTTCCCCGGCCTTAAGCCTAGCCCACACTTGTGCCCCGGCCTTAAGCCTAGCCAGCACTTGTGCCCCTGCCTTATGCCTAGCCAGCACTTGTGCCCCTGCCTTATGCCTAGCCATCACCTGTGCCCCTGCCTTATGCCTAGCCAGCACTTGTGCCCCTGCCTTATGCCTTGCCAGCACTTGTGCTTCTGCCTTATGCCTAGCCAGCACTTGTGCCCCTGCCTTATGCCTAGCCAGCACTTGTGCCCCTGCCTTATGCCTTGCCAGCACTTGTGCCCCTGCCTCATGCCTAGCCAGCACTTGTGCCCCTGCCTCATGCCTAGCCAGCATTTGTGCCCCTGCCTTATGCCTAGCCAGCACTTGTGCCCCTGCCTTATGCCTAGCCAGCACTTGTGCCCCTGCCTTATGCCTAGCCAGCACTTGTGCCCCTGCCTTATGCCTAGCCAGCACTTGTGCCCCTGCCTTATGCCTAGCCAGCACTTGTGCCCCTGCCTTATGCCTAGCCAGCACCTGTGCCCCTGCCTTATGCCTATCCCGCACCTATGCCCCTGCCTTATGCCTAGCCCGCACATGTGCCCGTGCCCCTGCCTTATGCCTAGCCCGCACTTGTGCCCCTGCTTTATGCCTAGCCAGCACTTGTGCCCCTGCCTTATGCCTAGCCAGCACTTGTGCCCCTGCCTTATGCCTAGCCAGCACTTGTGCCCCTGCCTTATGCCTAGCCAGCACTTGTGCCCCTGCCTTATGCCTAACCAGCACTTGTGCCCCTGCCTTTTGCCTAGCCAGCACTTGTGCCCCTGCCTTTTGCCTAGCCAGCACTTGTGCCCCTGCCTTATTCCTAGCCAGCACTTGTGCCCCTGCCTTATGCCTAGCCAGCACTTGTGCCCCTGCCTTATGCCTAGCCAGCACTTGTGCCCCTGCCTTATGCCTAGCCAGCACTTGTGCCCCTGCCTTATGCCTAGCCAGCACCTGTGCCCCTGCCTTATGCCTACCCCGCACCTGTGCCCCTGCCTTATGCCTAGCCCGCACTTGTGCCCCTGCTTTATGCCTAGCCAGCACTTGTGCCCCTGCCTTATGCCTAGCCAGCACTTGTGCCCCTGCCTTATGCCTAGCCAGCACTTGTGCCCCTGCCTTATGCCTAGCCAGCACTTGTGCTTCTGCCTTATGCCTAGCCAGCACTTGTGCCCCTGCCTTATGCCTAGCCAGCACTTGTGCCCCTGCCTTATGCCTAGCCAGCACTTGTGCCCCTGCCTTATGCCTACCCAGCACTTGTGCCCCTGCCTTATGCCTAGCCAGCACTTGTGCCCCTGCCTTATGCCTAGCCAGCACTTGTGCTTCTGCCTTATGCCTAGCCAGCACTTGTGCCCCTGCCTTATGCCTAGCCAGCACTTGTGCCCCTGCCTTATGCCTAGCCAGCACTTGTGCCCCTGCCTTATGCCTAGCCAGCACTTGTGCCCCTGCCTTATGCCTAGCCAGCACTTGTGCCCCTGCCTTATGCCTAGCCAGCACTTGTGCCCTTGCCTTATGCCTAGCCAGCACTTGTGCCCCTGCCTTATGCCTAGCCAACACTTGAGCCCCTGCCTTATGCCTAGCCAGCACTTGTGCCCCTGCCTTATGCCTAGCCAGCACTTGTGCCCCTGCCTTATGCCTACCCAGCACTTGTGCCCCTGCCTTATGCCTAGCCAGCACTTGTGCCCCTGCCTTATGCCTAGCCAGCACTTGTGCCCCTGCATTATGCCTAGCCCGCACTTGTGCCCAGGCCTTAAGCCTAGCTGGCACTTATGCCCATGCCTTAAGCCTAGCCAACACTTGTGCCCCCTGCCTTGATCCTAGCCAGCACTGCACTTGTGCCCAGGCCTTAAGCCTAGCCCGCACTTGTGCCCAGGCCTTAAGCCTAGCCCACACTTGTGCCCATGCCTTAAGCCTAGCCAGCACTTGTGCCCCCTTCCTTGATCCTAGCGAGCACTTGTGCCCCTGCCTTATGCCTAGCCAGCACTTGTGCCCCTGCCTTATGCCTAGCCAGCACTTGTGCCCCTGCCTTATGCATAGCCAGCACTTGTGCCCCTGCCTTATGCCTAACCAGCACTTGTGCTTCTGCCTTATGCCTAGCCAGCACTTGTGCCCCTGCCTTATGCCTAGCTAGCACTTGTGCCCCTGCCTTATGCCTAGCCAACACTTGTGCCCCTGCCTTATGCCTAGCCAGCACTTGTGCCCCTGCCTTATGCCTAGCCAGCACGTGTGCCCCTGCCTTATGCCTAGCCCGCACTTGTGCCCAGGCCTTAAGCCTAGCCCACACTTGTGCCCATGCCTTAAGCCTAGCCAGCACTTGTGCCCCCTTCCTTGATCCTAGCCAGCACTTGTGCCCCTGCCTTATGCCTAGCCAGCACTTGTGCGCCTGCCTTATGCCTAGCCAGCCCTTGTGCCCCTGCCTTATGCATAGCCAGCACTTGTGCCCCTGCCTTATGCCTAGCCAGCACTTGTGCTTCAGCCTTATGCCTAGCCAGCACTTGTGCCCCTGCCTTATGCCTAGCCAGCACTTGTGCCCCTGCCTTATGCCTAGCCAGCACTTGTGCCCCTGCCTTTTGCCTAGCCAGCACTTATGCCCCTGCCTTATGCCTAGCCAGCACTTGTGCCCCTGCCTTATGCCTAGCCCGCACTTGTGCCCAGGCCTTAAGCCTAGCTGGCACTTGTGCCCATGGCTTAAGGCTAGCCAGCACTGCACTTGTGCCCAGGCCTAAAGCCTAGCCCGCACTTGTGCCCAGGCCTTAAGCCTAGCCCACACTTGTGCCCAGGCCTTAAGCCTAGCTGGCACTTGTGCCCATGCCTTAAGCCTAGCTGGCACTTGTGCCCATGCCTTAAGCCTAGCCAGCACTTGTGCCCCCTTCCTTGATCCTAGCCCGCACTTGTGCCCTGGCCTTAAGCCTAGCCCGCACTTGTGCCCCGGTCTTAAGCCTAGCCCGCACTTGTGCCCCGGCCTTATGCCTAGCCAGCACTTGTGCCCCGACCTTAAGCCTAGCCCGCGCTTGTGCCCCGGCCTTATGCCTAGCCCCTGCCTTATGCCTAGCCCGCACTTGTGCCCGGCCTTAAGCCTAGCCCGTACTTGTGCCCCGGCCTTAAGCCTAGCCCGCACTTGTGCCCCGGTCTTAAGCCTAGCCCGCACTTGTGCCCCGGCCTTATGCCTAGCCAGCACTTGTGCCCCGGCCTTAAGCCTAGCCCGCGCTTGTGCCCCGGCCTTATGCCTAGCCCCTGCCTTATGCCTAGCCCGCACTTGTGCCCCGGCCTTAGGCCTAGCCCGCACTTGTGCCCCTGCCTTATGCCTAGCCAGCACTTGTGCCCCTGCATTAGGCCTAGCCAGCACTTGTGCCCCTGCATTATGCCTAGCCAGCACTTGTGCCCCTGCCCTATGCCTAGCCAGCACTTGTGCCCCTGCCTTATGCCTAGCCAGCACTTGTGCCCCTGCCTTATGCCTAGCCAGCACTTGTGCCCCTGCCTTATGCCTAGCCAGCACTTGTGCCCCTGCCTTATGCCTAGCCAGCACTTGTGCCCCTGCTTTATTCCTAGCCAGCACTTGTGCCCCTGCCTTATGCCTAGCCAGCACGTGTGCCCCTGCCTTATGCCTAGCCAGCACTTGTGCCCTTGCCTTATGCCTAGCCAGCACTTGTGCCCCTGCCTTATGCCTAGCCAGCACCTGTGCCCCTGCCTTATGCCTACCCCGCACCTGTGCCCCTGCCTTATGCCTAGCCCGCACTTGTGCCCCTGCTTTATGCCTAGCCAGCACTTGTGCCCCTGCCTTATGCCTAGCCAGCACTTGTGCCCCTGCCTTATGCCTAGCCAGCACTTGTGCCCCTGCCTTATGCCTAGCCAGCACTTGTGCTTCTGCCTTATGCCTAGCCAGCACTTGTGCCCCTGCCTTATGCCTAGCCAGCACTTGTGCCCCTGCCTTATGCCTAGCCAGCACTTGTGCCCCTGCCTTATGCCTACCCAGCACTTGTGCCCCTGCCTTATGCCTAGCCAGCACTTGTGCCCCTGCCTTATGCCTAGCCAGCACTTGTGCCCCTGCCGTATGCCTAGCCAGCACTTGTGCTTCTGCCTTATGCCTAGCCAGCACTTGTGCCCCTGCCTTATGCCTAGCCAGCACTTGTGCCCCTGCCTAATGTCTAGCCAGCACTTGTGCCCCTGCCTTATGCCTAGCCAGCACTTCTGCCCCTGCCTTATGCCTAGCCAGCACTTGTGCCCCTGCCTTATGCCTAGCCAGCACTTGTGCCCTTGCCTTATGCCTAGCCAGCACTTGTGCCCCTGCCTTATGCCTAGCCAACACTTGAGCCCCTGCCTTATGCCTAGCCAGCACTTGTGCCCCTGCCTTATGCCTAGCCAGCACTTGTGCGCCTGCCTTATGCCTACCCAGCACTTGTGCCCCTGCCTTATGCCTAGCCAGCACTTGTGCCCCTGCCTTATGCCTAGCCAGCACTTGTGCCCCTGCATTATGCCTAGCCCGCACTTGTGCCCAGGCCTTAAGCCTAGCTGGCACTTATGCCCATGCCTTAAGCCTAGCCGGCACTTGTGCCCCCTGCCTTGATCCTAGCCAGCACTGCACTTGTGCCCAGGCCTTAAGCCTAGCCCGCACTTGTGCCCAGGCCTTAAGCCTAGCCCACACTTGTGCCCATGCCTTAAGCCTAGCCAGCACTTGTGCCCCCTTCCTTGATCCTAGCCAGCACTTGTGCCCCTGCCTTATGCCTAGCCAGCACTTGTGCCCCTGCCTTATGCCTAGCCAGCACTTGTGCCCCTGCCTTATGCCTAGCCAGCACTTGTGCCCCTGCCTTATGCCTAACCAGCACTTGTGCTTCTGCCTTATGCCTAGCCAGCACTTGTGCCCCTGCCTTATGCCTAGCCAGCACTTGTGCCCCTGCCTTATGCCTAGCCAGCACTTGTGCCCCTACCTTATGCCTAGCCAGCACTTGTGCCCCTGCCTTATGCCTAGCCAGCACTTGTGCCCCTGCCTTATGCCTAGCCAGCACTTGTGCCCCTGCCTTATGCCTAGCCAGCACTTGTGCCCCTGCCTTATGCCTAGCCAGCACGTGTGCCCCTGCCTTATGCCTAGCCCGCACTTGTGCCCAGGCCTTAAGCCTAGCTGGCACTTGTGCCCATGCTTTAAGCCTAGCTGGCACTTGTGCCCCCTGCCTTGATCCTAGCCAGCACTGCACTCGTTCCCAGGCCTTAAGCCTAGCCCGCACTTGTGCCCAGGCCTTAAGCCTAGCCCACACTTGTGCCCATGCCTTAAGCCTAGCCAGCACTTGTGCCCCCTTCCTTGATCCTAGCCAGCACTTGTGCCCCTGCCTTATGCCTAGCCAGCACTTGTGCGCCTGCCTTATGCCTAGCCAGCCCTTGTGCCCCTGCCTTATGCATAGCCAGCACTTGTGCCCCTGCCTTATGCCTAGCCAGCACTTGTGCTTCAGCCTTATGCCTAGCCAGCACTTGTGCCCCTGCCTTATGCCTAGCCAGCACTTGTGCCCCTGCCTTATGCCTAGCCAGCACTTGTGCCCCTGCCTTATGCCTAGCCAGCACTTATGCCCCTGCCTTATGCCTAGCCAGCACTTGTGCCCCTGCCTTATGCCTAGCCCGCACTTGTGCCCAGGCCTTAAGCCTAGCTGGCACTTGTGCCCATGGCTTAAGGCTAGCCAGCACTGCACTTGTGCCCAGGCCTAAAGCCTAGCCCGCACTTGTGCCCAGGCCTTAAGCCTAGCCCACACTTGTGCCCAGGCCTTAAGCCTAGCTGGCACTTGTGCCCATGCCTTAAGCCTAGCTGGCACTTGTGCCCATGCCTTAAGCCTAGCCAGCACTTGTGCCCCCTTCCTTGATCCTAGCCCGCACTTGTGCCCCGGCCTTAAGCCTAGCCCGCACTTGTGCCCCGGTCTTAAGCCTAGCCCGCACTTGCGCCCCGGCCTTATGCCTAGCCAGCACTTGTGCCCCGACCTTAAGCCTAGCCCGCGCTTGTGCCCCGGCCTTATGCCTAGCCCCTGCCTTATGCCTAGCCCGCACTTGTGCCCGGCCTTAAGCCTAGCCCGCACTTGTGCCCCGGTCTTAAGCCTAGCCCGCACTTGTGCCCCGGCCTTATGCCTAGCCAGCACTTGTGCCCCGGCCTTAAGCCTAGCCCGCGCTTGTGCCCCGGCCTTATGCCTAGCCCCTGCCTTATGCCTAGCCCGCACTTGTGCCCCGGCCTTAGGCCTAGCCCGCACTTGTGCCCCTGCCTTATGCCTAGCCAGCACTTGTGCCCCTGCATTAGGCCTAGCCAGCACTTGTGCCCCTGCATTATGCCTAGCCAGCACTTGTGCCCCTGCCCTATGCCTAGCCAGCACTTGTGCCCCTGCCTTATGCCTAGCCAGCACTTGTGCCCCTGCCTTATGCCTAGCCAGCACTTGTGCCCCTGCCTTATGCCTAGCCAGCACTTGTGCCCCTGCCTTATGCCTACCCGCACCTGTGCCCCTGCCTTATGCCTAACCCGCACTTGTGCCCCTGCTTTATGCCTAGCCAGCACTTGGGCCCCTGTCTTATGCCTAGCCAGCACTTGCACCCCTGCCTTATGCCTAGCCAGCACTTGTGCCCCTGCCTTATGCCTAGCCAGCACTTGTGCCCCTGCCATATGCCTAGCCAGCACTTGTGCCCCTGCCTTATGCCTAGCCAGCACTTGTGCCCCTGCCTTATGCCTAGCCAGCACTTGTGCCCCTGCCTTATGCCTAGCCAGCACTTGTGCTTCTGCCTTATGCCTAGCCAGCACTTGTGCCCCTGCCTTATGCCTAGCCAGCACTTGTGCCCCTGCCTTATGCCTAGCCAGCACTTGTGCCCCTGCCTTATGCCTAGCCAGCACTTGTGACCGTGCCTTATGCCTAGCCAGCACTTGTGCCCCTGCCTTATGCCTAGCCAGCACTTGTGCCCCTGCCTTATGCCTACCCAGCACTTGTGCCCCTGCCTTATGCCTAGCCAGCACTTGTGCCCCTGCCTTATGTCTAGCCAGCTCTTGTGCCCCTGCCTTATGCCTAGCCCGTACTTGTGCCCAGGCCTTAAGCCTAGCTGGCACTTGAGCCCATGCCTTAAGCCTAGCCAGCACTTGTGCCCCCTGCCTTGATCCTAGCCAGCACTGCACCTGTGCCCAGGCCTTAAGCCTAGCCCGCACTTGTGTCCAGGCCTTAAGCCTAGCCCACACTTGTGCCCATGCCTTAAGCCTAGCCAGCACTTGTGCCCCCTTCCTTGATCCTACCCAGCACTTGTGCCCCTGCCTTATGCCTAGCCAGCACTTGTGCCCCTGCCTTATGCCTAGCCAGCACTTGTGCCTCTGCATTATGCATAGCCAGCACTTGTGCCCCTGCCTTATGCCTAACCAGCACTTGTGCTTCTGCCTTATGCCTAGCCAGCACTTGTGCCCCTGCCTTATGCCTAGCCAGTACTTGTGCTACTGCCTTATGCGTAGCCAGCACTTGTGCCCCTGCCTTATGCCTAGCCAGCACTTGTGCCCCTGCCTTATGCCTAGCCAGCACTTGTGCCCCTGCCTTATGCCTAGCCAGCACTTGTGCTTCTGCCTTATGCCTAGCCAGCACTTGTGCCCTTGCCTTATGCCTAGCCAGCACTTGTGCTCCTGCCTTATGCCTAGCCAGCACTTGTGCCCCTGCCTTATGCCTAGCCAGCACTTGTGACCCTGCCTTATGCCTAGACAGCACTTGTGCCCCTGCCTTATGCCTAGCCAGCACTTGTGCCCCTGCCTTATGCCTACCCAGCACTTGTGCCCCTGCCTTATGCCTAGCCAGCACTTGTGCCCCTGCCTTATGCCTAGCCCGCACTTGTGCCCAGGCCTTAAGCCTAGCTGGCACTTGTGCCCATGCCTTAAGCCTAGCTGGCACTTGTGCCCCCTGCCTTGATCCTAGCCAGCACTGCACTTGTTCCCAGGCCTTAAGCCTAGCCCGCACTTGTGCCCAGGCCTTAAGCCTAGCCTACACTTGTGCCCATGCCTTAAGCCTAGCCAGCACTTGTGCCCCCTTCCTTGATCCTAGCCAGCACTTGTGCCCCTGCCTTATGCCTAGCCAGCACTTGTGCCCCTGCCTTATGCCTAGCCAGCACTTGTGCCCCTGCCTTATGCATAGCCAGCACTTGTGCCCCTGCCTTATGCCTAGCCAGCACTTGTGCTTCTGCCTTATGCCTAGCCAGCACGTGTGCCCCTGCCTTATGCCTAGGCAGCACTTGTGCCCCTGCCTTATGCCTAGCCAGCACTTGTGCCCCAGCCTTATGCCTAGCCAGCACTTATGCCCCTGCCTTATGCCTAGCCAGCACTTTTGCCCCTGCTTTATGCCTAGCCCGCACTTGTGCCCAGGCCTTAAGCCTAGCTGGCACTTGTGCCCATGCCTTAAGCCTAGCTGGCACATGTGCCCCCTGCCTTGATCCTAGCGAGCACTGCACTTGTGCCCAGGCCTTAAGCCTAGCCCGCACTTGTGCCCAGGCCTTAAGCCTAGCCCACACTTGTGCCCAGGCCTTAAGCCTAGCTGGCACTTGTGCCCATGCCTTAAGCCTAGCTGGCACTTGTGCCCATGCCTTAAGCCTAGCCAGCACTTGTGCCCTCTTCCTTGATCCTAGCCAGCACTGCACTTGTGCCCAGGCCTTAAGCCTAGCCCGCATTTGTGCCCAGGCCTTAAGCCTAGCCCACACTTGTGCCCAGGCCTTAAGCCTAGCTGGCACTTGTGCCCATGCCTTAAGCCTAGCTGGCACTTGTGCCCCTGCCTTATGCCTAGCCAGCACTTGTGCCCCTGCTTTATGCCTAGCCCGCACTTGTGCCCAGGCCTTAAGCCTAGCTGGCACTTGTGCCCAGGCCTTAAGCCTAGCCCACACTTGTGCCCCCTTCCTTGATCCTAGCCAGCACTTTTGCCCCTGCCTTATGCCAAGCCAGCACTTGTGCCCCTGCCTTATGCCTAGCCAGCACTTGTGCCCCTGCCTTATGCATAGCCAGCACTTGTGCCCCTGCCTTATGCCTAGCCAGCACTTGTGCTTCTGCCTTATGCCTAGCCAGCACTTGTGCCCCTGCCTTATGCCTAGCCAGCACTTGTGCCCCTGCCTTATGCCAAGCCAGCACTTGTGCCCCTGCCTTATGCCTAGCCAGCACTTGTGCCCTTGCCATATGCCTAGCCAGCACTTGTGCCCCTGCCTTAGGCCTAGCCAGCACTTGTGCCGCTGCCTTATGCCTAGCCAGCACTTGTGCCCCTGCCTTATGCCTAGCCAGCACTTGTGCCCCGGCCTTATGCCTAGCCAGCACTTGTGCCCCTGCCTTATGCCTAGCCAGCACTTGTGCCCCTGCCTTATGCCTAGCCCGTACTTGTGCCCAGGCTTTAAGCCTAGCTGGCACTTGTGCCCATGCCTTAAGCCTAGCTGGCACTTGTGCCCCCTGCCTTGATCCTAGCCAGCACTGCACTTGTGCCCAGGCCTTAAGCCTAGCCCGCACTTGTGCCCAGGCCTTAAGCCTAGCCCGCACTTGTGCCCAGGCCTTAAGCCTAGCCCGCACTTGTGCCCAGGCCTTAAGCCTAGCCCGCAGTTGTGCCCAGGCCTTAAGCCTAGCCCGCACTTGTGCCCAGGCCTTAAGCCTAGCCTGCACTTGTGCCCAGGCCTTAAGCCTAGCCCGCACTTGTGCCCAGGCCTTAAGCCTAGCCCGCACTTGTGCCCAGGCCTCAAGCCTAGCCCGCACTTGTGCCCAGACCTTAAGCCTAGCCCGCACTTGTGCCCAGGCCTTAAGCCTAGCCCGCACTTGTGCCCAGGTCTTAAGCGTAGCCCGCACTTGTGCCCAGGCCTTAAGCCTAGCCCGCACTTGTGCCCAGGTCTTAAGCCTAGCCCGCACTTGTGCCCAGGCTTTAAACCTAGCCAGCACTTGTGCCCAGGCCTTAAGCCTAGCCCGCACTTGTGCCCAGGCCTTAAGCCTAGCCCGCACTTGTGCCCAGACCTTAAGCCTAGCCCGCACTTCTGCCCAGGCCTTAAGCCTAGCCCGCACTTTTGAGCCCCTTGAATGCTTGTTTGTTTGTTTTTGTCTTCAGCTTATGTTGGTTATGCACATGGGGCCAGCTTTACGCTCTTCGCTCTTGTCCCATCTGAATGCGCATGCACGACTGTCATTGGGGAAGAAGGCATTACCCATTTACGGAGGACAGACAAGAAGTCCCTGGTTGCTTGGAGCATGGGGTTATGGAGAGGCTCCGCACTGTACAACAAAGGATCTAGTCCTAAATGTCCACGTACAGAGTAGAGGGGTGAAATCTAGCTCTTCACCCCTATGGGTGCCTAACCCTTTATGCAAAGAGTGCAAAGAGTGAGCTGTATGCCTTAAGCCTAGCCAGCACTTGTGCCCATGCCTTAAGCCTAGCCAGCACTTGTGCCCCCTGCCTTGATCCTAGCCAGCACTGCACTTGTGCCCAGGCCTTAAGCCTAGCCCGCACTTGTGCCCAGGCCTTAAGCCTAGCCCACACTTGTGCCCCAGCCTTAAGCCTAGCCCGCACTTGTGCCCCGGCCTTAAGCCTAGCCCGCACTTGTGCCCCGGCCTTAAACCTAGCCCGCACTTGTGCCCTGGCCTTAAGCCTAGCCCGCACTTGTGCCCCGGCCTTAAGCCTAGCCCGCACTTGTGCCCCGGCCTTAAGCCTAGCCCGCACTTGTGCCCCGGCCTTAAGCCTAGCCCGCACTTGTGCCCCGGCCTTAAGCCTAGCCCGTACTTGTGCCCCGGCCTTAAGCCTAGCCACCACTTGTGCCCCGGCCTTAAGCCTAGCCCGCACTTGTGCCCCGGCCTTAAGCCTAGCCCGCACTTGTGCCCCGGCCTTAAGCCTAGCCCGCACTTGTGCCCAGACCTTAAGCCTAGCCCGAACTTGTGCCCAGACCTTAAGCCTAGCCCGCACTTGTGCCCAGGCCTTAAGCCTAGCCCGCACTTGTGCCCAGGCCTTAAGCCTAGCCCGCACTTGTGCCCAGGCCTTAAGCCTAGCCCGCACTTGTGCCCAGGCCTTAAGCCTAGCCCGCACTTGTGCCCAGGCCTTAAGCCTAGCCAGCACTTGTGCCCCCTGCCTTGATCCTAGCCAGCACTGCACTTGTGCCCAGGCCTTAAGCCTAGCCCGCACTTGTGCCCAGGCCTTAAGCCTAGCCCACACTTGTGCCCCAGCCTTAAGCCTAGCCCGCACTTGTGCCCCGGCCTTAAGCCTAGCCCGCACTTGTGCCCCGGCCTTAAACCTAGCCCGCACTTGTGCCCTGGCCTTAAGCCTAGCCCGCACTTGTGCCCCGGCCTTAAGCCTAGCCCGCACTTGTGCCCCGGCCTTAAGCCTAGCCCGCACTTGTGCCCCGGCCTTAAGCCTAGCCCGCACTTGTGCCCCGGCCTTAAGCCTAGCCCGTACTTGTGCCCCGGCCTTAAGCCTAGCCCCCACTTGTGCCCCGGCCTTAAGCCTAGCCCGCACTTGTGCCCCGGCCTTAAGCCTAGCCCGCACTTGTGCCCCGGCCTTAAGCCTAGCCCGCACTTGTGCCCAGACCTTAAGCCTAGCCCGAACTTGTGCCCAGGCCTTAAGCCTAGCCCGCACTTGTGCCCAGGCCTTAAGCCTAGCCCGAACTTGTGCCCAGGCCTTAAGCCTAGCCCGCACTTGTGCCCAGGCCTTAAGCCTAGCCCGCACTTGTGCCCAGGCCTTAAGCCTAGCCCGCACTTGTGCCCAGGCCTTAAGCCTAGCCCGCACTTGTGCCCAGGCCTCAAGCCTAGCCCGCACTTGTGCCCAGACCTTAAGCCTAGCCCGCACTTGTGCCCAGGCCTTAAGCCTAGCCCGCACTTGTGCCCAGGTCTTAAGCGTAGCCCGCACTTGTGCCCAGGCCTTAAGCCTAGCCCGCACTTGTGCCCAGGTCTTAAGCCTAGCCCGCACTTGTGCCCAGGCTTTAAACCTAGCCAGCACTTGTGCCCAGGCCTTAAGCCTAGCCCGCACTTGTGCCCAGGCCTTAAGCCTAGCCCGCACTTGTGCCCAGGCCTTAAGCCTAGCCCGCACTTGTGCCCAGGCCTTAAGCCTAGCCCGCACTTTTGAGCCCCTTGAATGCTTGTTTGTTTGTTTTTGTCTTCAGCTTATGTTGGTTATGCACATGGGGCCAGCTTTACGCTCTTCGCTCTTGTCCCGTCTGAATGCGCATGCACGACTGTCATTGGGGAAGAAGGCATTACCCATTTACGGAGGACAGACAAGAAGTCCCTGGTTGCTTGGAGCATGGGGTTATGGAGAGGCTCCGCACTGTACAACAAAGGATCTAGTCCTAAATGTCCACGTACAGAGTAGAGGGGTGAAATCTAGCTCTTCACCCCTATGGGTGCCTAACCCTTTATGCAAAGAGTGCAAAGAGTGAGCTGTATGCCTTAAGCCTAGCCAGCACTTGTGCCCATGCCTTAAGCCTAGCCAGCACTTGTGCCCCCTGCCTTGATCCTAGCCAGCACTGCACTTGTGCCCAGGCCTTAAGCCTAGCCCGCACTTGTGCCCAAGCCTTAAGCCTAGCCCACACTTGTGCCCCGGCCTTCAGCCTAGCCCGCACTTGTGCCCCGGCCTTAAGCCTAGCCCGCACTTGTGCCCCGGCCTTAAACCTAGCCCGCACTTGTGCCCTGGCCTTAAGCCTAGCCCGCACTTGTGCCCCGGCCTTAAGCCTAGCCCGCACTTGTGCCCCGGCCTTAAGCCTAGCCCGCACTTGTGCCCCGGCCTTAAGCCTAGCCCGCACTTGTGCCCCGGCCTTAAGCCTAGCCCGCACTTGTGCCCCGGCCTTAAGCCTAGCCCCCACTTGTGCCCCGGCCTTAAGCCTAGCCCGCACTTGTGCCCCGGCCTTTAGCCTAGCCCGCACTTGTGCCCCGGCCTTAAGCCTAGCCCGCACTTGTGCCCAGGCCTTAAGCCGAGCCCGAACTTGTGCCCAGGCCTTAAGCCTAGCCCGCACTTTTGAGCCCCTTGAATGCTTGTTTGTTTTTGTCTTCAGCTTCATGTTGGTTATGCACATAGGGCCAGCTTTACGCTGTTCGCTCTTGTCCCGTCTGAATGCGCATGCATGACTGTAATTGGGGAAGAAGGCATTACCCATTTACAGAGGACAGACAAGTGCCTGGTTGCTTGGAGCATGGGGTTATGGAGAGGCTCCGCACTGTACAACAAAGGATCTAGTCCTAAATGTCCAAGTACAGAGTAGAGGGGTAAAAGCTAGCTCTTCACCCCTATGGGTGCCTAACCCTTTATGCAAAGAGTGCAAAGAGTTACCTGTATGCCTTAAGCCTAGCCCGCACTTGTGCCCCGGCCTTAAGCCTAGCCCACACTTGTGCCCCGGCCTTAAGCCAAGCCAGCACTTGTGCCCCTGCCTTATGCCTAGCCAGCACTTGTGCCCCTGCCTTATGCCTAGCCATCACCTGTGCCCCTGCCTTATGCCTAGCCAGCACTTGTGCCCCTGCCTTATGCCTAGCCAGCACTTGTGCTTCTGCCTTATGCCTAGCCAGCACTTGTGCCCCTGCCTTATGCCTAGCCAGCACTTGTGCCTCTGCCTTATGCCTAGCCAGCACTTGTGCCCCTGCCTTATGCCTAGCCAGCACTTGTGCCCCTGCCTCATGCCTAGCCAGCACTTGTGCCCCTGCCTTATGCCTAGCCAGCACTTGTGCCCCTGCCTTATGCCTAGCCAGCACTTGTGCCCCTGCCTTATGCCTAGCCAGCACTTGTGCCCCTGCCTTATGCCTAGCCAGCACTTGTGCCCCTGCCTTATGCCTAGCCAGCACCTGTGCCCTTGCCTTATGCCTACCCCGCACCTATGCCCCTGCCTTATGCCTAGCCCGCACATGTGCCCCTGCCTTATGCCTAGCCAGCACTTGTGCCCCTGCCTTATGCCTAGCCAGCACTTGTGCCCCTGCCTTATGCCTAGCCAGCACTTGTGCCCCTGCCTTATGCCTAGCCAGCACTTTTGCCCCTGCCTTATGCCTAGCCAGCACTTGTGCCCCTGCCTTATGCCTAGCCAGCACTTGTGCCCCTGCCTTATTTGTAGCCAGCACTTGTGCCCCTGCCTTATTCCTAGCCAGCACTTGTGCCCCTGCCTTATGCCTAGCCAGCACTTGTGCCCCTGCCTTATGCCTAGCCAGCACTTGTGCCCCTGCCTTATGCCCAGCCAGCACTTGTGCCCCTGCCTTATGCCTAGCCAGCACTTGTGCCCCTGCCTTATGCCTAGCCAGCACTTGTGCCCCTGCCTTATGCCTAGCCAGCACTTTTGCCCCTGCTTTATGCCTAGCCAGCACTTGTGCCCCTGCCTTATGCCTAGCCAGCACTTGTGCCCCTGCCTTATTTGTAGCCAGCACTTGTGCCCCTGCCTTATTCCTAGCCAGCACTTGTGCCCCTGCCTTATGCCTAGCCAGCACTTGTGCCCCTGCCTTATGCCCAGCCAGCACTTGTGCCCCTGCCTTATGCCTAGCCAGCACTTGTGCCCCTGCCTTATGCCTAGCCAGCACCTGTGCCCCTGCCTTATGCCTACCCCGCACCTGTGCCCCTGCCTTATGCCTAGCCCGCACTTGTGCCCCTGCTTTATGCCTAGCCAGCACTTGTGCCCCTGCCTTATGCCTAGCCAGCACTTGTGCCCCTGCCTTATGCCTAGCCAGCACTTGTGCCCCTGCCTTATGCCTAGCCAGCACTTGTGCCCCTGCCTTATGCCTAGCCAGCACTTGTGCCCCTGCCTTATGCCTAGCCAGCACTTGTGCCCCTGCCTTATGCCTAGCCAGCACTTGTGCCCCTGCCTTATGCCTAGCCAGCACTTGTGCCCCTGCCTTATTCCTAGCCAGCACTTGTGCCCCTGCCTTATGCCTAGCCAGCACTTGTGCCCCTGCCTTATGCCTAGCCAGCACTTGTGCCCCTGCCTTATGCCTAGCCAGCACTTGTGCCCCTGCCTTATGCCTAGCCAGCACCTGTGCCCCTGCCTTATGCCTACCCCACACCTGTGCCCCTGCCTTATGCCTAGCCCGCACTTGTGCCCCTGCTTTATGCCTAGCCAGCACTTGTGCCCCTGCCTTATGCCTAGCCAGCACTTGTGCCCCTGCCTTATGCCTAGCCAGCACTTGTGCCCCTGCCTTATGCCTAGCCAGCACTTGTGCTTCTGCCTTATGCCTAGCCAGCACTTGTGCCCCTGCCTTATGCCTAGCCAGCACTTGTGCCCCTGCCTTATGCCTAGCCAGCACTTGTGCCCCTGCCTTATGCCTACCCAGCACTTGTGCCCCTGCCTTATGCCTAGCCAGCACTTGTGCCCCTGCCTTATGCCTAGCCAGCACTTGTGCCCCTGCCGTATGCCTAGCCAGCACTTGTGCTTCTGCCTTATGCCTAGCCAGCACTTGTGCCCCTGCCTTATGCCTAGCCAGCACTTGTGCCCCTGCCTTATGCCTAGCCAGCACTTGTGCCCCTGCCTTATGCCTAGCCAGCACTTGTGCCCCTGCCTTATGCCTAGCCAGCACTTGTGCCCCTGCCTTATGCCTAGCCAGCACTTGTGCCCCTGCCTTATGCCTAGCCAGCACTTGTGCCCCTGCCTTATGCCTAGCCAGCACTTGAGCCCCTGCCTTATGCCTAGCCAGCACTTGTGCCCCTGCCTTATGCCTAGCCAGCATTTGTGTCCCTGCCTTATGCCTACCCAGCACTTGTGCCCCTGCCTTATGCCTAGCCAGCACTTGTGCCCCTGCCTTATGCCTAGCCAGCACTTGTGCCCCTGCCTTATGCCTAGCCCGCACTTGTGCCCAGGCCTTAAGCCTAGCTGGCACTTATGCCCATGCCTTAAGCCTAGCCGGCACTTGTGCCCCCTGCCTTGATCCTAGCCAGCACTGCACTTGTGCCCAGGCCTTAAGCCTAGCCCGCACTTGTGCCCAGGCCTTAAGCCTAGCCCACACTTGTGCCCATGCCTTAAGCCTAGCCAGCACTTGTGCCCCCTTCCTTGATCCTAGCCAGCACTTGTGCCCCTGCCTTATGCCTAGCCAGCACTTGTGCCCCTGCCTAATGCATAGCCAGCACTTGTGCCCCTGCCTTATGCCTAACCAGCACTTGTGCTTCTGCCTTATGCCTAGCCAGCACTTGTGCCCCTGCCTTATGCCTAGCCAGCACTTGTGCCCCTGCCTTATTTGTAGCCAGCACTTGTGACCCTGCCTTATTCCTAGCCAGCACTTGTGCCCCTGCCTTATGCCTAGCCAGCACTTGTGCCCCTGCCTTATGCCTAGCCAGCACTTGTGCCCTTGCCTTATGCCTAGCCAGCACTTGTGCCCCTGCCTTATGCCTAGCCAGCACCTGTGCCCCTGCCTTATGCCTACCCCGCACCTGTGCCCCTGCCTTATGCCTAGCCCGCACTTGTGCCCCTGCTTTATGCCTAGCCAGCACTTTTGCCCCTGCCTTATGCCTAGCCAGCACTTGTGCCCCTGCCTTATGCCTAGCCAGCACTTGTGCCCCTGCCTTATGCCTAGCCAGCACTTGTGCCCCTGCCTTATGCCTAGCCAGCACTTGTGCCCCTGCCTTATGCCTAGCCAGCACTTGTGCCCCTGCCTTATGCCTAGCCAGCACTTGTGCCCCTGCCTTATGCCTAGCCAGCACTTGTGCCCCTGCCTTATGCCTAGCCAGCACTTGTGCCCCTGCCTTATGCCTAGCCAGCACTTGTGTCCCTGCCTTATGCCTAGCCAGCACTTGTGCCCCTGCCTTATGCCTAGCCAGCACTTGTGCCCCTGCCTTATGCCTAGCCAGCACTTGTGCCCCTGCCTTATGCCTAGCCAGCACTTGTGCCCCTGCCTCATGCCTAGCCAGCACTTGTGCCCCTGCCTTATGCCTAGCCAGCACTTGTGCCCCTGCCTTATGCCTAGCCAGCACTTGTGCCCCTGCCTTATGCCTAGCCAGCACTTGTGCCCCTGCCTTATGCCTAGCCAGCACTTGTGCCCCTGCCTTATGCCTAGCCAGCACCTGTGACCCTGCCTTATGCCTACCCCGCACCTATGCCCCTGCCTTAGGCCTAGCCCGCACATGTGCCCCTGCCTTATGCCTAGCCAGCACTTGTGCCCCTGCCTTATGCCTAGCCAGCACTTGTGCCCCTGCCTTATGCCTAGCCAGCACTTGTGCCCCTGCCTTCTGCCTAGCCAGCACTTTTGCCCCTGCCTTATGCCTAGCCAGCACTTGTGCCCCTGCCTTATGCCTAGCCAGCACTTGTGCCCCTGCCTTATTTGTAGCCAGCACTTGTGCCCCTGCCTTATTCCTAGCCAGCACTTGTGCCCCTGCCTTATGCCTAGCCAGCACTTGTGCCCCTGCCTTATGCCTAGCCAGCACTTGTGCCCCTGCCTTATGCCTAGCCAGCACTTGTGCCCCTGCCTTATGCCTAGCCAGCACCTGTGCCCCTGCCTTATGCCTATCCCGCACCTGTGCCCCTGCCTTATGCCTAGCCCGCACTTGTGCCCCTGCTTTATGCCTAGCCAGCACTTGTGCCCCTGCCTTATGCCTAGCCAGCACTTGTGCCCCTGCCTTATGCCTAGCCAGCACTTGTGCCCCTGCCTTATGCCTAGCCAGCACCTGTGACCCTGCCTTATGCCTACCCCGCACCTATGCCCCTGCCTTAGGCCTAGCCCGCACATGTGCCCCTGCCTTATGCCTAGCCAGCACTTGTGCCCCTGCCTTATGCCTAGCCAGCACTTGTGCCCCTGCCTTATGCCTAGCCAGCACTTGTGCCCCTGCCTTCTGCCTAGCCAGCACTTTTGCCCCTGCCTTATGCCTAGCCAGCACTTGTGCCCCTGCCTTATGCCTAGCCAGCACTTGTGCCCCTGCCTTATTTGTAGCCAGCACTTGTGCCCCTGCCTTATTCCTAGCCAGCACTTGTGCCCCTGCCTTATGCCTAGCCAGCACTTGTGCCCCTGCCTTATGCCTAGCCAGCACTTGTGCCCCTGCCTTATGCCTAGCCAGCACTTGTGCCCCTGCCTTATGCCTAGCCAGCACTTGTGCCCCTGCCTTATGCCTAGCCAGCACTTGTGCCCCTGCCTTATTCCTAGCCAGCACTTGTGCCCCTGCCTTATGCCTAGCCAGCACTTGTGCCCCTGCCTTATGCCTAGCCAGCACTTGTGCCCCTGCCTTATGCCTAGTCAGCACTTGTGCCCCTGCCTTATGCCTAGCCAGCACCTGTGCCCCTGCCTTATGCCTACCCCACACCTGTGCCCCTGCCTTATGCCTAGCCCGCACTTGTGCCCCTGCTTTATGCCTAGCCAGCACTTGTGCCCCTGCCTTATGCCTAGCCAGCACTTGTGCCCCTGCCTTATGCCTAGCCAGCACTTGTGCCCCTGCCTTATGCCTAGCCAGCACTTGTGCTTCTGCCTTATGCCTAGCCAGCACTTGTGCCCCTGCCTTATGCCTAGCCAGCACTTGTGCCCCTGCCTTATGCCTAGCCAGCACTTGTGCCCCTGCCTTATGCCTACCCAGCACTTGTGCCCCTGCCTTATGCCTAGCCAGCACTTGTGCCCCTGCCTTATGCCTAGCCAGCACTTGTGCCCCTGCCGTATGCCTAGCCAGCACTTGTGCTTCTGCCTTATGCCTAGCCAGCACTTGTGCCCCTGCCTTATGCCTAGCCAGCACTTGTGCCCCTGCCTTATGCCTAGCCAGCACTTGTGCCCCTGCCTTATGCCAGCCAGCACTTCTGCCCCTGCCTTATGCCTAGCCAGCACTTGTGCCCCTGCCTTATGCCTAGCCAGCACTTGTGCCCCTGCCTTATGCCTAGCCAGCACTTGTGCCCCTGCCTTATGCCTAGCCAGCACTTGAGCCCCTGCCTTATGCCTAGCCAGCACTTGTGCCCCTGCCTTATGCCTAGCCAGCATTTGTGCCCCTGCCTTATGCCTACCCAGCACTTGTGCCCCTGCCTTATGCCTAGCCAGCACTTGTGCCCCTGCCTTATGCCTAGCCAGCACTTGTGCCCCTGCCTTATGCCTAGCCCGCACTTGTGCCCAGGCCTTAAGCCTAGCTGGCACTTATGCCCATGCCTTAAGCCTAGCCGGCACTTGTGCCCCCTGCCTTGATCCTAGCCAGCACTGCACTTGTGCCCAGGCCTTAAGCCTAGCCCGCACTTGTGCCCAGGCCTTAAGCCTAGCCCACACTTGTGCCCATGCCTTAAGCCTAGCCAGCACTTGTGCCCCCTTCCTTGATCCTAGCCAGCACTTGTGCCCCTGCCTTATGCCTAGCCAGCACTTGTGCCCCTGCCTTATGCCTAGCCAGCACTTGTGCCCCTGCCTTATGCATAGCCAGCACTTGTGCCCCTGCCTTATGCCTAACCAGCACTTGTGCTTCTGCCTTATGCCTAGCCAGCACTTGTGCCCCTGCCTTATGCCTAGCCAGCACTTGTGCCCCTGCCTTATTTGTAGCCAGCACTTGTGCCCCTGCCTTATTCCTAGCCAGCACTTGTGCCCCTGCCTTATGCCTAGCCAGTACTTGTGCCCCTGCCTTATGCCTAGCCAGCACTTGTGCCCCTGCCTTATGCCTAGCCAGCACTTGTGCCCCTGCCTTATGCCTAGCCAGCACCTGTGCCCCTGCCTTATGCCTACCCCGCACCTGTGCCCCTGCCTTATGCCTAGCCCGCACTTGTGCCCCTGCTTTATGCCTAGCCAGCACTTGTGCCCCTGCCTTATGCCTAGCCAGCACTTGTGCCCCTGCCTTATGCCTAGCCAGCACTTGTGCCCCTGCCTTATGCCTAGCCAGCACTTGTGCCCCTGCCTTATGCCTAGCCAGCACTTGTGCCCCTGCCTTATGCCTAGCCAGCACTTGTGCCCCTGCCTTATGCCTAGCCAGCACTTGTGCCCCTGCCTTATGCCTAGCCAGCACTTGTGCCCCTGCCTTATTCCTAGCCAGCACTTGTGCCCCTGCCTTATGCCTAGCCAGCACTTGTGCCCCTGCCTTATGCCTAGCCAGCACTTGTGGCCCTGCCTTATGCCTAGCCAGCACTTGTGCCCCTGCCTTATGCCTAGCCAGCACCTGTGCCCCTGCCTTATGCCTACCCCGCACCTGTGCCCCTGCCTTATGCCTAGCCCGCACTTGTGCCCCTGCTTTATGCCTAGCCAGCACTTGTGCCCCTGCCTTATGCCTAGCCAGCACTTGTGCCCCTGCCTTATGCCTAGCCAGCACTTGTGCCCCTGCCTTATGCCTAGCCAGCACTTGTGCTTCTGCCTTATGCCTAGCCAGCACTTGTGCCCCTGCTTTATGCCTAGCCAGCACTTGTGCCCCTGCCTTATGCCTAGCCAGCACTTGTGCCCCTGCCTTATGCCTACCCAGCACTTGTGCCCCTGCCTTATGCCTAGCCAGCACTTGTGCCCCTGCCTTATGCCTAGCCAGCACTTGTGCCCCTGCCGTATGCCTAGCCAGCACTTGTGCTTCTGCCTTATGCCTAGCCAGCACTTGTGCCCCTGCCTTATGCCTAGCCAGCACTTGTACCCCTGCCTTATGCCTAGCCAGCACTTGTGCCCCTGCCTTATGCCTAGCCAGCACTTCTGCCCCTGCCTTATGCCTAGCCAGCACTTGTGCCCCTGCCTTATGCCTAGCCAGCACTTATGCCCCTGCCTTATGCCTAGCCAGCACTTGTGCCCCTGCCTTATGCCTAGCCAGCACTTGAGCCCCTGCCTTATGCCTAGCCAGCACTTGTGCCCCTGCCTTATGCCTAGCCAGCACTTGTGCCCCTGCCTTATGCCTACCCAGCACTTGTGCCCCTGCCTTATGCCTAGCCAGCACTTGTGCCCCTGCCTTATGCCTAGCCAGCACTTGTGCCCCTGCCTTATGCCTAGCCCGCACTTGTGCCCAGGCCTTAAGCCTAGCTGGCACTTATGCCCATGCCTTAAGCCTAGCCGGCACTTGTGCCCCCTGCCTTGATCCTAGCCAGCACTGCACTTGTGCCCAGGCCTTAAGCCTAGCCCGCACTTGTGCAGCCTAGCCCGCACTTGTGCCCAGGCCTTAAGCCTAGCCCACACTTGTGCCCATGCCTTAAGCCTAGCCAGCACTTGTGCCCCCTTTCTTGATCCTAGCCAGCACTTGTGCCCCTGCTTTATGCCTAGCCAGCACTTGTGCCCCTGCCTTATGCCTAGCCAGCACTTGTGCCCCTGCCTTATGCCTAGCCAGCACTTGTGCCCCTGCCTTATGCCTAGCCAGCACTTGTGCCCCTGCCTCATGCCTAGCCAGCACTTGTGCCCCTGCCTTATGCCTAGCCAGCACTTGTGCCCCTGCCTTATGCCTAGCCAGCACCTGTGACCCTGCCTTATGCCTACCCCGCACCTATGCCCCTGCCTTAGGCCTAGCCCGCACATGTGCCCCTGCCTTATGCCTAGCCAGCACTTGTGCCCCTGCCTTATGCCTAGCCAGCACTTGTGCCCCTGCCTTATGCCTAGCCAGCACTTGTGCCCCTGCCTTCTGCCTAGCCAGCACTTTTGCCCCTGCCTTATGCCTAGCCAGCACTTGTGCCCCTGCCTTATGCCTAGCCAGCACTTGTGCCCCTGCCTTATGCCTAGCCAGCACTTGTGCCCCTGCCTTATGCCTAGCCAGCACTTGTGCCCCTGCCTTCTGCCTAGCCAGCACTTTTGCCCCTGCCTTATGCCTAGCCAGCACTTGTGCCCCTGCCTTATGCCTAGCCAGCACTTGTGCCCCTGCCTTATGCCTAGCCAGCACCTGTGCCCCTGCCTTATGCCTATCCCGCACCTGTGCCCCTGCCTTATGCCTAGCCCGCACTTGTGCCCCTGCTTTATGCCTAGCCAGCACTTGTGCCCCTGCCTTATGCCTAGCCAGCACTTGTGCCCCTGCCTTATGCCTAGCCAGCACTTGTGCCCCTGCCTTATGCCTAGCCAGCACCTGTGACCCTGCCTTATGCCTACCCCGCACCTATGCCCCTGCCTTAGGCCTAGCCCGCACATGTGCCCCTGCCTTATGCCTAGCCAGCACTTGTGCCCCTGCCTTATGCCTAGCCAGCACTTGTGCCCCTGCCTTATGCCTAGCCAGCACTTGTGCCCCTGCCTTCTGCCTAGCCAGCACTTTTGCCCCTGCCTTATGCCTAGCCAGCACTTGTGCCCCTGCCTTATGCCTAGCCAGCACTTGTGCCCCTGCCTTATTTGTAGCCAGCACTTGTGCCCCTGCCTTATTCCTAGCCAGCACTTGTGCCCCTGCCTTATGCCTAGCCAGCACTTGTGCCCCTGCCTTATGCCTAGCCAGCACTTGTGCCCCTGCCTTATGCCTAGCCAGCACTTGTGCCCCTGCCTTATGCCTAGCCAGCACTTGAGCCCCTGCCTTATGCCTAGCCAGCACTTGTGCCCCTGCCTTATGCCTAGCCAGCATTTGTGCCCCTGCCTTATGCCTACCCAGCACTTGTGCCCCTGCCTTATGCCTAGCCAGCACTTGTGCCCCTGCCTTATGCCTAGCCAGCACTTGTGCCCCTGCCTTATGCCTAGCCCGCACTTGTGCCCAGGCCTTAAGCCTAGCTGGCACTTATGCCCATGCCTTAAGCCTAGCCGGCACTTGTGCCCCCTGCCTTGATCCTAGCCAGCACTGCACTTGTGCCCAGGCCTTAAGCCTAGCCCGCACTTGTGCCCAGGCCTTAAGCCTAGCCCACACTTGTGCCCATGCCTTAAGCCTAGCCAGCACTTGTGCCCCCTTCCTTGATCCTAGCCAGCACTTGTGCCCCTGCCTTATGCCTAGCCAGCACTTGTGCCCCTGCCTTATGCCTAGCCAGCACTTGTGCCCCTGCCTTATGCATAGCCAGCACTTGTGCCCCTGCCTTATGCCTAACCAGCACTTGTGCTTCTGCCTTATGCCTAGCCAGCACTTGTGCCCCTGCCTTATGCCTAGCCAGCACTTGTGCCCCTGCCTTATTTGTAGCCAGCACTTGTGCCCCTGCCTTATTCCTAGCCAGCACTTGTGCCCCTGCCTTATGCCTAGCCAGTACTTGTGCCCCTGCCTTATGCCTAGCCAGCACTTGTGCCCCTGCCTTATGCCTAGCCAGCACTTGTGCCCCTGCCTTATGCCTAGCCAGCACCTGTGCCCCTGCCTTATGCCTACCCCGCACCTGTGCCCCTGCCTTATGCCTAGCCCGCACTTGTGCCCCTGCTTTATGCCTAGCCAGCACTTGTGCCCCTGCCTTATGCCTAGCCAGCACTTGTGCCCCTGCCTTATGCCTAGCCAGCACTTGTGCCCCTGCCTTATGCCTAGCCAGCACTTGTGCCCCTGCCTTATGCCTAGCCAGCACTTGTGCCCCTGCCTTATGCCTAGCCAGCACTTGTGCCCCTGCCTTATGCCTAGCCAGCACTTGTGCCCCTGCCTTATGCCTAGCCAGCACTTGTGCCCCTGCCTTATTCCTAGCCAGCACTTGTGCCCCTGCCTTATGCCTAGCCAGCACTTGTGCCCCTGCCTTATGCCTAGCCAGCACTTGTGGCCCTGCCTTATGCCTAGCCAGCACTTGTGCCCCTGCCTTATGCCTAGCCAGCACCTGTGCCCCTGCCTTATGCCTACCCCGCACCTGTGCCCCTGCCTTATGCCTAGCCCGCACTTGTGCCCCTGCTTTATGCCTAGCCAGCACTTGTGCCCCTGCCTTATGCCTAGCCAGCACTTGTGCCCCTGCCTTATGCCTAGCCAGCACTTGTGCCCCTGCCTTATGCCTAGCCAGCACTTGTGCTTCTGCCTTATGCCTAGCCAGCACTTGTGCCCCTGCTTTATGCCTAGCCAGCACTTGTGCCCCTGCCTTATGCCTAGCCAGCACTTGTGCCCCTGCCTTATGCCTACCCAGCACTTGTGCCCCTGCCTTATGCCTAGCCAGCACTTGTGCCCCTGCCTTATGCCTAGCCAGCACTTGTGCCCCTGCCGTATGCCTAGCCAGCACTTGTGCTTCTGCCTTATGCCTAGCCAGCACTTGTGCCCCTGCCTTATGCCTAGCCAGCACTTGTACCCCTGCCTTATGCCTAGCCAGCACTTGTGCCCCTGCCTTATGCCTAGCCAGCACTTCTGCCCCTGCCTTATGCCTAGCCAGCACTTGTGCCCCTGCCTTATGCCTAGCCAGCACTTATGCCCCTGCCTTATGCCTAGCCAGCACTTGTGCCCCTGCCTTATGCCTAGCCAGCACTTGAGCCCCTGCCTTATGCCTAGCCAGCACTTGTGCCCCTGCCTTATGCCTAGCCAGCACTTGTGCCCCTGCCTTATGCCTACCCAGCACTTGTGCCCCTGCCTTATGCCTAGCCAGCACTTGTGCCCCTGCCTTATGCCTAGCCAGCACTTGTGCCCCTGCCTTATGCCTAGCCCGCACTTGTGCCCAGGCCTTAAGCCTAGCTGGCACTTATGCCCATGCCTTAAGCCTAGCCGGCACTTGTGCCCCCTGCCTTGATCCTAGCCAGCACTGCACTTGTGCCCAGGCCTTAAGCCTAGCCCGCACTTGTGCCCAGGCCTTAAGCCTAGCCCACACTTGTGCCCATGCCTTAAGCCTAGCCAGCACTTGTGCCCCCTTTCTTGATCCTAGCCAGCACTTGTGCCCCTGCTTTATGCCTAGCCAGCACTTGTGCCCCTGCCTTATGCCTAGCCAGCACTTGTGCCCCTGCCTTATGCCTAGCCAGCACTTGTGCCCCTGCCTTATGCCTAGCCAGCACTTGTGCCCCTGCCTCATGCCTAGCCAGCACTTGTGCCCCTGCCTTATGCCTAGCCAGCACTTGTGCCCCTGCCTTATGCCTAGCCAGCACCTGTGACCCTGCCTTATGCCTACCCCGCACCTATGCCCCTGCCTTAGGCCTAGCCCGCACATGTGCCCCTGCCTTATGCCTAGCCAGCACTTGTGCCCCTGCCTTATGCCTAGCCAGCACTTGTGCCCCTGCCTTATGCCTAGCCAGCACTTGTGCCCCTGCCTTCTGCCTAGCCAGCACTTTTGCCCCTGCCTTATGCCTAGCCAGCACTTGTGCCCCTGCCTTATGCCTAGCCAGCACTTGTGCCCCTGCCTTATGCCTAGCCAGCACTTGTGCCCCTGCCTTATGCCTAGCCAGCACTTGTGCCCCTGCCTTCTGCCTAGCCAGCACTTTTGCCCCTGCCTTATGCCTAGCCAGCACTTGTGCCCCTGCCTTATGCCTAGCCAGCACTTGTGCCCCTGCCTTATGCCTAGCCAGCACCTGTGCCCCTGCCTTATGCCTATCCCGCACCTGTGCCCCTGCCTTATGCCTAGCCCGCACTTGTGCCCCTGCTTTATGCCTAGCCAGCACTTGTGCCCCTGCCTTATGCCTAGCCAGCACTTGTGCCCCTGCCTTATGCCTAGCCAGCACTTGTGCCCCTGCCTTATGCCTAGCCAGCACCTGTGACCCTGCCTTATGCCTACCCCGCACCTATGCCCCTGCCTTAGGCCTAGCCCGCACATGTGCCCCTGCCTTATGCCTAGCCAGCACTTGTGCCCCTGCCTTATGCCTAGCCAGCACTTGTGCCCCTGCCTTATGCCTAGCCAGCACTTGTGCCCCTGCCTTCTGCCTAGCCAGCACTTTTGCCCCTGCCTTATGCCTAGCCAGCACTTGTGCCCCTGCCTTATGCCTAGCCAGCACTTGTGCCCCTGCCTTATTTGTAGCCAGCACTTGTGCCCCTGCCTTATTCCTAGCCAGCACTTGTGCCCCTGCCTTATGCCTAGCCAGCACTTGTGCCCCTGCCTTATGCCTAGCCAGCACTTGTGCCCCTGCCTTATGCCTAGCCAGCACTTGAGCCCCTGCCTTATGCCTAGCCAGCACTTGTGCCCCTGCCTTATGCCTAGCCAGCACTTGTGCCCCTGCCTTATTCCTAGCCAGCACTTGTGCCCCTGCCTTATGCCTAGCCAGCACTTGTGCCCCTGCCTTATGCCTAGCCAGCACTTGTGCCCCTGCCTTATGCCTAGTCAGCACTTGTGCCCCTGCCTTATGCCTAGCCAGCACCTGTGCCCCTGCCTTATGCCTACCCCACACCTGTGCCCCTGCCTTATGCCTAGCCCGCACTTGTGCCCCTGCTTTATGCCTAGCCAGCACTTGTGCCCCTGCCTTATGCCTAGCCAGCACTTGTGCCCCTGCCTTATGCCTAGCCAGCACTTGTGCCCCTGCCTTATGCCTAGCCAGCACTTGTGCTTCTGCCTTATGCCTAGCCAGCACTTGTGCCCCTGCCTTATGCCTAGCCAGCACTTGTGCCCCTGCCTTATGCCTAGCCAGCACTTGTGCCCCTGCCTTATGCCTACCCAGCACTTGTGCCCCTGCCTTATGCCTAGCCAGCACTTGTGCCCCTGCCTTATGCCTAGCCAGCACTTGTGCCCCTGCCGTATGCCTAGCCAGCACTTGTGCTTCTGCCTTATGCCTAGCCAGCACTTGTGCCCCTGCCTTATGCCTAGCCAGCACTTGTGCCCCTGCCTTATGCCTAGCCAGCACTTGTGCCCCTGCCTTATGCCAGCCAGCACTTCTGCCCCTGCCTTATGCCTAGCCAGCACTTGTGCCCCTGCCTTATGCCTAGCCAGCACTTGTGCCCCTGCCTTATGCCTAGCCAGCACTTGTGCCCCTGCCTTATGCCTAGCCAGCACTTGAGCCCCTGCCTTATGCCTAGCCAGCACTTGTGCCCCTGCCTTATGCCTAGCCAGCATTTGTGCCCCTGCCTTATGCCTACCCAGCACTTGTGCCCCTGCCTTATGCCTAGCCAGCACTTGTGCCCCTGCCTTATGCCTAGCCAGCACTTGTGCCCCTGCCTTATGCCTAGCCCGCACTTGTGCCCAGGCCTTAAGCCTAGCTGGCACTTATGCCCATGCCTTAAGCCTAGCCGGCACTTGTGCCCCCTGCCTTGATCCTAGCCAGCACTGCACTTGTGCCCAGGCCTTAAGCCTAGCCCGCACTTGTGCCCAGGCCTTAAGCCTAGCCCACACTTGTGCCCATGCCTTAAGCCTAGCCAGCACTTGTGCCCCCTTCCTTGATCCTAGCCAGCACTTGTGCCCCTGCCTTATGCCTAGCCAGCACTTGTGCCCCTGCCTTATGCCTAGCCAGCACTTGTGCCCCTGCCTTATGCATAGCCAGCACTTGTGCCCCTGCCTTATGCCTAACCAGCACTTGTGCTTCTGCCTTATGCCTAGCCAGCACTTGTGCCCCTGCCTTATGCCTAGCCAGCACTTGTGCCCCTGCCTTATTTGTAGCCAGCACTTGTGCCCCTGCCTTATTCCTAGCCAGCACTTGTGCCCCTGCCTTATGCCTAGCCAGTACTTTTGCCCCTGCCTTATGCCTAGCCAGCACTTGTGCCCCTGCCTTATGCCTAGCCAGCACTTGTGCCCCTGCCTTATGCCTAGCCAGCACCTGTGCCCTTGCCTTATGCCTACCCCGCACCTGTGCCCCTGCCTTATGCCTAGCCCGCACTTTTGCCCCTGCTTTATGCCTAGCCAGCACTTGTGCCCCTGCCTTATGCCTAGCCAGCACTTGTGCCCCTGCCTTATGCCTAGCCAGCACTTGTGCCCCTGCCTTATGCCTAGCCAGCACTTGTGCCCCTGCCTTATGCCTAGCCAGCACTTGTGCCCCTGCCTTATGCCTAGCCAGCACTTGTGCCCCTGCCTTATGCCTAGCCAGCACTTGTGCCCCTGCCTTATGCCTAGCCAGCACTTGTGCCCCTGCCTTATTCCTAGCCAGCACTTGTGCCCCTGCCTTATGCCTAGCCAGCACTTGTGCCCCTGCCTTATGCCTAGCCAGCACTTGTGGCCCTGCCTTATGCCTAGCCAGCACTTGTGCCCCTGCCTTATGCCTAGCCAGCACCTGTGCCCCTGCCTTATGCCTACCCCGCACCTGTGCCCCTGCCTTATGCCTAGCCCGCACTTGTGCCCCTGCTTTATGCCTAGCCAGCACTTGTGCCCCTGCCTTATGCCTAGCCAGCACTTGTGCCCCTGCCTTATGCCTAGCCAGCACTTGTGCCCCTGCCTTATGCCTAGCCAGCACTTGTGCTTCTGCCTTATGCCTAGCCAGCACTTGTGCCCCTGCCTTATGCCTAGCCAGCACTTGTGCCCCTGCCTTATGCCTAGCCAGCACTTGTGCCCCTGCCTTATGCCTACCCAGCACTTGTGCCCCTGCCTTATGCCTAGCCAGCACTTGTGCCCCTGCCTTATGCCTAGCCAGCACTTGTGCCCCTGCCGTATGCCTAGCCAGCACTTGTGCTTCTGCCTTATGCCTAGCCAGCACTTGTGCCCCTGCCTTATGCCTAGCCAGCACTTGTACCCCTGCCTTATGCCTAGCCAGCACTTGTGCCCCTGCCTTATGCCTAGCCAGCACTTCTGCCCCTGCCTTATGCCTAGCCAGCACTTGTGCCCCTGCCTTATGCCTAGCCAGCACTTGTGCCCCTGCCTTATGCCTAGCCAGCACTTGTGCCCCTGCCTTATGTCTAGCCAGCACTTGAGCCCCTGCCTTATGCCTAGCCAGCACTTGTGCCCCTGCCTTATGCCTAGCCAGCACTTGTGCCCCTGCCTTATGCCTACCCAGCACTTGTGCCCCTGCCTTATGCCTAGCCAGCACTTGTGCCCCTGCCTTATGCCTAGCCAGCACTTGTGCCCCTGCCTTATGCCTAGCCCGCACTTGTGCCCAGGCCTTAAGCCTAGCTGGCACTTATGCCCATGCCTTAAGCCTAGCCGGCACTTGTGCCCCCTGCCTTGATCCTAGCCAGCACTGCACTTGTGCCCAGGCCTTAAGCCTAGCCCGCACTTGTGCCCAGGCCTTAAGCCTAGCCCACACTTGTGCCCATGCCTTAAGCCTAGCCAGCACTTGTGCCCCCTTCCTTGATCCTAGCCAGCACTTGTGCCCCTGCTTTATGCCTAGCCAGCACTTGTGCCCCTGCCTTATGCCTAGCCAGCACTTGTGCCCCTGCCTTATGCATAGCCAGCACTTGTGCCCCTGCCTTATGCCTAACCAGCACTTGTGCTTCTGCCTTATGCCTAGCCAGCACTTGTGCCCCTGCCTTATGCCTAGCCAGCACTTGTGACCCTGCCTTATGCCTAGCCAGCACTTGTGCCCCTACCTTATGCCTAGCCAGCACTTGTGCCCCTGCCTTATGCCTAGCCAGCACTTGTGCCCCTGCCTTATGCCTAGCCAGCACTTGTGCCCCTGCCTTAGGCCTAGCCAGCACCTGTGCCCCTGCCTTATGCCTAGCCAGCACTTGTGCCCCTGCCTTATGCCTAGCCAGCACTTGTGCCCCTGCCTTATGCCTAGCCAGCACTTGTGCCCCTGCCTTATGCCTAGCCCGCACTTGTGCCCAGGCCTTAAGCCTAGCTGGCACTTGTGCCCATGCCTTAAGCCTAGCTGGCACTTGTGCACCCTGCCTTGATCCTAGCCAGCACTGCACTTGTTCCCAGGCCTTAAGCCTAGCCCGCACTTGTGCCCAGGCCTTAAGCCTAGCCCACACTTGTGCCCATGCCTTAAGCCTAGCTAGCACTTTTGCCCCCTTCCTTGATCCTAGCCAGCACTTGTGCCCCTGCCTTATGCCTAGCCAGCACTTGTGCCCCTGCCTTATGCCTACCCAGCACTTGTGCCCCTGCCTTATGCCTAGCCAGCACTTGTGCCCCTGCCTTATGCCTAGCCAGCAATTGTGCCCCTGCCGTATGCCTAGCCAGCACTTGTGCTTCTGCCTTATGCCTAGCCAGCACTTGTGCCCCTGCCTTATGCCTGGCCAGCACTTGTACCCCTGCCTTATGCCTAGCCAGCACTTGTGCCCCTGCCTTATGCCTAGCCAGCACTTCTGCCCCTGCCTTATGCCTAGCCAGCACTTGTGCCCCTGCCTTATGCCTAGCCAGCACTTGTGCCCCTGCCTTATGCCTAGCCAGCACTTGTGCCCCTGCCTTATGCCTAGCCAGCACTTGAGCCCCTGCCTTATGCCTAGCCAGCACTTGTGCCCCTGCCTTATGCCTAGCCAGCACTTGTGCCCCTGCCTTATGCCTACCCAGCACTTGTGCCCCTGCCTTATGCCTAGCCAGCACTTGTGCCCCTGCCTTATGCCTAGCCAGCACTTGTGCCCCTGCCTTATGCCTAGCCCGCACTTGTGCCCAGGCCTTAAGCCTAGCTGGCACTTATGCCCATGCCTTAAGCCTAGCCGGCACTTGTGCCCCCTGCCTTGATCCTAGCCAGCACTGCACTTGTGCCCAGGCCTTAAGCCTAGCCCGCACTTGTGCCCAGGCCTTAAGCCTAGCCCACACTTGTGCCCATGCCTTAAGCCTAGCCAGCACTTGTGCCCCCTTCCTTGATCCTAGCCAGCACTTGTGCCCCTGCCTTATGCCTAGCCAGCACTTGTGCCCCTGCCTTATGCCTAGCCAGCACTTGTGCCCCTGCCTTATGCATAGCCAGCACTTGTGCCCCTGCCTTATGCCTAACCAGCACTTGTGCTTCTGCCTTATGCCTAGCCAGCACTTGTGCCCCTGCCTTATGCCTAGCCAGCACTTGTGCCCCTGCCTTATGCCTAGCCAGCACTTGTGCCCCTACCTTATGCCTAGCCAGCACTTGTGCCCCTGCCTTATGCCTAGCCAGCACTTGTGCCCCTGCCTTATGCCTAGCCAGCACTTGTGCCCCTGCCTTAGGCCTAGCCAGCACCTGTGCCCCTGCCTTATGCCTAGCCAGCACTTGTGCCCCTGCCTTATGCCTAGCCAGCACTTGTGCCCCTGCCTTATGCCTAACCAGCACTTGTGCCCCTGCCTTATGCCTAGCCCGCACTTGTGCCCAGGCCTTAAGCCTAGCTGTCACTTGTGCCCATGCCTTAAGCCTAGCTGGCACTTGTGCACCCTGCCTTGATCCTAGCCAGCACTGCACTTGTTCCCAGGCCTTAAGCCTAGCCCGCACTTGTGCCCAGGCATTAAGCCTAGCCCACACTTGTGCCCATGCCTTAAGCCTAGCTAGCACTTTTGCCCCCTTCCTTGATCCTAGCCAGCACTTGTGCCCCTGCCTTATGCCTAGCCAGCACTTGTGCCCCTGCCTTATGCCTAGCCAGCACTTGTGCCCCTGCCTTATGCATAGCCAGCACTTGTGCCCCGCCTTATGCCTAGCCAGCACTTGTGCTTCAGCCTTATGCCTAGCCAGCACTTGTGCCCCTGCCTTATGCCTAGCCAGCACTTGTGCCCCTGCCTTATGCCTAGCCAGCACTTGTGCCCCTGCCTTATGCCTAGCCAGCACTTATGCCCCTGCCTTATGCCTAGCCAGCACTTGTGCCCCTGCCTTATGCCTAGCCCGCACTTGTGCCCAGGCCTTAAGCCTAGCTGGCACTTGTGCCCATGCCTTAAGGCTAGCCAGCACTGCACTTGTGCCCAGGCCTTAAGCCTAGCCAGCACTTGTGCCCAGGCCTTAAGCCTAGCCCACACTTGTGCCCAGGCCTTAAGCCTAGATGGCACTTGTGCCCATGCCTTAAGCCTAGCTGGCACTTGTGCCCATGCCTTAAGCCTAGCCAGCACTTGTGCCCCCTTCCTTGATCCTAGCCCGCACTTGTGCCCCGGCCTTAAGCCTAGCCCACACTTGTGCCCATGCCTTAAGCCTAGCCAGCACTTGTGCCCCCTTCCTTGATCCTAGCCAGCACTTGTGCCCCTGCCTTATGCCTAGCCAGCACTTGTGCCCCTGCCTTATGCCTAGCCAGCACTTGTGCCCCTGCCTTATGCATAGCCAGCACTTGTGCCCCTGCCTTATGCCTAACCAGCACTTGTGCTTCTGCCTTATGCCTAGCCAGCACTTGTGCCCCTGCCTTATGCCTAGTCAGCACTTGTGCCCCTGCCTTATGCCTAGCCAGCACTTGTGCCCCTACCTTATGCCTAGCCAGCACTTGTGCCCCTGCCTTATGCCTAGCCAGCACTTGTGCCCCTGCCTTATGCCTAGCCAGCACTTGTGCCCCTGCCTTAGGCCTAGCCAGCACCTGTGCCCCTGCCTTATGCCTAGCCAGCACTTGTGCCCCTGCCTTATGCCTAGCCAGCACTTGTGCCCCTGCCTTATGCCTAGCCCGCACTTGTGCCCAGGCCTTAAGCCTAGCTGGCACTTGTGCCCATGCCTTAAGCCTAGCTGGCACTTGTGCACCCTGCCTTGATCCTAGCCAGCACTGCACTTGTTCCCAGGCCTTAAGCCTAGCCCGCACTTGTGCCCAGGCCTTAAGCCTAGCCCACACTTGTGCCCATGCCTTAAGCCTAGCTAGCACTTGTGCCCCCTTCCTTGATCCTAGCCAGCACTTGTGCCCCTGCCTTATGCCTAGCCAGCACTTGTGCCCCTGCCTTATGCCTAGCCAGCACTTGTGCCCCTGCCTTATGCATAGCCAGCACTTGTGCCCCTGCCTTATGCCTAGCCAGCACTTGTGCTTCAGCCTTATGCCTAGCCAGCACTTGTGCCCCTGCCTTATGCCTAGCCAGCACTTGTGCCCCTGCCTTATGCCTAGCCAGCACTTGTGCCCCTGCCTTATGCCTAGCCAGCACTTATGCCCCTGCCTTATGCCTAGCCAGCACTTGTGCCCCTGCCTTATGCCTAGCCCGCACTTGTGCCCAGGCCTTAAGCCTAGCTGGCACTTGTGCCCATGCCTTAAGGCTAGCCAGCACTGCACTTTTGCCCAGGCCTTAAGCCTAGCCCGCACTTGTGCCCAGGCCTTAAGCCTAGCCCACACTTGTGCCCAGGCCTTAAGCCTAGATGGCACTTGTGCCCATGCCTTAAGCCTAGCTGGCACTTGTGCCCATGCCTTAAGCCTAGCCAGCACTTGTGCCCCCTTCCTTGATCCTAGCCCGCACTTGTGCCCCGGCCTTAAGCCTAGCCCGTACTTGTGCCCCGGCCTTAAGCCTAGCCCGCACTTGTGCCCCGGTTTTAAGCCTAGCCCGCACTTGTGCCCCGGCCTTATGCCTAGCCAGCACTTGTGCCCCGGCCTTAAGCCTAGCCCGCGCTTGTGCCCCGGCCTGATGCCTAGCCCCTGCCTTATGCCTAGCCCGCACTTGTGCCCGGCCTTAAGCCTAGCCCGTATTTGTGCCCCGGCCTTAAGCCTAGCCCGCACTTGTGCCCCGGTATTAAGCCTAGCCCGCACTTGTGCCCCGGCCTTATGCCTAGCCAGCACTTGTGCCCCGGCCTTAAGCCTAGCCCGCGCTTGTGCCCCTGCCTTATGCCTAGCCCGCACTTGTGCCCCGGCCTTAGGCCTAGCCCGCACTTGTGCCCCTGCCTTATGCCTAGCCAGCACTTGTGCCCCTGCATTAGGCCTAGCCAGCACTTGTGCCCCTGCATTATGCCTAGCCAGCACTTGTGCCCCTGCCTTATGCCTAGCCAGCACTTGTGCCCCTGCCTTTTGCCTAGCCAGCACTTGTGCCCCTGCCTTATGCCTAGCCAGCACTTGTGCCCCGGTTTTAAGCCTAGCCCGCACTTGCGCCCCGGCCTTATGCCTAGCCAGCACTTGTGCCCCGACCTTAAGCCTAGCCCGCGCTTGTGCCCCGGCCTTATGCCTAGCCCCTGCCTTATGCCTAGCCCGCACTTGTGCCCGGCCTTAAGCCTAGCCCGCACTTGTGCCCCGGTCTTAAGCCTAGCCCGCACTTGTGCCCCGGCCTTATGCCTAGCCAGCACTTGTGCCCCGGCCTTAAGCCTAGCCCGCGCTTGTGCCCCGGCCTTATGCCTAGCCCCTGCCTTATGCCTAGCCCGCACTTGTGCCCCGGCCTTAGGCCTAGCCCGCACTTGTGCCCCTGCCTTATGCCTAGCCAGCACTTGTGCCCCTGCATTAGGCCTAGCCAGCACTTGTGCCCCTGCATTATGCCTAGCCAGCACTTGTGCCCCTGCCCTATGCCTAGCCAGCACTTGTGCCCCTGCCTTATGCCTAGCCAGCACTTGTGCCCCTGCCTTATGCCTAGCCAGCACTTGTGCCCCTGCCTTATGCCTAGCCAGCACTTGTGCCCCTGCCTTATGCCTACCCGCACCTGTGCCCCTGCCTTATGCCTAACCCGCACTTGTGCCCCTGCTTTATGCCTAGCCAGCACTTGTGCCCCTGTCTTATGCCTAGCCAGCACTTGCACCCCTGCCTTATGCCTAGCCAGCACTTGTGCCCCTGCCTTATGCCTAGCCAGCACTTGTGCCCCTGCCATATGCCTAGCCAGCACTTGTGCCCCTGCCTTATGCCTAGCCAGCACTTGTGCCCCTGCCTTATGCCTAGCCAGCACTTGTGCCCCTGCCTTATGCCTAGCCAGCACTTGTGCTTCTGCCTTATGCCTAGCCAGCACTTGTGCCCCTGCCTTATGCCTAGCCAGCACTTGTGCCCCTGCCTTATGCCTAGCCAGCACTTGTGCCCCTGCCTTATGCCTAGCCAGCACTTGTGACCGTGCCTTATGCCTAGCCAGCACTTGTGCCCCTGCCTTATGCCTAGCCAGCACTTGTGCCCCTGCCTTATGCCTACCCAGCACTTGTGCCCCTGCCTTATGCCTAGCCAGCACTTGTGCCCCTGCCTTATGTCTAGCCAGCTCTTGTGCCCCTGCCTTATGCCTAGCCCGTACTTGTGCCCAGGCCTTAAGCCTAGCTGGCACTTGAGCCCATGCCTTAAGCCTAGCCAGCACTTGTGCCCCCTGCCTTGATCCTAGCCAGCACTGCACCTGTGCCCAGGCCTTAAGCCTAGCCCGCACTTGTGTCCAGGCCTTAAGCCTAGCCCACACTTGTGCCCATGCCTTAAGCCTAGCCAGCACTTGTGCCCCCTTCCTTGATCCTACCCAGCACTTGTGCCCCTGCCTTATGCCTAGCCAGCACTTGTGCCCCTGCCTTATGCCTAGCCAGCACTTGTGCCTCTGCATTATGCATAGCCAGCACTTGTGCCCCTGCCTTATGCCTAACCAGCACTTGTGCTTCTGCCTTATGCCTAGCCAGCACTTGTGCCCCTGCCTTATGCCTAGCCAGCACTTGTGCTACTGCCTTATGCGTAGCCAGCACTTGTGCCCCTGCCTTATGCCTAGCCAGCACTTGTGCCCCTGCCTTATGCCTAGCCAGCACTTGTGCCCCTGCCTTATGCCTAGCCAGCACTTGTGCTTCTGCCTTATGCCTAGCCAGCACTTGTGCCCTTGCCTTATGCCTAGCCAGCACTTGTGCTTCTGCCTTATGCCTAGCCAGCACTTGTGCCCTTGCCTTATGCCTAGCCAGCACTTGTGCTCCTGCCTTATGCCTAGCCAGCACTTGTGCCCCTGCCTTATGCCTAGCCAGCACTTGTGACCCTGCCTTATGCCTAGACAGCACTTGTGCCCCTGCCTTATGCCTAGCCAGCACTTGTGCCCCTGCCTTATGCCTACCCAGCACTTGTGCCCCTGCCTTATGCCTAGCCAGCACTTGTGCCCCTGCCTTATGCCTAGCCCGCACTTGTGCCCAGGCCTTAAGCCTAGCTGGCACTTGTGCCCATGCCTTAAGCCTAGCTGGCACTTGTGCCCCCTGCCTTGATCCTAGCCAGCACTGCACTTGTTCCCAGGCCTTAAGCCTAGCCCGCACTTGTGCCCAGGCCTTAAGCCTAGCCTACACTTGTGCCCATGCCTTAAGCCTAGCCAGCACTTGTGCCCCCTTCCTTGATCCTAGCCAGCACTTGTGCCCCTGCCTTATGCCTAGCCAGCACTTGTGCCCCTGCCTTATGCCTAGCCAGCACTTGTGCCCCTGCCTTATGCATAGCCAGCACTTGTGCCCCTGCCTTATGCCTAGCCAGCACTTGTGCTTCTGCCTTATGCCTAGCCAGCACGTGTGCCCCTGCCTTATGCCTAGGCAGCACTTGTGCCCCTGCCTTATGCCTAGCCAGCACTTGTGCCCCAGCCTTATGCCTAGCCAGCACTTATGCCCCTGCCTTATGCCTAGCCAGCACTTTTGCCCCTGCTTTATGCCTAGCCCGCACTTGTGCCCAGGCCTTAAGCCTAGCTGGCACTTGTGCCCATGCCTTAAGCCTAGCTGGCACATGTGCCCCCTGCCTTGATCCTAGCGAGCACTGCACTTGTGCCCAGGCCTTAAGCCTAGCCCGCACTTGTGCCCAGGCCTTAAGCCTAGCCCACACTTGTGCCCAGGCCTTAAGCCTAGCTGGCACTTGTGCCCATGCCTTAAGCCTAGCTGGCACTTGTGCCCATGCCTTAAGCCTAGCCAGCACTTGTGCCCTCTTCCTTGATCCTAGCCAGCACTGCACTTGTGCCCAGGCCTTAAGCCTAGCCCGCATTTGTGCCCAGGCCTTAAGCCTAGCCCACACTTGTGCCCAGGCCTTAAGCCTAGCTGGCACTTGTGCCCATGCCTTAAGCCTAGCTGGCACTTGTGCCCCTGCCTTATGCCTAGCCAGCACTTGTGCCCCTGCTTTATGCCTAGCCCGCACTTGTGC
This sequence comes from Ranitomeya imitator, assembly GCF_032444005.1. NCBI lineage: Eukaryota > Metazoa > Chordata > Amphibia > Anura > Dendrobatidae > Ranitomeya > Ranitomeya imitator. The sequence continues at coordinate 84,954,957 of NC_091285.1, forward strand.
CCAGGCCTTAAGCCTAGCTGGCACTTGTGCCCAGGCCTTAAGCCTAGCCCACACTTGTGCCCCCTTCCTTGATCCTAGCCAGCACTTTTGCCCCTGCCTTATGCCAAGCCAGCACTTGTGCCCCTGCCTTATGCCTAGCCAGCACTTGTGCCCCTGCCTTATGCATAGCCAGCACTTGTGCCCCTGCCTTATGCCTAGCCAGCACTTGTGCTTCTGCCTTATGCCTAGCCAGCACTTGTGCCCCTGCCTTATGCCTAGCCAGCACTTGTGCCCCTGCCTTATGCCAAGCCAGCACTTGTGCCCCTGCCTTATGCCTAGCCAGCACTTGTGCCCTTGCCATATGCCTAGCCAGCACTTGTGCCCCTGCCTTAGGCCTAGCCAGCACTTGTGCCGCTGCCTTATGCCTAGCCAGCACTTGTGCCCCTGCCTTATGCCTAGCCAGCACTTGTGCCCCGGCCTTATGCCTAGCCAGCACTTGTGCCCCTGCCTTATGCCTAGCCAGCACTTGTGCCCCTGCCTTATGCCTAGCCCGTACTTGTGCCCAGGCTTTAAGCCTAGCTGGCACTTGTGCCCATGCCTTAAGCCTAGCTGGCACTTGTGCCCCCTGCCTTGATCCTAGCCAGCACTGCACTTGTGCCCAGGCCTTAAGCCTAGCCCGCACTTGTGCCCAGGCCTTAAGCCTAGCCCGCACTTGTGCCCAGGCCTTAAGCCTAGCCCGCACTTGTGCCCAGGCCTTAAGCCTAGCCCGCAGTTGTGCCCAGGCCTTAAGCCTAGCCCGCACTTGTGCCCAGGCCTTAAGCCTAGCCTGCACTTGTGCCCAGGCCTTAAGCCTAGCCCGCACTTGTGCCCAGGCCTTAAGCCTAGCCCGCACTTGTGCCCAGGCCTCAAGCCTAGCCCGCACTTGTGCCCAGACCTTAAGCCTAGCCCGCACTTGTGCCCAGGCCTTAAGCCTAGCCCGCACTTGTGCCCAGGTCTTAAGCGTAGCCCGCACTTGTGCCCAGGCCTTAAGCCTAGCCCGCACTTGTGCCCAGGTCTTAAGCCTAGCCCGCACTTGTGCCCAGGCTTTAAACCTAGCCAGCACTTGTGCCCAGGCCTTAAGCCTAGCCCGCACTTGTGCCCAGGCCTTAAGCCTAGCCCGCACTTGTGCCCAGACCTTAAGCCTAGCCCGCACTTGTGCCCAGGCCTTAAGCCTAGCCCGCACTTTTGAGCCCCTTGAATGCTTGTTTGTTTGTTTTTGTCTTCAGCTTATGTTGGTTATGCACATGGGGCCAGCTTTACGCTCTTCGCTCTTGTCCCATCTGAATGCGCATGCACGACTGTCATTGGGGAAGAAGGCATTACCCATTTACGGAGGACAGACAAGAAGTCCCTGGTTGCTTGGAGCATGGGGTTATGGAGAGGCTCCGCACTGTACAACAAAGGATCTAGTCCTAAATGTCCACGTACAGAGTAGAGGGGTGAAATCTAGCTCTTCACCCCTATGGGTGCCTAACCCTTTATGCAAAGAGTGCAAAGAGTGAGCTGTATGCCTTAAGCCTAGCCAGCACTTGTGCCCATGCCTTAAGCCTAGCCAGCACTTGTGCCCCCTGCCTTGATCCTAGCCAGCACTGCACTTGTGCCCAGGCCTTAAGCCTAGCCCGCACTTGTGCCCAGGCCTTAAGCCTAGCCCACACTTGTGCCCCAGCCTTAAGCCTAGCCCGCACTTGTGCCCCGGCCTTAAGCCTAGCCCGCACTTGTGCCCCGGCCTTAAACCTAGCCCGCACTTGTGCCCTGGCCTTAAGCCTAGCCCGCACTTGTGCCCCGGCCTTAAGCCTAGCCCGCACTTGTGCCCCGGCCTTAAGCCTAGCCCGCACTTGTGCCCCGGCCTTAAGCCTAGCCCGCACTTGTGCCCCGGCCTTAAGCCTAGCCCGTACTTGTGCCCCGGCCTTAAGCCTAGCCACCACTTGTGCCCCGGCCTTAAGCCTAGCCCGCACTTGTGCCCCGGCCTTAAGCCTAGCCCGCACTTGTGCCCCGGCCTTAAGCCTAGCCCGCACTTGTGCCCAGACCTTAAGCCTAGCCCGAACTTGTGCCCAGACCTTAAGCCTAGCCCGCACTTGTGCCCAGGCCTTAAGCCTAGCCCGCACTTGTGCCCAGGCCTTAAGCCTAGCCCGCACTTGTGCCCAGGCCTTAAGCCTAGCCCGCACTTGTGCCCAGGCCTTAAGCCTAGCCCGCACTTGTGCCCAGGCCTTAAGCCTAGCCAGCACTTGTGCCCCCTGCCTTGATCCTAGCCAGCACTGCACTTGTGCCCAGGCCTTAAGCCTAGCCCGCACTTGTGCCCAGGCCTTAAGCCTAGCCCACACTTGTGCCCCAGCCTTAAGCCTAGCCCGCACTTGTGCCCCGGCCTTAAGCCTAGCCCGCACTTGTGCCCCGGCCTTAAACCTAGCCCGCACTTGTGCCCTGGCCTTAAGCCTAGCCCGCACTTGTGCCCCGGCCTTAAGCCTAGCCCGCACTTGTGCCCCGGCCTTAAGCCTAGCCCGCACTTGTGCCCCGGCCTTAAGCCTAGCCCGCACTTGTGCCCCGGCCTTAAGCCTAGCCCGTACTTGTGCCCCGGCCTTAAGCCTAGCCCCCACTTGTGCCCCGGCCTTAAGCCTAGCCCGCACTTGTGCCCCGGCCTTAAGCCTAGCCCGCACTTGTGCCCCGGCCTTAAGCCTAGCCCGCACTTGTGCCCAGACCTTAAGCCTAGCCCGAACTTGTGCCCAGGCCTTAAGCCTAGCCCGCACTTGTGCCCAGGCCTTAAGCCTAGCCCGAACTTGTGCCCAGGCCTTAAGCCTAGCCCGCACTTGTGCCCAGGCCTTAAGCCTAGCCCGCACTTGTGCCCAGGCCTTAAGCCTAGCCCGCACTTGTGCCCAGGCCTTAAGCCTAGCCCGCACTTGTGCCCAGGCCTCAAGCCTAGCCCGCACTTGTGCCCAGACCTTAAGCCTAGCCCGCACTTGTGCCCAGGCCTTAAGCCTAGCCCGCACTTGTGCCCAGGTCTTAAGCGTAGCCCGCACTTGTGCCCAGGCCTTAAGCCTAGCCCGCACTTGTGCCCAGGTCTTAAGCCTAGCCCGCACTTGTGCCCAGGCTTTAAACCTAGCCAGCACTTGTGCCCAGGCCTTAAGCCTAGCCCGCACTTGTGCCCAGGCCTTAAGCCTAGCCCGCACTTGTGCCCAGGCCTTAAGCCTAGCCCGCACTTGTGCCCAGGCCTTAAGCCTAGCCCGCACTTTTGAGCCCCTTGAATGCTTGTTTGTTTGTTTTTGTCTTCAGCTTATGTTGGTTATGCACATGGGGCCAGCTTTACGCTCTTCGCTCTTGTCCCGTCTGAATGCGCATGCACGACTGTCATTGGGGAAGAAGGCATTACCCATTTACGGAGGACAGACAAGAAGTCCCTGGTTGCTTGGAGCATGGGGTTATGGAGAGGCTCCGCACTGTACAACAAAGGATCTAGTCCTAAATGTCCACGTACAGAGTAGAGGGGTGAAATCTAGCTCTTCACCCCTATGGGTGCCTAACCCTTTATGCAAAGAGTGCAAAGAGTGAGCTGTATGCCTTAAGCCTAGCCAGCACTTGTGCCCATGCCTTAAGCCTAGCCAGCACTTGTGCCCCCTGCCTTGATCCTAGCCAGCACTGCACTTGTGCCCAGGCCTTAAGCCTAGCCCGCACTTGTGCCCAAGCCTTAAGCCTAGCCCACACTTGTGCCCCGGCCTTCAGCCTAGCCCGCACTTGTGCCCCGGCCTTAAGCCTAGCCCGCACTTGTGCCCCGGCCTTAAACCTAGCCCGCACTTGTGCCCTGGCCTTAAGCCTAGCCCGCACTTGTGCCCCGGCCTTAAGCCTAGCCCGCACTTGTGCCCCGGCCTTAAGCCTAGCCCGCACTTGTGCCCCGGCCTTAAGCCTAGCCCGCACTTGTGCCCCGGCCTTAAGCCTAGCCCGCACTTGTGCCCCGGCCTTAAGCCTAGCCCCCACTTGTGCCCCGGCCTTAAGCCTAGCCCGCACTTGTGCCCCGGCCTTTAGCCTAGCCCGCACTTGTGCCCCGGCCTTAAGCCTAGCCCGCACTTGTGCCCAGGCCTTAAGCCGAGCCCGAACTTGTGCCCAGGCCTTAAGCCTAGCCCGCACTTTTGAGCCCCTTGAATGCTTGTTTGTTTTTGTCTTCAGCTTCATGTTGGTTATGCACATAGGGCCAGCTTTACGCTGTTCGCTCTTGTCCCGTCTGAATGCGCATGCATGACTGTAATTGGGGAAGAAGGCATTACCCATTTACAGAGGACAGACAAGTGCCTGGTTGCTTGGAGCATGGGGTTATGGAGAGGCTCCGCACTGTACAACAAAGGATCTAGTCCTAAATGTCCAAGTACAGAGTAGAGGGGTAAAAGCTAGCTCTTCACCCCTATGGGTGCCTAACCCTTTATGCAAAGAGTGCAAAGAGTTACCTGTATGCCTTAAGCCTAGCCCGCACTTGTGCCCCGGCCTTAAGCCTAGCCCACACTTGTGCCCCGGCCTTAAGCCAAGCCAGCACTTGTGCCCCTGCCTTATGCCTAGCCAGCACTTGTGCCCCTGCCTTATGCCTAGCCATCACCTGTGCCCCTGCCTTATGCCTAGCCAGCACTTGTGCCCCTGCCTTATGCCTAGCCAGCACTTGTGCTTCTGCCTTATGCCTAGCCAGCACTTGTGCCCCTGCCTTATGCCTAGCCAGCACTTGTGCCTCTGCCTTATGCCTAGCCAGCACTTGTGCCCCTGCCTTATGCCTAGCCAGCACTTGTGCCCCTGCCTCATGCCTAGCCAGCACTTGTGCCCCTGCCTTATGCCTAGCCAGCACTTGTGCCCCTGCCTTATGCCTAGCCAGCACTTGTGCCCCTGCCTTATGCCTAGCCAGCACTTGTGCCCCTGCCTTATGCCTAGCCAGCACTTGTGCCCCTGCCTTATGCCTAGCCAGCACCTGTGCCCTTGCCTTATGCCTACCCCGCACCTATGCCCCTGCCTTATGCCTAGCCCGCACATGTGCCCCTGCCTTATGCCTAGCCAGCACTTGTGCCCCTGCCTTATGCCTAGCCAGCACTTGTGCCCCTGCCTTATGCCTAGCCAGCACTTGTGCCCCTGCCTTATGCCTAGCCAGCACTTTTGCCCCTGCCTTATGCCTAGCCAGCACTTGTGCCCCTGCCTTATGCCTAGCCAGCACTTGTGCCCCTGCCTTATTTGTAGCCAGCACTTGTGCCCCTGCCTTATTCCTAGCCAGCACTTGTGCCCCTGCCTTATGCCTAGCCAGCACTTGTGCCCCTGCCTTATGCCTAGCCAGCACTTGTGCCCCTGCCTTATGCCCAGCCAGCACTTGTGCCCCTGCCTTATGCCTAGCCAGCACTTGTGCCCCTGCCTTATGCCTAGCCAGCACTTGTGCCCCTGCCTTATGCCTAGCCAGCACTTTTGCCCCTGCTTTATGCCTAGCCAGCACTTGTGCCCCTGCCTTATGCCTAGCCAGCACTTGTGCCCCTGCCTTATTTGTAGCCAGCACTTGTGCCCCTGCCTTATTCCTAGCCAGCACTTGTGCCCCTGCCTTATGCCTAGCCAGCACTTGTGCCCCTGCCTTATGCCCAGCCAGCACTTGTGCCCCTGCCTTATGCCTAGCCAGCACTTGTGCCCCTGCCTTATGCCTAGCCAGCACCTGTGCCCCTGCCTTATGCCTACCCCGCACCTGTGCCCCTGCCTTATGCCTAGCCCGCACTTGTGCCCCTGCTTTATGCCTAGCCAGCACTTGTGCCCCTGCCTTATGCCTAGCCAGCACTTGTGCCCCTGCCTTATGCCTAGCCAGCACTTGTGCCCCTGCCTTATGCCTAGCCAGCACTTGTGCCCCTGCCTTATGCCTAGCCAGCACTTGTGCCCCTGCCTTATGCCTAGCCAGCACTTGTGCCCCTGCCTTATGCCTAGCCAGCACTTGTGCCCCTGCCTTATGCCTAGCCAGCACTTGTGCCCCTGCCTTATTCCTAGCCAGCACTTGTGCCCCTGCCTTATGCCTAGCCAGCACTTGTGCCCCTGCCTTATGCCTAGCCAGCACTTGTGCCCCTGCCTTATGCCTAGCCAGCACTTGTGCCCCTGCCTTATGCCTAGCCAGCACCTGTGCCCCTGCCTTATGCCTACCCCACACCTGTGCCCCTGCCTTATGCCTAGCCCGCACTTGTGCCCCTGCTTTATGCCTAGCCAGCACTTGTGCCCCTGCCTTATGCCTAGCCAGCACTTGTGCCCCTGCCTTATGCCTAGCCAGCACTTGTGCCCCTGCCTTATGCCTAGCCAGCACTTGTGCTTCTGCCTTATGCCTAGCCAGCACTTGTGCCCCTGCCTTATGCCTAGCCAGCACTTGTGCCCCTGCCTTATGCCTAGCCAGCACTTGTGCCCCTGCCTTATGCCTACCCAGCACTTGTGCCCCTGCCTTATGCCTAGCCAGCACTTGTGCCCCTGCCTTATGCCTAGCCAGCACTTGTGCCCCTGCCGTATGCCTAGCCAGCACTTGTGCTTCTGCCTTATGCCTAGCCAGCACTTGTGCCCCTGCCTTATGCCTAGCCAGCACTTGTGCCCCTGCCTTATGCCTAGCCAGCACTTGTGCCCCTGCCTTATGCCTAGCCAGCACTTGTGCCCCTGCCTTATGCCTAGCCAGCACTTGTGCCCCTGCCTTATGCCTAGCCAGCACTTGTGCCCCTGCCTTATGCCTAGCCAGCACTTGTGCCCCTGCCTTATGCCTAGCCAGCACTTGAGCCCCTGCCTTATGCCTAGCCAGCACTTGTGCCCCTGCCTTATGCCTAGCCAGCATTTGTGTCCCTGCCTTATGCCTACCCAGCACTTGTGCCCCTGCCTTATGCCTAGCCAGCACTTGTGCCCCTGCCTTATGCCTAGCCAGCACTTGTGCCCCTGCCTTATGCCTAGCCCGCACTTGTGCCCAGGCCTTAAGCCTAGCTGGCACTTATGCCCATGCCTTAAGCCTAGCCGGCACTTGTGCCCCCTGCCTTGATCCTAGCCAGCACTGCACTTGTGCCCAGGCCTTAAGCCTAGCCCGCACTTGTGCCCAGGCCTTAAGCCTAGCCCACACTTGTGCCCATGCCTTAAGCCTAGCCAGCACTTGTGCCCCCTTCCTTGATCCTAGCCAGCACTTGTGCCCCTGCCTTATGCCTAGCCAGCACTTGTGCCCCTGCCTAATGCATAGCCAGCACTTGTGCCCCTGCCTTATGCCTAACCAGCACTTGTGCTTCTGCCTTATGCCTAGCCAGCACTTGTGCCCCTGCCTTATGCCTAGCCAGCACTTGTGCCCCTGCCTTATTTGTAGCCAGCACTTGTGACCCTGCCTTATTCCTAGCCAGCACTTGTGCCCCTGCCTTATGCCTAGCCAGCACTTGTGCCCCTGCCTTATGCCTAGCCAGCACTTGTGCCCTTGCCTTATGCCTAGCCAGCACTTGTGCCCCTGCCTTATGCCTAGCCAGCACCTGTGCCCCTGCCTTATGCCTACCCCGCACCTGTGCCCCTGCCTTATGCCTAGCCCGCACTTGTGCCCCTGCTTTATGCCTAGCCAGCACTTTTGCCCCTGCCTTATGCCTAGCCAGCACTTGTGCCCCTGCCTTATGCCTAGCCAGCACTTGTGCCCCTGCCTTATGCCTAGCCAGCACTTGTGCCCCTGCCTTATGCCTAGCCAGCACTTGTGCCCCTGCCTTATGCCTAGCCAGCACTTGTGCCCCTGCCTTATGCCTAGCCAGCACTTGTGCCCCTGCCTTATGCCTAGCCAGCACTTGTGCCCCTGCCTTATGCCTAGCCAGCACTTGTGCCCCTGCCTTATGCCTAGCCAGCACTTGTGTCCCTGCCTTATGCCTAGCCAGCACTTGTGCCCCTGCCTTATGCCTAGCCAGCACTTGTGCCCCTGCCTTATGCCTAGCCAGCACTTGTGCCCCTGCCTGATGCCTAGCCAGCACTTGTGCCCCTGCCTCATGCCTAGCCAGCACTTGTGCCCCTGCCTTATGCCTAGCCAGCACTTGTGCCCCTGCCTTATGCCTAGCCAGCACTTGTGCCCCTGCCTTATGCCTAGCCAGCACTTGTGCCCCTGCCTTATGCCTAGCCAGCACTTGTGCCCCTGCCTTATGCCTAGCCAGCACCTGTGACCCTGCCTTATGCCTACCCCGCACCTATGCCCCTGCCTTAGGCCTAGCCCGCACATGTGCCCCTGCCTTATGCCTAGCCAGCACTTGTGCCCCTGCCTTATGCCTAGCCAGCACTTGTGCCCCTGCCTTATGCCTAGCCAGCACTTGTGCCCCTGCCTTCTGCCTAGCCAGCACTTTTGCCCCTGCCTTATGCCTAGCCAGCACTTGTGCCCCTGCCTTATGCCTAGCCAGCACTTGTGCCCCTGCCTTATTTGTAGCCAGCACTTGTGCCCCTGCCTTATTCCTAGCCAGCACTTGTGCCCCTGCCTTATGCCTAGCCAGCACTTGTGCCCCTGCCTTATGCCTAGCCAGCACTTGTGCCCCTGCCTTATGCCTAGCCAGCACTTGTGCCCCTGCCTTATGCCTAGCCAGCACCTGTGCCCCTGCCTTATGCCTATCCCGCACCTGTGCCCCTGCCTTATGCCTAGCCCGCACTTGTGCCCCTGCTTTATGCCTAGCCAGCACTTGTGCCCCTGCCTTATGCCTAGCCAGCACTTGTGCCCCTGCCTTATGCCTAGCCAGCACTTGTGCCCCTGCCTTATGCCTAGCCAGCACCTGTGACCCTGCCTTATGCCTACCCCGCACCTATGCCCCTGCCTTAGGCCTAGCCCGCACATGTGCCCCTGCCTTATGCCTAGCCAGCACTTGTGCCCCTGCCTTATGCCTAGCCAGCACTTGTGCCCCTGCCTTATGCCTAGCCAGCACTTGTGCCCCTGCCTTCTGCCTAGCCAGCACTTTTGCCCCTGCCTTATGCCTAGCCAGCACTTGTGCCCCTGCCTTATGCCTAGCCAGCACTTGTGCCCCTGCCTTATTTGTAGCCAGCACTTGTGCCCCTGCCTTATTCCTAGCCAGCACTTGTGCCCCTGCCTTATGCCTAGCCAGCACTTGTGCCCCTGCCTTATGCCTAGCCAGCACTTGTGCCCCTGCCTTATGCCTAGCCAGCACTTGTGCCCCTGCCTTATGCCTAGCCAGCACTTGTGCCCCTGCCTTATGCCTAGCCAGCACTTGTGCCCCTGCCTTATTCCTAGCCAGCACTTGTGCCCCTGCCTTATGCCTAGCCAGCACTTGTGCCCCTGCCTTATGCCTAGCCAGCACTTGTGCCCCTGCCTTATGCCTAGTCAGCACTTGTGCCCCTGCCTTATGCCTAGCCAGCACCTGTGCCCCTGCCTTATGCCTACCCCACACCTGTGCCCCTGCCTTATGCCTAGCCCGCACTTGTGCCCCTGCTTTATGCCTAGCCAGCACTTGTGCCCCTGCCTTATGCCTAGCCAGCACTTGTGCCCCTGCCTTATGCCTAGCCAGCACTTGTGCCCCTGCCTTATGCCTAGCCAGCACTTGTGCTTCTGCCTTATGCCTAGCCAGCACTTGTGCCCCTGCCTTATGCCTAGCCAGCACTTGTGCCCCTGCCTTATGCCTAGCCAGCACTTGTGCCCCTGCCTTATGCCTACCCAGCACTTGTGCCCCTGCCTTATGCCTAGCCAGCACTTGTGCCCCTGCCTTATGCCTAGCCAGCACTTGTGCCCCTGCCGTATGCCTAGCCAGCACTTGTGCTTCTGCCTTATGCCTAGCCAGCACTTGTGCCCCTGCCTTATGCCTAGCCAGCACTTGTGCCCCTGCCTTATGCCTAGCCAGCACTTGTGCCCCTGCCTTATGCCAGCCAGCACTTCTGCCCCTGCCTTATGCCTAGCCAGCACTTGTGCCCCTGCCTTATGCCTAGCCAGCACTTGTGCCCCTGCCTTATGCCTAGCCAGCACTTGTGCCCCTGCCTTATGCCTAGCCAGCACTTGAGCCCCTGCCTTATGCCTAGCCAGCACTTGTGCCCCTGCCTTATGCCTAGCCAGCATTTGTGCCCCTGCCTTATGCCTACCCAGCACTTGTGCCCCTGCCTTATGCCTAGCCAGCACTTGTGCCCCTGCCTTATGCCTAGCCAGCACTTGTGCCCCTGCCTTATGCCTAGCCCGCACTTGTGCCCAGGCCTTAAGCCTAGCTGGCACTTATGCCCATGCCTTAAGCCTAGCCGGCACTTGTGCCCCCTGCCTTGATCCTAGCCAGCACTGCACTTGTGCCCAGGCCTTAAGCCTAGCCCGCACTTGTGCCCAGGCCTTAAGCCTAGCCCACACTTGTGCCCATGCCTTAAGCCTAGCCAGCACTTGTGCCCCCTTCCTTGATCCTAGCCAGCACTTGTGCCCCTGCCTTATGCCTAGCCAGCACTTGTGCCCCTGCCTTATGCCTAGCCAGCACTTGTGCCCCTGCCTTATGCATAGCCAGCACTTGTGCCCCTGCCTTATGCCTAACCAGCACTTGTGCTTCTGCCTTATGCCTAGCCAGCACTTGTGCCCCTGCCTTATGCCTAGCCAGCACTTGTGCCCCTGCCTTATTTGTAGCCAGCACTTGTGCCCCTGCCTTATTCCTAGCCAGCACTTGTGCCCCTGCCTTATGCCTAGCCAGTACTTGTGCCCCTGCCTTATGCCTAGCCAGCACTTGTGCCCCTGCCTTATGCCTAGCCAGCACTTGTGCCCCTGCCTTATGCCTAGCCAGCACCTGTGCCCCTGCCTTATGCCTACCCCGCACCTGTGCCCCTGCCTTATGCCTAGCCCGCACTTGTGCCCCTGCTTTATGCCTAGCCAGCACTTGTGCCCCTGCCTTATGCCTAGCCAGCACTTGTGCCCCTGCCTTATGCCTAGCCAGCACTTGTGCCCCTGCCTTATGCCTAGCCAGCACTTGTGCCCCTGCCTTATGCCTAGCCAGCACTTGTGCCCCTGCCTTATGCCTAGCCAGCACTTGTGCCCCTGCCTTATGCCTAGCCAGCACTTGTGCCCCTGCCTTATGCCTAGCCAGCACTTGTGCCCCTGCCTTATTCCTAGCCAGCACTTGTGCCCCTGCCTTATGCCTAGCCAGCACTTGTGCCCCTGCCTTATGCCTAGCCAGCACTTGTGGCCCTGCCTTATGCCTAGCCAGCACTTGTGCCCCTGCCTTATGCCTAGCCAGCACCTGTGCCCCTGCCTTATGCCTACCCCGCACCTGTGCCCCTGCCTTATGCCTAGCCCGCACTTGTGCCCCTGCTTTATGCCTAGCCAGCACTTGTGCCCCTGCCTTATGCCTAGCCAGCACTTGTGCCCCTGCCTTATGCCTAGCCAGCACTTGTGCCCCTGCCTTATGCCTAGCCAGCACTTGTGCTTCTGCCTTATGCCTAGCCAGCACTTGTGCCCCTGCTTTATGCCTAGCCAGCACTTGTGCCCCTGCCTTATGCCTAGCCAGCACTTGTGCCCCTGCCTTATGCCTACCCAGCACTTGTGCCCCTGCCTTATGCCTAGCCAGCACTTGTGCCCCTGCCTTATGCCTAGCCAGCACTTGTGCCCCTGCCGTATGCCTAGCCAGCACTTGTGCTTCTGCCTTATGCCTAGCCAGCACTTGTGCCCCTGCCTTATGCCTAGCCAGCACTTGTACCCCTGCCTTATGCCTAGCCAGCACTTGTGCCCCTGCCTTATGCCTAGCCAGCACTTCTGCCCCTGCCTTATGCCTAGCCAGCACTTGTGCCCCTGCCTTATGCCTAGCCAGCACTTATGCCCCTGCCTTATGCCTAGCCAGCACTTGTGCCCCTGCCTTATGCCTAGCCAGCACTTGAGCCCCTGCCTTATGCCTAGCCAGCACTTGTGCCCCTGCCTTATGCCTAGCCAGCACTTGTGCCCCTGCCTTATGCCTACCCAGCACTTGTGCCCCTGCCTTATGCCTAGCCAGCACTTGTGCCCCTGCCTTATGCCTAGCCAGCACTTGTGCCCCTGCCTTATGCCTAGCCCGCACTTGTGCCCAGGCCTTAAGCCTAGCTGGCACTTATGCCCATGCCTTAAGCCTAGCCGGCACTTGTGCCCCCTGCCTTGATCCTAGCCAGCACTGCACTTGTGCCCAGGCCTTAAGCCTAGCCCGCACTTGTGCCCAGGCCTTAAGCCTAGCCCACACTTGTGCCCATGCCTTAAGCCTAGCCAGCACTTGTGCCCCCTTTCTTGATCCTAGCCAGCACTTGTGCCCCTGCTTTATGCCTAGCCAGCACTTGTGCCCCTGCCTTATGCCTAGCCAGCACTTGTGCCCCTGCCTTATGCCTAGCCAGCACTTGTGCCCCTGCCTTATGCCTAGCCAGCACTTGTGCCCCTGCCTCATGCCTAGCCAGCACTTGTGCCCCTGCCTTATGCCTAGCCAGCACTTGTGCCCCTGCCTTATGCCTAGCCAGCACCTGTGACCCTGCCTTATGCCTACCCCGCACCTATGCCCCTGCCTTAGGCCTAGCCCGCACATGTGCCCCTGCCTTATGCCTAGCCAGCACTTGTGCCCCTGCCTTATGCCTAGCCAGCACTTGTGCCCCTGCCTTATGCCTAGCCAGCACTTGTGCCCCTGCCTTCTGCCTAGCCAGCACTTTTGCCCCTGCCTTATGCCTAGCCAGCACTTGTGCCCCTGCCTTATGCCTAGCCAGCACTTGTGCCCCTGCCTTATTTGTAGCCAGCACTTGTGCCCCTGCCTTATTCCTAGCCAGCACTTGTGCCCCTGCCTTATGCCTAGCCAGCACTTGTGCCCCTGCCTTATGCCTAGCCAGCACTTGTGCCCCTGCCTTATGCCTAGCCAGCACTTGTGCCCCTGCCTTATGCCTAGCCAGCACCTGTGCCCCTGCCTTATGCCTATCCCGCACCTGTGCCCCTGCCTTATGCCTAGCCCGCACTTGTGCCCCTGCTTTATGCCTAGCCAGCACTTGTGCCCCTGCCTTATGCCTAGCCAGCACTTGTGCCCCTGCCTTATGCCTAGCCAGCACTTGTGCCCCTGCCTTATGCCTAGCCAGCACCTGTGACCCTGCCTTATGCCTACCCCGCACCTATGCCCCTGCCTTAGGCCTAGCCCGCACATGTGCCCCTGCCTTATGCCTAGCCAGCACTTGTGCCCCTGCCTTATGCCTAGCCAGCACTTGTGCCCCTGCCTTATGCCTAGCCAGCACTTGTGCCCCTGCCTTCTGCCTAGCCAGCACTTTTGCCCCTGCCTTATGCCTAGCCAGCACTTGTGCCCCTGCCTTATGCCTAGCCAGCACTTGTGCCCCTGCCTTATTTGTAGCCAGCACTTGTGCCCCTGCCTTATTCCTAGCCAGCACTTGTGCCCCTGCCTTATGCCTAGCCAGCACTTGTGCCCCTGCCTTATGCCTAGCCAGCACTTGTGCCCCTGCCTTATGCCTAGCCAGCACTTGAGCCCCTGCCTTATGCCTAGCCAGCACTTGTGCCCCTGCCTTATGCCTAGCCAGCACTTGTGCCCCTGCCTTATTCCTAGCCAGCACTTGTGCCCCTGCCTTATGCCTAGCCAGCACTTGTGCCCCTGCCTTATGCCTAGCCAGCACTTGTGCCCCTGCCTTATGCCTAGTCAGCACTTGTGCCCCTGCCTTATGCCTAGCCAGCACCTGTGCCCCTGCCTTATGCCTACCCCACACCTGTGCCCCTGCCTTATGCCTAGCCCGCACTTGTGCCCCTGCTTTATGCCTAGCCAGCACTTGTGCCCCTGCCTTATGCCTAGCCAGCACTTGTGCCCCTGCCTTATGCCTAGCCAGCACTTGTGCCCCTGCCTTATGCCTAGCCAGCACTTGTGCTTCTGCCTTATGCCTAGCCAGCACTTGTGCCCCTGCCTTATGCCTAGCCAGCACTTGTGCCCCTGCCTTATGCCTAGCCAGCACTTGTGCCCCTGCCTTATGCCTACCCAGCACTTGTGCCCCTGCCTTATGCCTAGCCAGCACTTGTGCCCCTGCCTTATGCCTAGCCAGCACTTGTGCCCCTGCCGTATGCCTAGCCAGCACTTGTGCTTCTGCCTTATGCCTAGCCAGCACTTGTGCCCCTGCCTTATGCCTAGCCAGCACTTGTGCCCCTGCCTTATGCCTAGCCAGCACTTGTGCCCCTGCCTTATGCCAGCCAGCACTTCTGCCCCTGCCTTATGCCTAGCCAGCACTTGTGCCCCTGCCTTATGCCTAGCCAGCACTTGTGCCCCTGCCTTATGCCTAGCCAGCACTTGTGCCCCTGCCTTATGCCTAGCCAGCACTTGAGCCCCTGCCTTATGCCTAGCCAGCACTTGTGCCCCTGCCTTATGCCTAGCCAGCATTTGTGCCCCTGCCTTATGCCTACCCAGCACTTGTGCCCCTGCCTTATGCCTAGCCAGCACTTGTGCCCCTGCCTTATGCCTAGCCAGCACTTGTGCCCCTGCCTTATGCCTAGCCCGCACTTGTGCCCAGGCCTTAAGCCTAGCTGGCACTTATGCCCATGCCTTAAGCCTAGCCGGCACTTGTGCCCCCTGCCTTGATCCTAGCCAGCACTGCACTTGTGCCCAGGCCTTAAGCCTAGCCCGCACTTGTGCCCAGGCCTTAAGCCTAGCCCACACTTGTGCCCATGCCTTAAGCCTAGCCAGCACTTGTGCCCCCTTCCTTGATCCTAGCCAGCACTTGTGCCCCTGCCTTATGCCTAGCCAGCACTTGTGCCCCTGCCTTATGCCTAGCCAGCACTTGTGCCCCTGCCTTATGCATAGCCAGCACTTGTGCCCCTGCCTTATGCCTAACCAGCACTTGTGCTTCTGCCTTATGCCTAGCCAGCACTTGTGCCCCTGCCTTATGCCTAGCCAGCACTTGTGCCCCTGCCTTATTTGTAGCCAGCACTTGTGCCCCTGCCTTATTCCTAGCCAGCACTTGTGCCCCTGCCTTATGCCTAGCCAGTACTTTTGCCCCTGCCTTATGCCTAGCCAGCACTTGTGCCCCTGCCTTATGCCTAGCCAGCACTTGTGCCCCTGCCTTATGCCTAGCCAGCACCTGTGCCCTTGCCTTATGCCTACCCCGCACCTGTGCCCCTGCCTTATGCCTAGCCCGCACTTTTGCCCCTGCTTTATGCCTAGCCAGCACTTGTGCCCCTGCCTTATGCCTAGCCAGCACTTGTGCCCCTGCCTTATGCCTAGCCAGCACTTGTGCCCCTGCCTTATGCCTAGCCAGCACTTGTGCCCCTGCCTTATGCCTAGCCAGCACTTGTGCCCCTGCCTTATGCCTAGCCAGCACTTGTGCCCCTGCCTTATGCCTAGCCAGCACTTGTGCCCCTGCCTTATGCCTAGCCAGCACTTGTGCCCCTGCCTTATTCCTAGCCAGCACTTGTGCCCCTGCCTTATGCCTAGCCAGCACTTGTGCCCCTGCCTTATGCCTAGCCAGCACTTGTGGCCCTGCCTTATGCCTAGCCAGCACTTGTGCCCCTGCCTTATGCCTAGCCAGCACCTGTGCCCCTGCCTTATGCCTACCCCGCACCTGTGCCCCTGCCTTATGCCTAGCCCGCACTTGTGCCCCTGCTTTATGCCTAGCCAGCACTTGTGCCCCTGCCTTATGCCTAGCCAGCACTTGTGCCCCTGCCTTATGCCTAGCCAGCACTTGTGCCCCTGCCTTATGCCTAGCCAGCACTTGTGCTTCTGCCTTATGCCTAGCCAGCACTTGTGCCCCTGCCTTATGCCTAGCCAGCACTTGTGCCCCTGCCTTATGCCTAGCCAGCACTTGTGCCCCTGCCTTATGCCTACCCAGCACTTGTGCCCCTGCCTTATGCCTAGCCAGCACTTGTGCCCCTGCCTTATGCCTAGCCAGCACTTGTGCCCCTGCCGTATGCCTAGCCAGCACTTGTGCTTCTGCCTTATGCCTAGCCAGCACTTGTGCCCCTGCCTTATGCCTAGCCAGCACTTGTACCCCTGCCTTATGCCTAGCCAGCACTTGTGCCCCTGCCTTATGCCTAGCCAGCACTTCTGCCCCTGCCTTATGCCTAGCCAGCACTTGTGCCCCTGCCTTATGCCTAGCCAGCACTTGTGCCCCTGCCTTATGCCTAGCCAGCACTTGTGCCCCTGCCTTATGTCTAGCCAGCACTTGAGCCCCTGCCTTATGCCTAGCCAGCACTTGTGCCCCTGCCTTATGCCTAGCCAGCACTTGTGCCCCTGCCTTATGCCTACCCAGCACTTGTGCCCCTGCCTTATGCCTAGCCAGCACTTGTGCCCCTGCCTTATGCCTAGCCAGCACTTGTGCCCCTGCCTTATGCCTAGCCCGCACTTGTGCCCAGGCCTTAAGCCTAGCTGGCACTTATGCCCATGCCTTAAGCCTAGCCGGCACTTGTGCCCCCTGCCTTGATCCTAGCCAGCACTGCACTTGTGCCCAGGCCTTAAGCCTAGCCCGCACTTGTGCCCAGGCCTTAAGCCTAGCCCACACTTGTGCCCATGCCTTAAGCCTAGCCAGCACTTGTGCCCCCTTCCTTGATCCTAGCCAGCACTTGTGCCCCTGCTTTATGCCTAGCCAGCACTTGTGCCCCTGCCTTATGCCTAGCCAGCACTTGTGCCCCTGCCTTATGCATAGCCAGCACTTGTGCCCCTGCCTTATGCCTAACCAGCACTTGTGCTTCTGCCTTATGCCTAGCCAGCACTTGTGCCCCTGCCTTATGCCTAGCCAGCACTTGTGACCCTGCCTTATGCCTAGCCAGCACTTGTGCCCCTACCTTATGCCTAGCCAGCACTTGTGCCCCTGCCTTATGCCTAGCCAGCACTTGTGCCCCTGCCTTATGCCTAGCCAGCACTTGTGCCCCTGCCTTAGGCCTAGCCAGCACCTGTGCCCCTGCCTTATGCCTAGCCAGCACTTGTGCCCCTGCCTTATGCCTAGCCAGCACTTGTGCCCCTGCCTTATGCCTAGCCAGCACTTGTGCCCCTGCCTTATGCCTAGCCCGCACTTGTGCCCAGGCCTTAAGCCTAGCTGGCACTTGTGCCCATGCCTTAAGCCTAGCTGGCACTTGTGCACCCTGCCTTGATCCTAGCCAGCACTGCACTTGTTCCCAGGCCTTAAGCCTAGCCCGCACTTGTGCCCAGGCCTTAAGCCTAGCCCACACTTGTGCCCATGCCTTAAGCCTAGCTAGCACTTTTGCCCCCTTCCTTGATCCTAGCCAGCACTTGTGCCCCTGCCTTATGCCTAGCCAGCACTTGTGCCCCTGCCTTATGCCTACCCAGCACTTGTGCCCCTGCCTTATGCCTAGCCAGCACTTGTGCCCCTGCCTTATGCCTAGCCAGCAATTGTGCCCCTGCCGTATGCCTAGCCAGCACTTGTGCTTCTGCCTTATGCCTAGCCAGCACTTGTGCCCCTGCCTTATGCCTGGCCAGCACTTGTACCCCTGCCTTATGCCTAGCCAGCACTTGTGCCCCTGCCTTATGCCTAGCCAGCACTTCTGCCCCTGCCTTATGCCTAGCCAGCACTTGTGCCCCTGCCTTATGCCTAGCCAGCACTTGTGCCCCTGCCTTATGCCTAGCCAGCACTTGTGCCCCTGCCTTATGCCTAGCCAGCACTTGAGCCCCTGCCTTATGCCTAGCCAGCACTTGTGCCCCTGCCTTATGCCTAGCCAGCACTTGTGCCCCTGCCTTATGCCTACCCAGCACTTGTGCCCCTGCCTTATGCCTAGCCAGCACTTGTGCCCCTGCCTTATGCCTAGCCAGCACTTGTGCCCCTGCCTTATGCCTAGCCCGCACTTGTGCCCAGGCCTTAAGCCTAGCTGGCACTTATGCCCATGCCTTAAGCCTAGCCGGCACTTGTGCCCCCTGCCTTGATCCTAGCCAGCACTGCACTTGTGCCCAGGCCTTAAGCCTAGCCCGCACTTGTGCCCAGGCCTTAAGCCTAGCCCACACTTGTGCCCATGCCTTAAGCCTAGCCAGCACTTGTGCCCCCTTCCTTGATCCTAGCCAGCACTTGTGCCCCTGCCTTATGCCTAGCCAGCACTTGTGCCCCTGCCTTATGCCTAGCCAGCACTTGTGCCCCTGCCTTATGCATAGCCAGCACTTGTGCCCCTGCCTTATGCCTAACCAGCACTTGTGCTTCTGCCTTATGCCTAGCCAGCACTTGTGCCCCTGCCTTATGCCTAGCCAGCACTTGTGCCCCTGCCTTATGCCTAGCCAGCACTTGTGCCCCTACCTTATGCCTAGCCAGCACTTGTGCCCCTGCCTTATGCCTAGCCAGCACTTGTGCCCCTGCCTTATGCCTAGCCAGCACTTGTGCCCCTGCCTTAGGCCTAGCCAGCACCTGTGCCCCTGCCTTATGCCTAGCCAGCACTTGTGCCCCTGCCTTATGCCTAGCCAGCACTTGTGCCCCTGCCTTATGCCTAACCAGCACTTGTGCCCCTGCCTTATGCCTAGCCCGCACTTGTGCCCAGGCCTTAAGCCTAGCTGTCACTTGTGCCCATGCCTTAAGCCTAGCTGGCACTTGTGCACCCTGCCTTGATCCTAGCCAGCACTGCACTTGTTCCCAGGCCTTAAGCCTAGCCCGCACTTGTGCCCAGGCATTAAGCCTAGCCCACACTTGTGCCCATGCCTTAAGCCTAGCTAGCACTTTTGCCCCCTTCCTTGATCCTAGCCAGCACTTGTGCCCCTGCCTTATGCCTAGCCAGCACTTGTGCCCCTGCCTTATGCCTAGCCAGCACTTGTGCCCCTGCCTTATGCATAGCCAGCACTTGTGCCCCGCCTTATGCCTAGCCAGCACTTGTGCTTCAGCCTTATGCCTAGCCAGCACTTGTGCCCCTGCCTTATGCCTAGCCAGCACTTGTGCCCCTGCCTTATGCCTAGCCAGCACTTGTGCCCCTGCCTTATGCCTAGCCAGCACTTATGCCCCTGCCTTATGCCTAGCCAGCACTTGTGCCCCTGCCTTATGCCTAGCCCGCACTTGTGCCCAGGCCTTAAGCCTAGCTGGCACTTGTGCCCATGCCTTAAGGCTAGCCAGCACTGCACTTGTGCCCAGGCCTTAAGCCTAGCCAGCACTTGTGCCCAGGCCTTAAGCCTAGCCCACACTTGTGCCCAGGCCTTAAGCCTAGATGGCACTTGTGCCCATGCCTTAAGCCTAGCTGGCACTTGTGCCCATGCCTTAAGCCTAGCCAGCACTTGTGCCCCCTTCCTTGATCCTAGCCCGCACTTGTGCCCCGGCCTTAAGCCTAGCCCACACTTGTGCCCATGCCTTAAGCCTAGCCAGCACTTGTGCCCCCTTCCTTGATCCTAGCCAGCACTTGTGCCCCTGCCTTATGCCTAGCCAGCACTTGTGCCCCTGCCTTATGCCTAGCCAGCACTTGTGCCCCTGCCTTATGCATAGCCAGCACTTGTGCCCCTGCCTTATGCCTAACCAGCACTTGTGCTTCTGCCTTATGCCTAGCCAGCACTTGTGCCCCTGCCTTATGCCTAGTCAGCACTTGTGCCCCTGCCTTATGCCTAGCCAGCACTTGTGCCCCTACCTTATGCCTAGCCAGCACTTGTGCCCCTGCCTTATGCCTAGCCAGCACTTGTGCCCCTGCCTTATGCCTAGCCAGCACTTGTGCCCCTGCCTTAGGCCTAGCCAGCACCTGTGCCCCTGCCTTATGCCTAGCCAGCACTTGTGCCCCTGCCTTATGCCTAGCCAGCACTTGTGCCCCTGCCTTATGCCTAGCCCGCACTTGTGCCCAGGCCTTAAGCCTAGCTGGCACTTGTGCCCATGCCTTAAGCCTAGCTGGCACTTGTGCACCCTGCCTTGATCCTAGCCAGCACTGCACTTGTTCCCAGGCCTTAAGCCTAGCCCGCACTTGTGCCCAGGCCTTAAGCCTAGCCCACACTTGTGCCCATGCCTTAAGCCTAGCTAGCACTTGTGCCCCCTTCCTTGATCCTAGCCAGCACTTGTGCCCCTGCCTTATGCCTAGCCAGCACTTGTGCCCCTGCCTTATGCCTAGCCAGCACTTGTGCCCCTGCCTTATGCATAGCCAGCACTTGTGCCCCTGCCTTATGCCTAGCCAGCACTTGTGCTTCAGCCTTATGCCTAGCCAGCACTTGTGCCCCTGCCTTATGCCTAGCCAGCACTTGTGCCCCTGCCTTATGCCTAGCCAGCACTTGTGCCCCTGCCTTATGCCTAGCCAGCACTTATGCCCCTGCCTTATGCCTAGCCAGCACTTGTGCCCCTGCCTTATGCCTAGCCCGCACTTGTGCCCAGGCCTTAAGCCTAGCTGGCACTTGTGCCCATGCCTTAAGGCTAGCCAGCACTGCACTTTTGCCCAGGCCTTAAGCCTAGCCCGCACTTGTGCCCAGGCCTTAAGCCTAGCCCACACTTGTGCCCAGGCCTTAAGCCTAGATGGCACTTGTGCCCATGCCTTAAGCCTAGCTGGCACTTGTGCCCATGCCTTAAGCCTAGCCAGCACTTGTGCCCCCTTCCTTGATCCTAGCCCGCACTTGTGCCCCGGCCTTAAGCCTAGCCCGTACTTGTGCCCCGGCCTTAAGCCTAGCCCGCACTTGTGCCCCGGTTTTAAGCCTAGCCCGCACTTGTGCCCCGGCCTTATGCCTAGCCAGCACTTGTGCCCCGGCCTTAAGCCTAGCCCGCGCTTGTGCCCCGGCCTGATGCCTAGCCCCTGCCTTATGCCTAGCCCGCACTTGTGCCCGGCCTTAAGCCTAGCCCGTATTTGTGCCCCGGCCTTAAGCCTAGCCCGCACTTGTGCCCCGGTATTAAGCCTAGCCCGCACTTGTGCCCCGGCCTTATGCCTAGCCAGCACTTGTGCCCCGGCCTTAAGCCTAGCCCGCGCTTGTGCCCCTGCCTTATGCCTAGCCCGCACTTGTGCCCCGGCCTTAGGCCTAGCCCGCACTTGTGCCCCTGCCTTATGCCTAGCCAGCACTTGTGCCCCTGCATTAGGCCTAGCCAGCACTTGTGCCCCTGCATTATGCCTAGCCAGCACTTGTGCCCCTGCCTTATGCCTAGCCAGCACTTGTGCCCCTGCCTTTTGCCTAGCCAGCACTTGTGCCCCTGCCTTATGCCTAGCCAGCACTTGTGCCCCGGTTTTAAGCCTAGCCCGCACTTATGCCCCGGCCTTATGCCTAGCCCGCGCTTGTGCCCCGGCCTGATGCCTAGCCCCTGCCTTATGCCTAGCCCGCACTTGTGCCCGGCCTTAAGCCTAGCCCGTATTTGTGCCCCGGCCTTAAGCCTAGCCCGCACTTGTGCCCCGGTATTAAGCCTAGCCCGCACTTGTGCCCCGGCCTTATGCCTAGCCAGCACTTGTGCCCCGGCCTTAAGCCTAGCCCGCGCTTGTGCCCCTGCCTTATGCCTAGCCCGCACTTGTGCCCCGGCCTTAGGCCTAGCCCGCACTTGTGCCCCTGCCTTATGCCTAGCCAGCACTTGTGCCCCTGCATTAGGCCTAGCCAGCACTTGTGCCCCTGCATTATGCCTAGCCAGCACTTGTGCCCCTGCCTTATGCCTAGCCAGCACTTGTGCCCCTGCCTTATGCCTAGCCAGCACTTGTGCCCCTGCCTTATGCCTAGCCAGCACTTGTGCCCCTGCCTTATGCCTAGCCAGCACTTGTGCCCCTGCCTTATGCCTAGCCAGCACTTGTGCCCCTGCCTTATGCCTACCCCGCACCTGTGCCCCTGCCTTATGCCTAACCCGCACTTGTGCCCCTGCTTTATGCCTAGCCAGCACTTGTGCCCCTGCCTTATGCCTAGCCAGCACTTGTACCCCTGCCTTATGCCTAGCCAGCACTTGTGCCCCTGCCTTATGCCTAGCCAGCACTTGTGCCCCTGCCTTATGCCTAGCCAGCACTTGTGCCCCTGCCTTATGCCTAGCCAGCACTTGTGCCCCTGCCTTATGCCTAGCCAGCACTTGTGCCCCTGCCTTATGCCTAGCCAGCACTTGTGCCCCTGCCTTATGCCTACCCAGCACTTGTGCCCCTGCCTTATGCCTAGCCAGCACTTGTGCTCCTGCCTTATGCCTAGCCAGCACTTGTGCCCCTGCCTTATGCCTAGCCCGCACTTGTGCCCAGGCCTTAAGCCTAGCTGGCACTTGTGCCCATGCCTTAAGCCTAGCTGGCACTTGTGCCCTCTGCCTTGATCCTAGCCAGCACTGCACTTGTGCCCAGGCCTTAAGCCTAGCCCGCACTTGTGCCCAGGCCTTAAGCCTAGCCCACACTTGTGCCCCTGCCTTATGCCTAGCCAGCACTTGTGCTTCTGCCTTATGCCTAGCCAGCACTTGTGCCCCTGTCTTATGCCTAGCCAGCACTTGTGCCCCTGCTTTATGCCTAGCCAGCACTTGTGCCCGTCTTATGCCTAGCCAGCACTTGTGCCCCTGCCTTATGCCTAGCCAGCACTTGTGCCCCTGCCTTATGCCTAGCCAGCACTTGTGCCCCTGCCTTATGCATAGCCAGCACTTGTGCCCCTGCCTTATGCCTAACCAGAACTTGTGCTTCTGCCTTATGCCTAGCCAGCACTTGTGCCCCTGCCTTATGCCTAGCCAGCACTTGTGCCCCTGCCTTATGCCTAGCCAGCACTTGTGCCCCTACCTTATGCCTAGCCAGCACTTGTGCCCCTGCCTTATGCCTAGCCAGCACTTGTGCCCCTGCCTTATGCCTAGCCAGCACTTGTGCCCCTGCCTTAGGCCTAGCCAGCACCTGTGCCCCTGCCTTATGCCTAGCCAGCACTTGTGCCCCTGCCTTATGCCTAGCCAGCACTTGTGCCCCTGCCTTATGCCTAGCCAGCACTTGTGCCCCTGCCTTATGCCTAGCCCGCACTTGTGCCCAGGCCTTAAGCCTAGCTGGCACTTGTGCCCATGCCTTAAGGCTAGCCAGCACTGCACTTGTGCCCAGGCCTTAAGCCTAGCCCGCACTTGTGCCCAGGCCTTAAGCCTAGCCCACACTTGTGCCCAGGCCTTAAGCCTAGATGGCACTTGTGCCCATGCCTTAAGCCTAGCTGGCACTTGTGCCCATGCCTTAAGCCTAGCCAGCACTTGTGCCCCCTTCCTTGATCCTAGCCCGCACTTGTGCCCCGGCCTTAAGCCTAGCCCACACTTGTGCCCATGCCTTAAGCCTAGCCAGCACTTGTGCCCCCTTCCTTGATCCTAGCCAGCACTTGTGCCCCTGCCTTATGCCTAGCCAGCACTTGTGCCCCTGCCTTATGCCTAGCCAGCACTTGTGCCCCTGCCTTATGCATAGCCAGCACTTGTGCCCCTGCCTTATGCCTAACCAGCACTTGTGCTTCTGCCTTATGCCTAGCCAGCACTTGTGCCCCTGCCTTATGCCTAGTCAGCACTTGTGCCCCTGCCTTATGCCTAGCCAGCACTTGTGCCCCTACCTTATGCCTAGCCAGCACTTGTGCCCCTGCCTTATGCCTAGCCAGCACTTGTGCCCCTGCCTTATGCCTAGCCAGCACTTGTGCCCCTGCCTTAGGCCTAGCCAGCACCTGTGCCCCTGCCTTATGCCTAGCCAGCACTTGTGCCCCTGCCTTATGCCTAGCCAGCACTTGTGCCCCTGCCTTATGCCTAGCCCGCACTTGTGCCCAGGCCTTAAGCCTAGCTGGCACTTGTGCCCATGCCTTAAGCCTAGCTGGCACTTGTGCACCCTGCCTTGATCCTAGCCAGCACTGCACTTGTTCCCAGGCCTTAAGCCTAGCCCGCACTTGTGCCCAGGCCTTAAGCCTAGCCCACACTTGTGCCCATGCCTTAAGCCTAGCTAGCACTTGTGCCCCCTTCCTTGATCCTAGCCAGCACTTGTGCCCCTGCCTTATGCCTAGCCAGCACTTGTGCCCCTGCCTTATGCCTAGCCAGCACTTGTGCCCCTGCCTTATGCATAGCCAGCACTTGTGCCCCTGCCTTATGCCTAGCCAGCACTTGTGCTTCAGCCTTATGCCTAGCCAGCACTTTTGCCCCTGCCTTATGCCTAGCCAGCACTTGTGCCCCTGCCTTATGCCTAATCAGCACTTGTGCCCCTGCCTTATGCCTAGCCAGCACTTATGCCCCTGCCTTATGCCTAGCCAGCACTTGTGCCCCTGCCTTATGCCTAGCCCGCACTTGTGCCCAGGCCTTAAGCCTAGCTGGCACTTGTGCCCATGCCTTAAGGCTAGCCAGCACTGCACTTGTGCCCAGGCCTTAAGCCTAGCCCGCACTTGTGCCCAGGCCTTAAGCCTAGCCCACACTTGTGCCCAGGCCTTAAGCCTAGATGGCACTTGTGCCCATGCCTTAAGCCTAGCTGGCACTTGTGCCCATGCCTTAAGCCTAGCCAGCACTTGTGCCCCCTTCCTTGATCCTAGCCCGCACTTGTGCCCCGGCCTTAAGCCTAGCCCGTACTTGTGCCCCGGCCTTAAGCCTAGCCCGCACTTGTGCCCCGGTTTTAAGCCTAGCCCGCACTTGTGCCCCGGCCTTATGCCTAGCCAGCACTTGTGCCCCGGCCTTAAGCCTAGCCCGCGCTTGTGCCCCGGCCTGATGCCTAGCCCCTGCCTTATGCCTAGCCCGCACTTGTGCCCGGCCTTAAGCCTAGCCCGTATTTGTGCCCCGGCCTTAAGCCTAGCCCGCACTTGTGCCCCGGTATTAAGCCTAGCCCGCACTTGTGCCCCGGCCTTATGCCTAGCCAGCACTTGTGCCCCGGCCTTAAGCCTAGCCCGCGCTTGTGCCCCTGCCTTATGCCTAGCCCGCACTTGTGCCCCGGCCTTAGGCCTAGCCCGCACTTGTGCCCCTGCCTTATGCCTAGCCAGCAGTTGTGCCCCTGCATTAGGCCTAGCCAGCACTTGTGCCCCTGCATTATGCCTAGCCAGCACTTGTGCCCCTGCCTTATGCCTAGCCAGCACTTGTGCCCCTGCCTTATGCCTAGCCAGCACTTGTGCCCCTGCCTTATGCCTAGCCAGCACTTGTGCCCCGGTTTTAAGCCTAGCCCGCACTTATGCCCCGGCCTTATGCCTAGCCAGCACTTGTGCCCCGGCCTTAAGCCTAGCCCGCGCTTGTGCCCCGGCCTGATGCCTAGCCCCTGCCTTATGCCTAGCCCGCACTTGTGCCCGGCCTTAAGCCTAGCCCGTATTTGTGCCCCGGCCTTAAGCCTAGCCCGCACTTGTGCCCCGGTATTAAGCCTAGCCCGCACTTGTGCCCCGGCCTTATGCCTAGCCAGCACTTGTGCCCCGGCCTTAAGCCTAGCCCGCGCTTGTGCCCCTGCCTTATGCCTAGCCCGCACTTGTGCCCCGGCCTTAGGCCTAGCCCGCACTTGTGCCCCTGCCTTATGCCTAGCCAGCACTTGTGCCCCTGCATTAGGCCTAGCCAGCACTTGTGCCCCTGCATTATGCCTAGCCAGCACTTGTGCCCCTGCCTTATGCCTAGCCAGCACTTGTGCCCCTGCCTTATGCCTAGCCAGCACTTGTGCCCCTGCCTTATGCCTAGCCAGCACTTGTGCCCCTGCCTTATGCCTAGCCAGCACTTGTGCCCCTGCCTTATGCCTAGCCAGCACTTGTGCCCCTGCCTTATGCCTACCCCGCACCTGTGCCCCTGCCTTATGCCTAACCCGCACTTGTGCCCCTGCTTTATGCCTAGCCAGCACTTGTGCCCCTGCCTTATGCCTAGCCAGCACTTGTACCCCTGCCTTATGCCTAGCCAGCACTTGTGCCCCTGCCTTATGCCTAGCCAGCACTTGTGCCCCTGCCTTATGCCTAGCCAGCACTTGTGCCCCTGCCTTATGCCTAGCCAGCACTTGTGCCCCTGCCTTATGCCTAGCCAGCACTTGTGCCCCTGCCTTATGCCTAGCCAGCACTTGTGCCCCTGCCTTATGCCTACCCAGCACTTGTGCCCCTGCCTTATGCCTAGCCAGCACTTGTGCTCCTGCCTTATGCCTAGCCAGCACTTGTGCCCCTGCCTTATGCCTAGCCCGCACTTGTGCCCAGGCCTTAAGCCTAGCTGGCACTTGTGCCCATGCCTTAAGCCTAGCTGGCACTTGTGCCCCCTGCCTTGATCCTAGCCAGCACTGCACTTGTGCCCAGGCCTTAAGCCTAGCCCGCACTTGTGCCCAGGCCTTAAGCCTAGCCCACACTTGTGCCCCTGCCTTATGCCTAGCCAGCACTTGTGCTTCTGCCTTATGCCTAGCCAGCACTTGTGCCCCTGTCTTATGCCTAGCCAGCACTTGTGCCCCTGCCTTATGCCTAGCCAGCACTTGTGCCCGTCTTATGCCTAGCCAGCACTTGTGCCCCTGCCTTATGCCTAGCCAGCACTTGTGCCCCTGCCTTATGCCTAGCCAGCACTTGTGCCCCTGCCTTATGCATAGCCAGCACTTGTGCCCCTGCCTTATGCCTAACCAGAACTTGTGCTTCTGCCTTATGCCTAGCCAGCACTTGTGCCCCTGCCTTATGCCTAGCCAGCACTTGTGCCCCTGCCTTATGCCTAGCCAGCACTTGTGCCCCTACCTTATGCCTAGCCAGCACTTGTGCCCCTGCCTTATGCCTAGCCAGCACTTGTGCCCCTGCCTTATGCCTAGCCAGCACTTGTGCCCCTGCCTTAGGCCTAGCCAGCACCTGTGCCCCTGCCTTATGCCTAGCCAGCACTTGTGCCCCTGCCTTATGCCTAGCCAGCACTTGTGCCCCTGCCTTATGCCTAGCCAGCACTTGTGCCCCTGCCTTATGCCTAGCCCGCACTTGTGCCCAGGCCTTAAGCCTAGCTGGCACTTGTGCCCATGCCTTAAGCCTAGCTGGCACTTGTGCCCCCTGCCTTGATCCTAGCCAGCACTGCACTTGTTCCCAGGCCTTAAGCCTAGCCCGCACTTGTGCCCAGGCCTTAAGCCTAGCCCACACTTGTGCCCATGCCTTAAGCCTAGCTAGCACTTGTGCCCCCTTCCTTGATCCTAGCCAGCACTTGTGCCCCAGCCTTATGCCTAGCCAGCACTTGTGCCCCTGCCTTATGCCTAGCCAGCACTTGTGCCCCTGCCTTATGCATAGCCAGCACTTGTGCCCCTGCCTTATGCCTAGCCAGCACTTGTGCTTCAGCCTTATGCCTAGCCAGCACTTGTGCCACTGCCTTATGCCTAGCCAGCACTTGTGCCCCTGCCTTATGCCTAGCCAGCACTTGTGCCCCTGCCTTATGCCTAGCCAGCACTTGTGCCCAGGCCTTAAGCCTAGCTGGCACTTGTGCCCATGCCTTAAGGCAAGCCAGCACTGCACTTGTGCCCAGGCCTTAAGCCTAGCCCGCACTTGTGCCCAGGCCTTAAGCCTAGCCCACACTTGTGCCCAGGCCTTAAGCCTAGCTGGCACTTGTGCCCATGCCTTAAGCCTAGCTGTCACTTGTGCCCATGCCTTAAGCCTAGCCAGCACTTGTGCCCCCTTCCTTGATCCTAGCCCGCACTTGTGCCCCGGCCTTAAGCCTAGCCCGTACTTGTGCCCCGGCCTTAAGCCTAGCCCGCACTTGTGCCCCGGTTTTAAGCCTAGCCCGCACTTGTGCCCCGGCCTTATGCCTAGCCAGCACTTGTGCCCCGGCCTTAAGCCTAGCCCGCGCTTGTGCCCCGGCCTTATGCCTAGCCCCTGCCTTATGCCTAGCCCGCACTTGTGCCCGGCCTTAAGCCTAGCCCGTATTTGTGCCCCGGCCTTAAGCCTAGCCCGCACTTGTGCCCCGGTATTAAGCCTAGCCCGCACTTGTGCCCCGGCCTTATGCCTAGCCAGCACTTGTGCCCCGGCCTTAAGCCTAGCCCGCGCTTGTGCCCCGGCCTTATGCCTAGCCCCTGCCTTATGCCTAGCCCGCACTTGTGCCCCGGCCTTAGGCCTAGCCTGCACTTGTGCCCCTGCCTTATGCCTAGCCAGCACTTGTGCCCCTGCATTAGGCCTAGCCAGCACTTGTGCCCCTGCATTATGCCTAGCCAGCACTTGTGCCCCTGCCTTATGCATAGCCAGCACTTGTGCCCCTGCCTTATGCCTAGCCAGCACTTGTGCCCCTGCCTTATGCCTAGCCAGCACTTGTGCCCCTGCCTTATGCCTAGCCAGCACTTGTGCCCCTGCCTTATGCCTAGCCAGCACTTGTGCCCCTGCCTTATGCCTACCCCGCACCTGTGCCCCTGCTTTATGCCTAACCCGCACTTGTGCCCCTGCTTTATGCCTAGCCAGCACTTGTGCCCCTGCCTTATGCCTAGCCAGCACTTGTACCCCTGCCTTATGCCTAGCCAGCACTTGTGCCCCTGCCTTATGCCTAGCCAGCACTTGTGCCCCTGCCTTATGCCTAGCCAGCACTTGTGCCCCTGCCTTATGCCTAGCCAGCACTTGTGCCCCTGCCTTATGCCTAGCCAGCACTTGTGCCCCTGCCTTATGCCTAGCCAGCACTTGTGCTTCTGCCTTATGCCTAGCCAGCACTTGTGCCCCTGCCTTATGCCTAGCCAGCACTTGTGCCCCTGCCTTATGCCTAGCCAGCACTTGTGCCCCTGCCTTATTCCTAGCCAGCACTTGTGCCCCTGCCTTATGCCTAGCCAGCACTTGTGCCCCTGCCTTATGCCTAGCCAGCACTTGTGCCCCTGCCTTATGCCTACCCAGCACTTGTGCCCCTGCCTTATGCCTAGCCAGCATTTGTTCCCCGGCCTTATGCCTAGCCAGCACTTGTGCCCCTGCCTTATGCCTAGCCCGCACTTGTGCCCAGGCCTTAAGCCTAGCTGGCACTTGTGCCCATGCCTTAAGCCTAGCTGGCACTTGTGCCCCCTGCCTTGATCCTAGCCAGCACTGCACTTGTGCCCAGGCCTTAAGCCTAGCCCGCACTTGTGCCCAGGCCTTAAGCCTAGCCCACACTTGTGCCCCTGCCTTATGCCTAGCCAGCACTTGTGCTTCTGCCTTATGCCTAGCCAGCACTTGTGCCCCTGTCTTATGCCTAGCCAGCACTTGTGCCCCTGCCTTATGCCTAGCCAGCACTTGTGCCCGTCTTATGCCTAGCCAGCACTTGTGCCCCTGCCTTATGCCTAGCCAGCACTTGTGCCCCTGCCTTATGCCTAGCCCGCACTTGTGCCCAGGCCTTAAGCCTAGCTGGCACTTGTGCCCATGCCTTAAGCCTAGCTGGCACTTGTGCCCCCTGCCTTGATCCTAGCCAGCCCTGCACTTGTGCCCAGGCCTTAAGCCTAGCCCGCACTTGTGCCCAGGCCTTAAGCCTAGCCCGCACTTGTGCCCCGGCCTTAGGCCTAGCCCGCACTTGTGCCCCGGCCTTAGGCCTAGCCCGCACTTGTGCCCCGACCTTAAGCCTAACCCGCACTTGTGCCCAGGCCTTAAGCCTAGCCCGCACTTGTGCCCAGGACTTAAGCCTAGCCCGCACTTGTGCCCAGGCGTTAAGCCTAGCCTGCACTTGTGCCCAGGCATTAAGCCTAGCCCGCACTTTTGCCCAGGCCTTAAGCCTACCCCGCACTTGTGCCCAGGCCTTAAGCCTAGCCTGCACTTGTGCCCAAGCCTTAAGCCTAGCCTGCACTTTTGAGCCCCTTGAATGCTTGTTTGTTTGTTTTTGTCTTCAGCTTCATGTTGGTTATGCACATAGGGCCAGCTTTACGCTCTTCGCTCTTATCCCGTCTGAATGCGCATGCACGACTGTAATTGGGGAAGAAGGCATTACCCATTTACGGAGGACAGACTAGAAGTGCCTGGTCGCTTGGAGCATGGGGTTATGGAGAGGCTCCGCACTGTACAACAAAGGATCTAGTCCTAAATGTCCAAGTACAGAGTAGAGGGGTGAAAGCTAGCTCTTCACCCCTATGGGTGCCTAACCCTTTATGCAAAGAGTGCAAAGAGTTAGCTGTATGCCTTAAGCCTAGCCAGCACTTGTGCCCATTCCTTAAGCCTAGCCAGCACTTGTGCCCCCTGCCTTGATCCTAGCCAGCACTGCACTTGTGCCCATGCCTTAAGCCTGGCCCGCACTTGTGCCCAGGCCTTAAGCCTAGCCCGCACTTGTGCCCAGGCCTTAAGCCTAGCTGGCACTGGTGCCCATGCCTTAAGCCTAGCCAGCACTTGTGCCCCCTGCCTTGATCCTAGCCAGCACTGCACTTGTGCCCAGGCCTTAAGCCTAGCCCGCGCTTGTGCCCCGGCCTTAAGCCTAGCCCGCACTTGTGCCCAGGCCTTAAGCCTAGCCCGCACTTGTGCCCAGGCCTTAAGCCTAGCTGGCACTTGTGCCCATGCTTTAAGCCTAGCCGGCACTTGTGCCCATGCCTTAAGCCTAGCCGGCACTTTTGCCCATGCCTTAAGCCTAGCCCGCAGTTGTGCCCAGGCCTTAAGCCTAGCTGGCACTTGTGCCCATGCTTTAAGCCTAGCCGGCACTTGTGCCCATGCCTTAAGCCTAGCCCGCACTTGTGCCCCGGCCTTAAGCCTAGCCCGCACTTGTGCCCCGGCCTTAAGCCTAGCCCGCACTTGTGCCCCGGCCTTAAGCCTAGCCCCCACTTGTGCCCCGGCCTTAAGCCTAGCCCGCACTTGTGCCCCGGCCTTAAGCCTAGCCCGCACTTGTGCCCAGGCCTTAAGCCTAGCCCGAACTTGTGCCCAGGCCTTAAGCCTAGCCCGCACTTGTGCCCAGGCCTTAAGCCTAGCCCGCACTTGTGCCCAGGCCTTAAGCCTAGCCCGCATTTGTGCCCAGGCCTTAAGCCTAGCCCGCACTTGTGCCCAGGCCTTAAGCCTAGCCCGCACTTGTGCCCAGGCCTTAAGCCTAGCCCGCACTTGTGCCCAGGCCTTAAGCCTAGCCCGCACTTGTGCCCAGGCCTTAAGCCTAGCCCGCACTTGTGCCCAGGCCTTAAGCCTAGCCCGCACTTGTGCCCAGGCCTCAAGCCTAGCCCGCACTTGTGCCCAGGCCTTAAGCCTAGCCCGCACTTGTGCCCAGGTCTTAAGCCTAGCCCGCACTTGTGCCCAGGCTTTAAACCTAGCCAGCACTTGTGCCCAGGCCTTAAGCCTAGCCCGCACTTGTGCCCAGGCCTTAAGCCTAGCCCGCACTTGTGCCCAGGCCTTAAGCCTAGCCCGCACTTGTGCCCAGGTCTTAAGCCTAGCCCGCACTTTTGAGCCCCTTGAATGCTTGTTTGTTTGTTTTTGTCTTCAGCTTATGTTGGTTATGCACATGGGGCCAGCTTTACGCTCTTCACTCTTGTCCCGTCTGAATGCGCATGCACGACTGTCATTGGGGAAGAAGGCATTACCCATTTACGGAGGACAGACAAGAAGTCCCTGGTTGCTTGGAGCATGGGGTTATGGAGAGGCTCCGCACTGTACAACAAAGGATCTAGTCCTAAATGTCCACGTACAGAGTAGAGGGGTGAAATCTAGCTCTTCACCCCTATGGGTGCCTAACCCTTTATGCAAAGAGTGCAAAGAGTGAGCTGTATGCCTTAAGCCTAGCCAGCACTTGTGCCCATGCCTTAAGCCTAGCCAGCACTTGTGCCCCCTGCCTTGATCCTAGCCAGCACTGCACTTGTGCCCAGGCCTTAAGCCTAGCCCGCACTTGTGCCCCGGCCTTAAGCCTAGCCCACACTTGTGCCCCGGCCTTAAGCCTAGCCCGCACTTGTGCCCCGGCCTTAAACCTAGCCCGCACTTGTGCCCTGGCCTTAAGCCTAGCCCGCACTTGTGCCCCGGCCTTAAGCCTAGCCCGCACTTGTGCCCCGGCCTTAAGCCTAGCCCGCACTTGTGCCCCGGCCTTAAGCCTAGCCCGCACTTGTGCCCCGGCCTTAAGCCTAGCCCGCACTTGTGCCCCGGCCTTAAGCCTAGCCCCCACTTGTGCCCCGGCCTTAAGCCTAGCCCGCACTTGTGCCCCGGCCTTTAGCCTAGCCCGCACTTGTGCCCCGGCCTTAAGCCTAGCCCGCACTTGTGCCCAGGCCTTAAGCCTAGCCCGAACTTGTGCCCAGGCCTTAAGCCTAGCCCGCACTTTTGAGCCCCTTGAATGCTTGTTTGTTTTTGTCTTCAGCTTCATGTTGGTTATGCACATAGGGCCAGCTTTACGCTCTTCGCTCTTGTCCCGTCTGAATGCGCATGTATGACTGTAATTGGGGAAGAAGGCATTACCCATTTACGGAGGACAGACAAGTGCCTGGTTGCTTGGAGCATGGGGTTATGGAGAGGCTCCGCACTGTACAACAAAGGATCTAGTCCTAAATGTCCAAGTACAGAGTAGAGGGTTAAAAGCTAGCTCTTCACCCCTATGGGTGCCTAACCCTTTATGCAAAGAGTGCAAAGAGTTACCTGTATGCCTTAAGCCTAGCCCGCACTTGTTCCCCGGCCTTAAGCCCAGCCCACACTTGTGCCCCGGCCTTAAGCCAAGCCAGCACTTGTGCCCCTGCCTTATGCCTAGCCAGCACTTGTGCCCCTGCCTTATGCCTAGCCATCACCTGTGCCCCTGCCTTATGCCTAGCCAGCACTTGTGCTCCTGCCTTATGCCTAGCCAGCACTTGTGCCCCTGCCTTATGCCTAGCCAGCACTTGTGCCCCTGCCTTATGCCTAGCCAGCACTTGTGCCCCTGCCTCATGCCTAGCCAGAACTTGTGCCCCTGCCTTATGCCTAGCCAGCACTTGTGCCCCTGCCTTATGCCTAGCCAGCACTTGTGCCCCTGCCTTATGCCTAGCCAGCACTTGTGCCCCTGCCTTATGCCTAGCCAGCACTTGTGCCCCTGCCTTATGCCTAGCCAGCACCTGTGCCCCTGCCTTATGCCTACCCCGCACCTATGCCCCTGCCGTATGCCTAGCCCGCACATGTGCCCCTGCCTTATGCCTAGCCAGCACTTGTGCCCCTGCCTTATGCCTAGCCAGCACTTGTGCCCCTGCCTTATGCCTAGCCAGCACTTGTGCCCCTGCCTTATGCCTAGCCAGCACTTTTGCCCCTGCCTTATGCCTAGCCAGCACTTGTGCCCCTGTCTTATGCCTAGCCAGCACTTGTGCCCCTGCCTTATTTGTAGCCAGCACTTGTGCCCCTGCCTTATTCCTAGCCAGCACTTGTGCCCCTGCCTTATGCCTAGCCAGCACTTGTGCCCCTGCCTTATGCCTAGCCAGCACTTGTGCCCCTGCCTTATGCCTAGCCAGCACTTGTGCCCCTGCCTTATGCCTAGCCAGCACCTGTGCCCCTGCCTTATGCCTACCCCGCACCTGTGGCCCTGCCTTATGCCTACCCCGCACCTGTGCCCCTGCCTTATGCCTAGCTCGCACTTGTGCCCCTGCTTTATGCCTAGCCAGCACTTGTGCCCCTGCCTTATGCCTAGCCAGCACTTGTGCCCCTGCCTTATGCCTAGCCAGCACTTGTGCCCCTGCCTTATGCCTAGCCAGCACTTGTGCCCCTGCCTTATGCCTAGCCAGCACTTGTGCCCCTGCCTTATGCCTAGCCAGCACTTGTGCCCCTGCCTTATGCCTAGCCAGCACTTGTGCCCCTGCCTTATGCCTAGCCAGCACTTGTGCCCCTGCCTTATTCCTAGCCAGCACTTGTGCCCCTGCCTTATGCCTAGCCAGCACTTGTGCCCCTGCCTTATGCCTAGCCAGCACTTGTGCCCCTGCCTTATGCCTAGCCAGCACTTGTGCCCCTGCCTTATGCCTAGCAGGCACCTGTGCCCCTGCCTTATGCCTACCCCGCACCTGTGCCCCTGCCTTATGCCTAGCCCGCACTTGTGCCCCTGCTTTATGCCTAGCCAGCACTTGTGCCCCTGCCTTATGCCTAGCCAGCACTTGTGCCCCTGCCTTATGCCTAGCCAGCACTTGTGCCCCTGCCTTATGCCTAGCCAGCACTTGTGCCCCTGCCTTATGCCTAGCCAGCACTTGTGCCCCTGCCGTATGCCTAGCCAGCACTTGTGCTTCTGCCTTATGCCTAGCCAGCACTTGTGCCCCTGCCTTATGCCTAGCCAGCACTTGTGCTCCTGCCTTATGCCTAGCCAGCACTTCTGCCCCTGCCTTATGCCTAGCCAGCACTTGTGCCCCTGCCTTATGCCTAGCCAGCACTTGTGCCCCTGCCTTATGCCTAGCCAGCACTTGTGCCCCTGCCTTATGCCTAGCCAGCACTTGAGCCCCTGCCTTATGCCTAGCCAGCACTTGTGCCCCTGCCTTATGCCTAGCCAGCACTTGTGCCCCTGCCTTATGCCTACCCAGCACTTGTGCCCCTGCCTTATGCCTAGCCAGCACTTGTGCCCCTGCCTTATGCCTAGCCAGCACTTGTGCCCCTGCCTTATGCATAGCCCGCACTTGTGCCCAGGCCTTAAGCCTAGCTGGCACTTATGCCCATGCCTTAAGCCTAGCCGGCACTTGTGCCCCCTGCCTTGATCCTAGCCAGCACTGCACTTGTGCCCAGGCCTTAAGTCTAGCCCGCACTTGTGCCCAGGCCTTAAGCCTAGCCCACACTTGTGCCCATGCCTTAAGCCTAGCCAGCACTTGTGCCCCCTTCCTTGATCCTAGCCAGCACTTGTGCCCCTGCCTTATGCCTAGCCAGCACTTGTGCCCCTGCCTTATGCCTAGCCAGCACTTGTGCCCCTGCCTTATGCATAGCCAGCACTTGTGCCCTTGCCTTATGCCTAACCAGCACTTGTACTTCTGCCTCATGCCTAGCCAGCACTTGTGCCCCTGCCTTATGCCTAGCCAGCACTTGTGCCCCTGCCTTATTTGTAGCCAGCACTTGTGCCCCTGCCTTATTCCTAGCCAGCACTTGTGCCCCTGCCTTATGCCTAGCCAGCACTTGTGCCCCTGCCTTATGCCTAGCCAGCACTTGTGCCCCTGCCTTATGCCTAGCCAGCACTTGTGCCCCTGCCTTATGCCTAGCCAGCACCTGTGCCCCTGCCTTATGCCTACCCCGCACCTGTGCCCCTGTCTTATGCCTATCCCGCACTTGTGCCCCTGCTTTATGCCTAGCCAGCACTTGTGCCTCTGCCTTATGCCTAGCCAGCACTTGTGCCCCTGCCTTATGCCTAGCCAGCACTTGTGCCCCTGCCTTATGCCTAGCCAGCACTTGTGCCCCTGCCTTATGCCTAGCCAGCACTTGTGCCCCTGCCTTATGCCTAGCCAGCACTTGTGCCCCTGCCTTATGCCTAGCCAGCACTTGTGCCCCTGCCTTATGCCTAGCCAGCACTTGTGCCCCTGCCTTATTCCTAGCCAGCACTTGTGCCCCTGCCTTATGCCTAGCCAGCACTTGTGCCCCTGCCTTATGAATAGCCAGCACTTGTGCCCCTGCCTTATGCCTAGCCAGCACCTGTGCCCCTGCCTTATGCCTACCCCGCACCTGTGCCCCTGCCTTATGCCTAGCCCGCACTTGTGCCCCTGCTTTATGCCTAGCCAGCACTTGTGCCCCTGCCTTATGCCTAGCCAGCACTTGTGCCCCTGCCTTATGCCTAGCCAGCACTTGTGCCCCTGCCTTATGCCTAGCCAGCACTTGTGCTTCTGCCTTATGCCTAGCCAGCACTTGTGCCCCTGCCTTATGCCTAGCCAGCACTTGTGCCCCTGCCTTATGCCTAGCCAGCACTTGTGCCCCTGCCTTATGCCTACCCAGCACTTGTGCCCCTGCCTTATGCCTAGCCAGCACTTGTGCCCCTGCCTTATGCCTAGCCAGCACTTGTGCCCCTGCCGTATGCCTAGCCAACACTTGTGCTTCTGCCTTATGCCTAGCCAGCACTTGTGCCCCTGCCTTATGCCTAGCCAGCACTTGTGCCCCTGCCTTATGCCTAGCCAGCACTTGTGCCCCTGCCTTATGCCTAGCCAGCACTTGTGCCCCTGCCTTATGCCTAGCCAGCACTTGTGCCCCTGCCTTATGCCTAGCCAGCACTTGTGCCCCTGCCTTATGCATAGCCCGCACTTGTGCCCAGGCCTTAAGCCTAGCTGGCACTTATGCCCATGCCTTAAGCCTAGCCGGCACTTGTGCCCCCTGCCTTGATCCTAGCCAGCACTGCACTTGTGCCCAGGCCTTAAGCCTAGCCCGCACTTGTGCCCAGGCCTTAAGCCTAGCCCACACTTGTGCCCATGTATTAAGCCTAGCCAGCACTTGTGCCCCCTTCCTTGATCCTAGCCAGCACTTGTGCCCCTGCCTTATGCCTAGCCAGCACTTGTGCCCCTGCCTTATGCCTAGCCAGCACTTGTGCCCCTGCCTTATGCATAGCCAGCACTTGTGCCCCTGCCTTATGCCTAACCAGCACTTGTGCTTCTGCCTTATGCCTAGCCAGCACTTGTGCCCCTGCCTTATGCCTAGCCAGCACTTGTGCCCCTGCCTTATTTGTAGCCAGCACTTGTGCCCCTGCCTTATTCCTAGCCAGCACTTGTGCCCCTGCCTTATGCCTAGCCAGCACTTGTGCCCCTGCCTTATGCCTAGCCAGCACTTGTGCCCCTGCCTTATGCCTAGCCAGCACTTGTGCCCCTGCCTTATGCCTAGCCAGCACCTGTGCCCCTGCCTTATGCCTACCCCGCACCTGTGCCCCTGCCTTATGCCTAGCCCGCACTTGTGCCCCTGCTTTATGCCTAGCCAGCACTTGTGCCCCTGCCTTATGCCTAGCCAGCACTTGTGCCCCTGCCTTATGCCTAGCCAGCACTTGTGCCCCTGCCTTATGCCTAGCCAGCACTTGTGCCCCTGCCTTATGCCTAGCCAGCACTTGTGCCCCTGCCTTATGCCTAGCCAGCACTTGTGCCCCTGCCTTATGCCTAGCCAGCACTTGTGCCCCTGCCTTATTCCTAGCCAGCACTTGTGCCCCTACCTTATGCCTAGCCAGCACTTGTGCCCCTGCCTTATGCCTAGCCAGCACTTGTGCCCCTGCCTTATGCCTAGCCAGCACTTGTGCCCCTGCCTTATGCCTAGCCAGCACCTGTGCCCCTGCCTTATGCCTACCCCGCACCTGTGCCCCTGCCTTATGCCTAGCCCGCACTTGTGCCCCTGCTTTATGCCTAGCCAGCACTTGTGCCCCTGCCTTATGCCTAGCCAGCACTTGTGCCCCTGCCTTATGCCTAGCCAGCACTTGTGCCCCTGCCTTATGCCTAGCCAGCACTTGTGCTTCTGCCTTATGCCTAGCCAGCACTTGTGCCCCTGCCTTATGCCTAGCCAGCACTTGTGCCCCTGCCTTATGCCTAGCCAGCACTTGTGCCCCTGCCTTATGCCTACCCAGCACTTGTGCCCCTGCCTTATGCCTAGCCAGCACTTGTGCCCCTGCCTTATGCCTAGCCAGCACTTGTGCCCCTGCCGTATGCCTAGCCAACACTTGTGCTTCTGCCTTATGCCTAGCCAGCACTTGTGCCCCTGCCTTATGCCTAGCCAGCACTTGTGCCCCTGCCTTATGCCTACCCAGCACTTGTGCCCCTGCCTTATGCCTAGCCAGCACTTGTGCCCCTGCCTTATGCCTAGCCAGCACTTGTGCCCCTGCCGTATGCCTAGCCAACACTTGTGCTTCTGCCTTATGCCTAGCCAGCACTTGTGCCCCTGCCTTATGCCTAGCCAGCACTTGTGCCCCTGCCTTATGCCTAGCCAGCACTTGTGCCCCTGCCTTATGCCTAGCCAGCACTTGTGCCCCTGCCTTATGCCTAATCAGCACTTGTGCCCCTGCCTTATGCCTAGCCAGCACTTATGCCCCTGCCTTATGCCTAGCCAGCACTTGTGCCCCTGCCTTATGCCTAGCCCGCACTTGTGCCCAGGCCTTAAGCCTAGCTGGCACTTGTGCCCATGCCTTAAGGCTAGCCAGCACTGCACTTGTGCCCAGGCCTTAAGCCTAGCCCGCACTTGTGCCCAGGCCTTAAGCCTAGCCCACACTTGTGCCCAGGCCTTAAGCCTAGATGGCACTTGTGCCCATGCCTTAAGCCTAGCTGGCACTTGTGCCCATGCCTTAAGCCTAGCCAGCACTTGTGCCCCCTTCCTTGATCCTAGCCCGCACTTGTGCCCCGGCCTTAAGCCTAGCCCGTACTTGTGCCCCGGCCTTAAGCCTAGCCCGCACTTGTGCCCCGGTTTTAAGCCTAGCCCGCACTTGTGCCCCGGCCTTATGCCTAGCCAGCACTTGTGCCCCGGCCTTAAGCCTAGCCCGCGCTTGTGCCCCGGCCTGATGCCTAGCCCCTGCCTTATGCCTAGCCCGCACTTGTGCCCGGCCTTAAGCCTAGCCCGTATTTGTGCCCCGGCCTTAAGCCTAGCCCGCACTTGTGCCCCGGTATTAAGCCTAGCCCGCACTTGTGCCCCGGCCTTATGCCTAGCCAGCACTTGTGCCCCGGCCTTAAGCCTAGCCCGCGCTTGTGCCCCTGCCTTATGCCTAGCCCGCACTTGTGCCCCTGCCTTATGCCTAGCCCGCACTTGTGCCCCTGCATTAGGCCTAGCCAGCACTTGTGCCCCTGCATTATGCCTAGCCAGCACTTGTGCCCCTGCCTTATGCCTAGCCAGCACTTGTGCCCCTGCCTTATGCCTAGCCAGCACTTGTGCCCCTGCCTTATGCCTAGCCAGCACTTGTGCCCCGGTTTTAAGCCTAGCCTGCACTTATGCCCCGGCCTTATGCCTAGCCAGCACTTGTGCCCCGGCCTTAAGCCTAGCCCGCGCTTGTGCCCCGGCCTGATGCCTAGCCCCTGCCTTATGCCTAGCCCGCACTTGTGCCCGGCCTTAAGCCTAGCCCGTATTTGTGCCCCGGCCTTAAGCCTAGCCCGCACTTGTGCCCCGGTATTAAGCCTAGCCCGCACTTGTGCCCCGGCCTTATGCCTAGCCAGCACTTGTGCCCCGGCCTTAAGCCTAGCCCGCGCTTGTGCCCCTGCCTTATGCCTAGCCCGCACTTGTGCCCCGGCCTTAGGCCTAGCCCGCACTTGTGCCCCTGCCTTATGCCTAGCCAGCACTTGTGCCCCTGCATTAGGCCTAGCCAGCACTTGTGCCCCTGCATTATGCCTAGCCAGCACTTGTGCCCCTGCCTTATGCCTAGCCAGCACTTGTGCCCCTGCCTTATGCCTAGCCAGCACTTGTGCCCCTGCCTTATGCCTAGCCAGCACTTGTGCCCCTGCCTTATGCCTAGCCAGCACTTGTGCCCCTGCCTTATGCCTAGCCAGCACTTGTGCCCCTGCCTTATGCCTACCCCGCACCTGTGCCCCTGCCTTATGCCTAACCCGCACTTGTGCCCCTGCTTTATGCCTAGCCAGCACTTGTGCCCCTGCCTTATGCCTAGCCAGCACTTGTACCCCTGCCTTATGCCTAGCCAGCACTTGTGCCCCTGCCTTATGCCTAGCCAGCACTTGTGCCCCTGCCTTATGCCTAGCCAGCACTTGTGCCCCTGCCTTATGCCTAGCCAGCACTTGTGCCCCTGCCTTATGCCTAGCCAGCACTTGTGCCCCTGCCTTATGCCTAGCCAGCACTTGTGCCCCTGCCTTATGCCTACCCAGCACTTGTGCCCCTGCCTTATGCCTAGCCAGCACTTGTGCTCCTGCCTTATGCCTAGCCAGCACTTGTGCCCCTGCCTTATGCCTAGCCCGCACTTGTGCCCAGGCCTTAAGCCTAGCTGGCACTTGTGCCCATGCCTTAAGCCTAGCTGGCACTTGTGCCCCCTGCCTTGATCCTAGCCAGCACTGCACTTGTGCCCAGGCCTTAAGCCTAGCCCGCACTTGTGCCCAGGCCTTAAGCCTAGCCCACACTTGTGCCCCTGCCTTATGCCTAGCCAGCACTTGTGCTTCTGCCTTATGCCTAGCCAGCACTTGTGCCCCTGTCTTATGCCTAGCCAGCACTTGTGCCCCTGCCTTATGCCTAGCCAGCACTTGTGCCCCTGCCTTATGCCTAGCCAGCACTTGTGCCCGTCTTATGCCTAGCCAGCACTTGTGCCCCTGCCTTATGCCTAGCCAGCACTTGTGCCCCTGCCTTATGCCTAGCCAGCACTTGTGCCCCTGCCTTATGCATAGCCAGCACTTGTGCCCCTGCCTTATGCCTAACCAGAACTTGTGCTTCTGCCTTATGCCTAGCCAGCACTTGTGCCCCTGCCTTATGCCTAGCCAGCACTTGTGCCCCTACCTTATGCCTAGCCAGCACTTGTGCCCCTGCCTTATGCCTAGCCAGCACTTGTGCCCCTGCCTTATGCCTAGCCAGCACTTGTGCCCCTGCCTTAGGCCTAGCCAGCACCTGTGCCCCTGCCTTATGCCTAGCCAGCACTTGTGCCCCTGCCTTATGCCTAGCCAGCACTTGTGCCCCTGCCTTATGCCTAGCCAGCACTTGTGCCCCTGCCTTATGCCTAGCCCGCACTTGTGCCCAGGCCTTAAGCCTAGCTGGCACTTGTGCCCATGCCTTAAGCCTAGCTGGCACTTGTGCCCCCTGCCTTGATCCTAGCCAGCACTGCACTTGTTCCCAGGCCTTAAGCCTAGCCCGCACTTGTGCCCAGGCCTTAAGCCTAGCCCACACTTGTGCCCATGCCTTAAGCCTAGCTAGCACTTGTGCCCCCTTCCTTGATCCTAGCCAGCACTTGTGCCCCAGCCTTATGCCTAGCCAGCACTTGTGCCCCTGCCTTATGCCTAGCCAGCACTTGTGCCCCTGCCTTATGCATAGCCAGCACTTGTGCCCCTGCCTTATGCCTAGCCAGCACTTGTGCTTCAGCCTTATGCCTAGCCAGCACTTGTGCCACTGCCTTATGCCTAGCCAGCACTTGTGCCCCTGCCTTATGCCTAGCCAGCACTTGTGCCCCTGCCTTATGCCTAGCCAGCACTTGTGCCCAGGCCTTAAGCCTAGCTGGCACTTGTGCCCATGCCTTAAGGCAAGCCAGCACTGCACTTGTGCCCAGGCCTTAAGCCTAGCCCGCACTTGTGCCCAGGCCTTAAGCCTAGCCCACACTTGTGCCCAGGCCTTAAGCCTAGCTGGCACTTGTGCCCATGCCTTAAGCCTAGCTGGCACTTGTGCCCATGCCTTAAGCCTAGCCAGCACTTGTGCCCCCTTCCTTGATCCTAGCCCGCACTTGTGCCCCGGCCTTAAGCCTAGCCCGTACTTGTGCCCCGGCCTTAAGCCTAGCCCGCACTTGTGCCCCGGTTTTAAGCCTAGCCCGCACTTGTGCCCCGGCCTTATGCCTAGCCAGCACTTGTGCCCCGGCCTTAAGCCTAGCCCGCGCTTGTGCCCCGGCCTTATGCCTAGCCCCTGCCTTATGCCTAGCCCGCACTTGTGCCCGGCCTTAAGCCTAGCCCGTATTTGTGCCCCGGCCTTAAGCCTACCCCGCACTTGTGCCCCGGTATTAAGCCTAGCCCGCACTTGTGCCCCGGCCTTATGCCTAGCCAGCACTTGTGCCCCGGCCTTAAGCCTAGCCCGCGCTTGTGCCCCGGCCTTATGCCTAGCCCCTGCCTTATGCCTAGCCCGCACTTGTGCCCCGGCCTTAGGCCTAGCCTGCACTTGTGCCCCTGCCTTATGCCTAGCCAGCACTTGTGCCCCTGCATTAGGCCTAGCCAGCACTTGTGCCACTGCATTATGCCTAGCCAGCACTTGTGCCCCTGCCTTATGCCTAGCCAGCACTTGTGCCCCTGCCTTATGCCTAGCCAGCACTTGTGCCCCTGCCTTATGCCTAGCCAGCACTTGTGCCCCTGCCTTATGCCTAGCCAGCACTTGTGCCCCTGCCTTATGCCTAGCCAGCAGTTGTGCCCCTGCCTTATGCCTACCCCGCACCTGTGCCCCTGCCTTATGCCTAACCCGCACTTGTGCCCCTGCTTTATGCCTAGCCAGCACTTGTGCCCCTGCCTTATGCCTAGCCAGCACTTGTACCCCTGCCTTATGCCTAGCCAGCACTTGTGCCCCTGCCTTATGCCTAGCCAGCACTTGTGCCCCTGCCTTATGCCTAGCCAGCACTTGTGCCCCTGCCTTATGCCTAGCCAGCACTTGTGCCCCTGCCTTATGCCTAGCCAGCACTTGTGCCCCTGCCTTATGCCTAGCCAGCACTTGTGCTTCTGCCTTATGCCTAGCCAGCACTTGTGCCCCTGCCTTATGCCTAGCCAGCACTTGTGCCCCTGCCTTATGCCTAGCCAGCACTTGTGCCCCTGCCTTATTCCTAGCCAGCACTTGTGCCCCTGCCTTATGCCTAGCCAGCACTTGTGCCCCTGCCTTATGCCTAGCCAGCACTTGTGCCCCTGCCTTATGCCTACCCAGCACTTGTGCCCCTGCCTTATGCCTAGCCAGCATTTGTGCCCCTGCCTTATGCCTAGCCAGCACTTGTGCCCCTGCCTTATGCCTAGCCCGCACTTGTGCCCAGGCCTTAAGCCTAGCTGGCACTTGTGCCCATGCCTTAAGCCTAGCTGGCACTTGTGCCCCCTGCCTTGATCCTAGCCAGCACTGCACTTGTGCCCAGGCCTTAAGCCTAGCCCGCACTTGTGCCCAGGCCTTAAGCCTAGCCCACACTTGTGCCCCTGCCTTATGCCTAGCCAGCACTTGTGCTTCTGCCTTATGCCTAGCCAGCACTTGTGCCCCTGTCTTATGCCTAGCCAGCACTTGTGCCCCTGCCTTATGCCTAGCCAGCACTTGTGCCCGTCTTATGCCTAGCCAGCACTTGTGCCCCTGCCTTATGCCTAGCCAGCACTTGTGCCCCTGCCTTATGCCTAGCCCGCACTTGTGCCCAGGCCTTAAGCCTAGCTGGCACTTCTGCCCATGCCTTAAGCCTAGCTGGCACTTGTGCCCCCTGCCTTGATCCTAGCCAGCCCTGCACTTGTGCCCAGGCCTTAAGCCTAGCCCGCACTTGTGCCCAGGCCTTAAGCCTAGCCCGCACTTGTGCCCCGGCCTTAGGCCTAGCCCGCACTTGTGCCCCGGCCTTAGGCCTAGCCCGCACTTGTGCCCCGACCTTAAGCCTAACCCGCACTTGTGCCCAGGCCTTAAGCCTAGCCCGCACTTGTGCCCAGGACTTAAGCCTAGCCCGCACTTGTGCCCAGGCGTTAAGCCTAGCCTGCACTTTTGCCCAGGCCTTAAGCCTACCCCGCACTTGTGCCCAGGCCTTAAGCCTAGCCTGCACTTGTGCCCAAGCCTTAAGCCTAGCCTGCACTTTTGAGCCCCTTGAATGCTTGTTTGTTTGTTTTTGTCTTCAGCTTCATGTTGGTTATGCACATAGGGCCAGCTTTACGCTCTTCGCTCTTATCCCGTCTGAATGCGCATGCACGACTGTAATTGGGGAAGAAGGCATTACCCATTTACGGAGGACAGACTAGAAGTGCCTGGTCGCTTGGAGCATGGGGTTATGGAGAGGCTCCGCACTGTACAACAAAGGATCTAGTCCTAAATGTCCAAGTACAGAGTAGAGGGGTGAAAGCTAGCTCTTCACCCCTATGGGTGCCTAACCCTTTATGCAAAGAGTGCAAAGAGTTAGCTGTATGCCTTAAGCCTAGCCAGCACTTGTGCCCATTCCTTAAGCCTAGCCAGCACTTGTGCCCCCTGCCTTGATCCTAGCCAGCACTGCACTTGTGCCCATGCCTTAAGCCTGGCCCGCACTTGTGCCCAGGCCTTAAGCCTAGCCCGCACTTGTGCCCAGGCCTTAAGCCTAGCTGGCACTGGTGCCCATGCCTTAAGCCTAGCCAGCACTTGTGCCCCCTGCCTTGATCCTAGCCAGCACTGCACTTGTGCCCAGGCCTTAAGCCTAGCCCGCGCTTGTGCCCCGGCCTTAAGCCTAGCCCGCACTTGTGCCCAGGCCTTAAGCCTAGCCCGCAGTTGTGCCCAGGCCTTAAGCCTAGCTGGCACTTGTGCCCATGCTTTAAGCCTAGCCGGCACTTGTGCCCATGCCTTAAGCCTAGCCGGCACTTTTGCCCATGCCTTAAGCCTAGCCCGCAGTTGTGCCCAGGCCTTAAGCCTAGCTGGCACTTGTGCCCATGCTTTAAGCCTAGCCGGCACTTGTGCCCATGCCTTAAGCCTAGCCCGCACTTGTGCCCCGGCCTTAAGCCTAGCCCGCACTTGTGCCCCGGCCTTAAGCCTAGCCCGCACTTGTGCCCCGGCCTTAAGCCTAGCCCCCACTTGTGCCCCGGCCTTAAGCCTAGCCCGCACTTGTGCCCATGCCTTAAGCCTAGCCCGCACTTGTGCCCAGGCCTTAAGCCTAGCCCGAACTTGTGCCCAGGCCTTAAGCCTAGCCCGCACTTGTGCCCAGGCCTTAAGCCTAGCCCGCACTTGTGCCCAGGCCTTAAGCCTAGCCCGCATTTGTGCCCAGGCCTTAAGCCTAGCCCGCACTTGTGCCCAGGCCTTAAGCCTAGCCCGCACTTGTGCCCAGGCCTTAAGCCTAGCCCGCACTTGTGCCCAGGCCTTAAGCCTAGCCCGCACTTGTGCCCAGGCCTTAAGCCTAGCCTGCACTTGTGCCCAGGCCTTAAGCCTAGCCCGCACTTGTGCCCAGGCCTCAAGCCTAGCCCGCACTTGTGCCCAGGCCTTAAGCCTAGCCCGCACTTGTGCCCTGGTCTTAAGCCTAGCCCGCACTTGTGCCCAGGCTTTAAACCTAGCCAGCACTTGTGCCCAGGCCTTAAGCCTAGCCCGCACTTGTGCCCAGGCCTTAAGCCTAGCCCGCACTTGTGCCCAGGCCTTAAGCCTAGCCCGCACTTGTGCCCAGGTCTTAAGCCTAGCCCGCACTTTTGAGCCCCTTGAATGCTTGTTTGTTTGTTTTTGTCTTCAGCTTATGTTGGTTATGCACATGGGGCCAGCTTTACGCTCTTCGCTCTTGTCCCGTCTGAATGCGCATGCACGACTGTCATTGGGGAAGAAGGCATTACCCATTTACGGAGGACAGACAAGAAGTGCCTGGTTGCTTGGAGCATGGGGTTATGGAGAGGCTCCGCACTGTACAACAAAGGATCTAGTCCTAAATGTCCACGTACAGAGTAGAGGGGTGAAATCTAGCTCTTCACCCCTATGGGTGCCTAACCCTTTATGCAAAGAGTGCAAAGAGTGAGCTGTATGCCTTAAGCCTAGCCAGCACTTGTGCCCATGCCTTAAGCCTAGCCAGCACTTGTGCCCCCTGCCTTGATCCTAGCCAGCACTGCACTTGTGCCCAGGCCTTAAGCCTAGCCCGCACTTGTGCCCAGGCCTTAAGCCTAGCCCACACTTGTGCCCCGGCCTTAAGCCTAGCCCGCACTTGTGCCCC
This sequence comes from Ranitomeya imitator, assembly GCF_032444005.1. Taxonomy (NCBI): domain Eukaryota; kingdom Metazoa; phylum Chordata; class Amphibia; order Anura; family Dendrobatidae; genus Ranitomeya; species Ranitomeya imitator. The sequence goes on from NC_091285.1 coordinate 84,999,852, forward strand.
GGCCTTAAACCTAGCCCGCACTTGTGCCCTGGCCTTAAGCCTAGCCCGCACTTGTGCCCCGGCCTTAAGCCTAGCCCGCACTTGTGCCCCGGCCTTAAGCCTAGCCCGCACTTGTGCCCCGGCCTTAAGCCTAGCCCGCACTTGTGCCCCGGCCTTAAGCCTAGCCCGCACTTGTGCCCCGGCCTTAAGCCTAGCCCCCACTTGTGCCCCGGCCTTAAGCCTAGCCCGCACTTGTGCCCCGGCCTTTAGCCTAGCCCGCACTTGTGCCCCGGCCTTAAGCCTAGCCCGCACTTGTGCCCAGGCCTTAAGCCTAGCCCGAACTTGTGCCCAGGCCTTAAGCCTAGCCCGCACTTTTGAGCCCCTTGAATGCTTGTTTGTTTTTGTCTTCAGCTTCATGTTGGTTATGCACATAGGGCCAGCTTTACGCTCTTCGCTCTTGTCCCGTCTGAATGCGCATGCATGACTGTAATTGGGGAAGAAGGCATTACCCATTTACGGAGGACAGACAAGTGCCTGGTTGCTTGGAGCATGGGGTTATGGAGAGGCTCCGCACTGTACAACAAAGGATCTAGTCCTAAATGTCCAAGTACAGAGTAGAGGGTTAAAAGCTAGCTCTTCACCCCTATGGGTGCCTAACCCTTTATGCAAAGAGTGCAAAGAGTTACCTGTATGCCTTAAGCCTAGCCCGCACTTGTTCCCCGGCCTTAAGCCTAGCCCACACTTGTGCCCCGGCCTTAAGCCAAGCCAGCACTTGTGCCCCTGCCTTATGCCTAGCCAGCACTTGTGCCCCTGCCTTATGCCTAGCCATCACCTGTGCCCCTGCCTTATGCCTAGCCAGCACTTGTGCCCCTGCCTTATGCCTAGCCAGCACTTGTGCTTCTGCCTTATGCCTAGCCAGCACTTGTGCCCCTGCCTTATGCCTAGCCAGCACTTGTGCCCCTGCCTTATGCCTAGCCAGCACTTGTGCCCCTGCCTTATGCCTAGCCAGCACTTGTGCCCCTGCCTCATGCCTAGCCAGAACTTGTGCCCCTGCCTTATGCCTAGCCAGCACTTGTGCCCCTGCCTTATGCCTAGCCAGCACTTGTGCCCCTGCCTTATGCCTAGCCAGCACTTGTGCCCCTGCCTTATGCCTAGCCAGCACTTGTGCCCCTGCCTTATGCCTAGCCAGCACCTGTGCCCCTGCCTTATGCCTACCCCGCACCTATGCCCCTGCCGTATGCCTAGCCCGCACATGTGCCCCTGCCTTATGCCTAGCCAGCACTTGTGCCCCTGCCTTATGCCTAGCCAGCACTTGTGCCCCTGCCTTATGCCTAGCCAGCACTTGTGCCCCTGCCTTATGCCTAGCCAGCACTTTTGCCCCTGCCTTATGCCTAGCCAGCACTTGTGCCCCTGCCTTATGCCTAGCCAGCACTTGTGCCCCTGCCTTATTTGTAGCCAGCACTTGTGCCCCTGCCTTATTCCTAGCCAGCACTTGTGCCCCTGCCTTATGCCTAGCCAGCACTTGTGCCCCTGCCTTATGCCTAGCCAGCACTTGTGCCCCTGCCTTATGCCTAGCCAGCACTTGTGCCCCTGCCTTATGCCTAGCCAGCACCTGTGCCCCTGCCTTATGCCTACCCCGCACCTGTGGCCCTGCCTTATGCCTACCCCGCACCTGTGCCCCTGCCTTATGCCTAGCCCGCACTTGTGCCCCTGCTTTATGCCTAGCCAGCACTTGTGCCCCTGCCTTATGCCTAGCCAGCACTTGTGCCCCTGCCTTATGCCTAGCCAGCACTTGTGCCCCTGCCTTATGCCTAGCCAGCACTTGTGCCCCTGCCTTATGCCTAGCCAGCACTTGTGCCCCTGCCTTATGCCTAGCCAGCACTTGTGCCCCTGCCTTATGCCTAGCCAGCACTTGTGCCCCTGCCTTATTCCTAGCCAGCACTTGTGCCCCTGCCTTATGCCTAGCCAGCACTTGTGCCCCTGCCTTATGCCTAGCCAGCACTTGTGCCCCTGCCTTATGCCTAGCCAGCACTTGTGCCCCTGCCTTATGCCTAGCAGGCACCTGTGCCCCTGCCTTATGCCTACCCCGCACCTGTGCCCCTGCCTTATGCCTAGCCCGCACTTGTGCCCCTGCTTTATGCCTAGCCAGCACTTGTGCCCCTGCCTTATGCCTAGCCAGCACTTGTGCCCCTGCCTTATGTCTAGCCAGCACTTGTGCCCCTGCCTTATGCCTAGCCAGCACTTTTGCTTCTGCCTTATGCCTAGCCAGCACTTGTGCCCCTGCCTTATGCCTAGCCAGCACTTGTGCCCCTGCCTTATGCCTAGCCAGCACTTGTGCCCCTGCCTTATGCCTACCCAGCACTTGTGCCCCTGCCTTATGCATAGCCAGCACTTGTGCCCCTGCCTTATACCTAGCCAGCACTTGTGCCCCTGCCGTATGCCTAGCCAGCACTTGTGCTTCTGCCTTATGCCTAGCCAGCACTTGTGCCCCTGCCTTATGCCTAGCCAGCACTTGTGCCCCTGCCTTATGCCTAGCCAGCACTTGTGCCCCTGCCTTATGCCTAGCCAGCACTTGTGCCCCTGCCTTATGCCTAGCCAGCACTTGTGCCCCTGCCTTATGCCTAGCCAGCACTTGTGCCCCTGCCTTATGCCTAGCCAGCACTTGTGCCCCTGCCTTATGCCTAGCCAGCACTTGTGCCCCTGCCGTATGCCTAGCCAGCACTTGTGCTTCTGCCTTATGCCTAGCCAGCACTTGTGCCCCTGCCTTATGCCTAGCCAGCACTTGTGCCCCTGCCTTATGCCTAGCCAGCACTTGTGCTCCTGCCTTATGCCTAGCCAGCACTTCTGCCCCTGCCTTATGCCTAGCCAGCACTTGTGCCCCTGCCTTATGCCTAGCCAGCACTTGTGCCCCTGCCTTATGCCTAGCCAGCACTTGTGCCCCTGCCTTATGCCTAGCCAGCACTTGAGCCCCTGCCTTATGCCTAGCCAGCACTTGTGCCCCTGCCTTATGCCTAGCCAGCACTTGTGCCCCTGCCTTATGCCTACCCAGCACTTGTGCCCCTGCCTTATGCCTAGCCAGCACTTGTGCCCCTGCCTTATGCCTAGCCAGCACTTGTGCCCCTGCCTTATGCATAGCCCGCACTTGTGCCCAGGCCTTAAGCCTAGCTGGCACTTATGCCCATGCCTTAAGCCTAGCCGGCACTTGTGCCCCCTGCCTTGATCCTAGCCAGCACTGCACTTGTGCCCAGGCCTTAAGCCTAGCCCGCACTTGTGCCCAGGCCTTAAGCCTAGCCCACACTTGTGCCCATGCCTTAAGCCTAGCCAGCACTTGTGCCCCCTTCCTTGATCCTAGCCAGCACTTGTGCCCCTGCCTTATGCCTAGCCAGCACTTGTGCCCCTGCCTTATGCCTAGCCAGCACTTGTGCCCCTGCCTTATGCATAGCCAGCACTTGTGCCCCTGCCTTATGCCTAACCAGCACTTGTACTTCTGCCTCATGCCTAGCCAGCACTTGTGCCCCTGCCTTATGCCTAGCCAGCACTTGTGCCCCTGCCTTATTTGTAGCCAGCACTTGTGCCCCTGCCTTATTCCTAGCCAGCACTTGTGCCCCTGCCTTATGCCTAGCCAGCACTTGTGCCCCTGCCTTATGCCTAGCCAGCACTTGTGCCCCTGCCTTATGCCTAGCCAGCACTTGTGCCCCTGCCTTATGCCTAGCCAGCACCTGTGCCCCTGCCTTATGCCTACCCCGCACCTGTGCCCCTGTCTTATGCCTATCCCGCACTTGTGCCCCTGCTTTATGCCTAGCCAGCACTTGTGCCTCTGCCTTATGCCTAGCCAGCACTTGTGCCCCTGCCTTATGCCTAGCCAGCACTTGTGCCCCTGCCTTATGCCTAGCCAGCACTTGTGCCCCTGCCTTATGCCTAGCCAGCACTTGTGCCCCTGCCTTATGCCTAGCCAGCACTTGTGCCCCTGCCTTATGCCTAGCCAGCACTTGTGCCCCTGCCTTATGCCTAGCCAGCACTTGTGCCCCTGCCTTATTCCTAGCCAGCACTTGTGCCCCTGCCTTATGCCTAGCCAGCACTTGTGCCCCTGCCTTATGCCTAGCCAGCACTTGTGCCCCTGCCTTATGCCTAGCCAGCACTTGTGCTTCTGCCTTATGCCTAGCCAGCACTTGTGCCCCTGCCTTATGCCTAGCCAGCACTTGTGCCCCTGCCTTATGCCTAGCCAGCACTTGTGCCCCTGCCTTATGCCTACCCAGCACTTGTGCCCCTGCCTTATGCCTAGCCAGCACTTGTGCCCCTGCCTTATGCCTAGCCAGCACTTGTGCCCCTGCCGTATGCCTAGCCAACACTTGTGCTTCTGCCTTATGCCTAGCCAGCACTTGTGCCCCTGCCTTATGCCTAGCCAGCACTTGTGCCCCTGCCTTATGCCTAGCCAGCACTTGTGCCCCTGCCTTATGCCTACCCAGCACTTGTGCCCCTGCCTTATGCCTAGCCAGCACTTGTGCCCCTGCCTTATGCCTAGCCAGCACTTGTGCCCCTGCCTTATGCATAGCCCGCACTTGTGCCCAGGCCTTAAGCCTAGCTGGCACTTATGCCCATGCCTTAAGCCTAGCCGGCACTTGTGCCCCCTGCCTTGATCCTAGCCAGCACTGCACTTGTGCCCAGGCCTTAAGCCTAGCCCGCACTTGTGCCCAGGCCTTAAGCCTAGCCCACACTTGTGCCCATGTATTAAGCCTAGCCAGCACTTGTGCCCCCTTCCTTGATCCTAGCCAGCACTTGTGCCCCTGCCTTATGCCTAGCCAGCACTTGTGCCCCTGCCTTATGCCTAGCCAGCACTTGTGCCCCTGCCTTATGCATAGCCAGCACTTGTGCCCCTGCCTTATGCCTAACCAGCACTTGTGCTTCTGCCTTATGCCTAGCCAGCACTTGTGCCCCTGCCTTATGCCTAGCCAGCACTTGTGCCCCTGCCTTATTTGTAGCCAGCACTTGTGCCCCTGCCTTATTCCTAGCCAGCACTTGTGCCCCTGCCTTATGCCTAGCCAGCACTTGTGCCCCTGCCTTATGCCTAGCCAGCACTTGTGCCCCTGCCTTATGCCTAGCCAGCACTTGTGCCCCTGCCTTATGCCTAGCCAGCACCTGTGCCCCTGCCTTATGCCTACCCCGCACCTGTGCCCCTGCCTTATGCCTAGCCCGCACTTGTGCCCCTGCTTTATGCCTAGCCAGCACTTGTGCCCCTGCCTTATGCCTAGCCAGCACTTGTGCCCCTGCCTTATGCCTAGCCAGCACTTGTGCCCCTGCCTTATGCCTAGCCAGCACTTGTGCCCCTGCCTTATGCCTAGCCAGCACTTGTGCCCCTGCCTTATGCCTAGCCAGCACTTGTGCCCCTGCCTTATGCCTAGCCAGCACTTGTGCCCCTGCCTTATTCCTAGCCAGCACTTGTGCCCCTACCTTATGCCTAGCCAGCACTTGTGCCCCTGCCTTATGCCTAGCCAGCACTTGTGCCCCTGCCTTATGCCTAGCCAGCACTTGTGCCCCTGCCTTATGCCTAGCCAGCACCTGTGCCCCTGCCTTATGCCTACCCCGCACCTGTGCCCCTGCCTTATGCCTAGCCCGCACTTGTGCCCCTGCTTTATGCCTAGCCAGCACTTGTGCCCCTGCCTTATGCCTAGCCAGCACTTGTGCCCCTGCCTTATGCCTAGCCAGCCCTTGTGCCCCTGCCTTATGCCTAGCCAGCACTTGTGCTTCTGCCTTATGCCTAGCCAGCACTTGTGCCCCTGCCTTATGCCTAGCCAGCACTTGTGCCCCTGCCTTATGCCTAGCCAGCACTTGTGCCCCTGCCTTATGCCTACCCAGCACTTGTGCCCCTGCCTTATGCCTAGCCAGCACTTGTGCCCCTGCCTTATGCCTAGCCAGCACTTGTGCCCCTGCCGTATGCCTAGCCAACACTTGTGCTTCTGCCTTATGCCTAGCCAGCACTTGTGCCCCTGCCTTATGCCTAGCCAGCACTTGTGCCCCTGCCTTATGCCTAGCCAGCACTTGTGCCCCTGCCTTATGCCTAGCCAGCACTTCTGAACCTGCCTTATGCCTAGCCAGCACTTGTGCCCCTGCCTTATGCCTAGCCAGCACTTGTGCCCCTGCCTTATGCCTAGCCAGCACTTCTGCCCCTGCCTTATGCCTAGCCAGCACTTGAGCCCCTGCCTTATGCCTAGCCAGCACTTGTGCCCCTGCCTTATGCCTAGCCAGCACTTGTGCCCCTGCCTTATGCCTAGCCAGCACTTGTGCCCCTGCCTTATGCCTACCCAGCACTTGTGCCCCTGCCTTATGCCTAGCCAGCACTTGTGCCCCTGCCTTATGCCTAGCCAGCACTTGTGCCCCTGCCGTATGCCTAGCCAACACTTGTGCTTCTGCCTTATGCCTAGCCAGCACTTGTGCCCCTGCCTTATGCCTAGCCAGCACTTGTGCCCCTGCCTTATGCCTAGCCAGCACTTGTGTCCCTGCCTTATGCCTAGCCAGCACTTCTGCCCCTGCCTTATGCCTAGCCAGCACTTGTGCCCCTGCCTTATGCCTAGCCAGCACTTGTGCCCCTGCCTTATGCCTAGCCAGCACTTCTGCCCCTGCCTTATGCCTAGCCAGCACTTGAGCCCCTGCCTTATGCCTAGCCAGCACTTGTGCCCCTGCCTTATGCCTAGCCAGCACTTGTGCCCCTGCCTTATGCCTACCCAGCACTTGTGCCCCTGCCTTATGCCTACCCAGCACTTATGCCCATGCCTTAAGCCTATCCTGCACTTGTGCCCCCTGCCTTGATCCTAGCCAGCACTGCACTTGTGTCCAGGCCTTAAGCCTAGCCCGCACTTGTGCCAAGGCCTTAAGCCTAGCCCACACTTGTGCCCATGCCTTAAGCCTAGCCAGCACTTGTGCCCCCTTCCTTGATCCTAGCCAGCACCTGTGCCCCTGCCTTATGCCTAGCCAGCACTTGTGCCCCTGCCTTATGCCTAGCCAGCACTTGTGCCCCTGCCTTATGCATAGCCAGCACTTGTGCCCCTGCCTTATGCCTAGCCAGCACTTGTGCCCCTGCCTTATGCCTAGCCAGCACTTGTGCCCCTGCCTTATGCCTAGCCAGCACTTGTGCCCCTGCCTTATGCCTAGCCAGCACTTGTGCCCCTGCCTTATTCCTAGCCAGCACTTGTGCCCCTGCCTTATGCCTAGCCAGCACTTGTGCCCCTGCCTTATGCATAGCCCGCACTTGTGCCCAGGCCTTAAGCCTAGCTGGCACTTATGCCCATGCCTTAAGCCTAGCCGGCACTTGTGCCCCCTGCCTTGATCCTAGCCAGCACTGCACTTGTGCCCAGGCCTTAAGCCTAGCCCGCACTTGTGCCCATGCCTTAAGCCTAGCCCACACTTGTGCCCATGCCTTAAGCCTAGCCAGCACTTGTGCCCCCTTCCTTGATCCTAGCCAGCACTTGTGCCCCTGCCTTATGCCTAGCCAGCACTTGTGCCCCTGCCTTATGCCCAGCCAGCACTTGTGCCCCTGCCTTATGCATAGCCAGCACTTGTGCCCCTGCCTTATGCCTAACCAGCACTTGTGCTTCTGCCTTATGCCTAGCCGGCACTTGTGCCCCTGCCTTATGCCTAGCCAGCACTTGTGCCCCTGCCTTATGCATAGCCAGCACTTGTGCCCCTTCCTTATTCCTAGCCAGCACTTGTGCCCCTGCCTTATGCCTAGCCAGCACTTGTGCCCCTGCCTTATGCCTAGCCAGCACTTGTGCCCCTGCCTTATGCCTAGCCAGCACTTGTGCCCCTGCCTTATGCCTAGACAGCACCTGTGCCCCTGCCTTATGCCTACCCCGCACCTGTGCCCCTGCCTTATGCCTAGCCCGCACTTGTGCCCCTGCTTTATGCCTAGCCAGCACTTGTGCCCCTGCCTTATGCCTAGCCAGCACTTGTGCCCCTGCCTTATGCCTAGCCAGCACTTGTGCCCCTGCCTTATGCCTAACCAGCACTTGTGCTTCTGCCTTATGCCTAGCCGGCACTTGTGCCCCTGCCTTATGCCTAGCCAGCACTTGTGCCCCTGCCTTATTTGTAGCCAGCACTTGTGCCCCTTCCTTATTCCTAGCCAGCACTTCTGCCCCTGCCTTATGCCTAGCCAGCACTTGTGCCCCTGCCTTATGCCTAGCCAGCACTTGTGCCCCTGCCTTATTCCTAGCCAGCACTTGTGCCCCTGCCTTATGCCTAGCCAGCACTTGTGCCCCTGCCTTATGCCTAGCCAGCACTTGTGCCCCTGCCTTATGCCTAGCCAGCACTTGTGCCCCTGCCTTATGCCTAGCCAGCACTTGTGCCCCTGCCTTATGCCTAGCCAGCACTTGTGCCCCTGCCTTATGCCTAGCCAGCACTTGTGCCCCTGCCTTATGCCTAGCCAGCACTTGTGCCCCTGCCTTATGCCTAGCCAGCACTTGTGCCCCTGCCTTATGCCTAGCCAGCACTTGTGCCCCTGCCTTATGCCTAGCCAGCACTTGTGCCCCTGCCTTATGCCTAGCCAGCACTTGTGCCCCTGCCTTATGCCTAGCCAGCACTTGTGCCCCTGCCTTATTCCTAGCCAGCACTTGTGCCCCTGCCTTATGCCTAGCCAGCACTTGTGCCCCTGCCTTATGCCTAGCCAGCACTTGTGCCCCTGCCTTATGCCTAGCCAGCACTTGTGCCCCTGCCTTATGCCTAGCCAGCACCTGTGCCCCTGCCTTATGCCTACCCCGCACCTGTGCCCCTGCCTTATGCCTAGCCGGCACTTGTGCCCCTGCTTTATGCCTAGCCAGCACTTGTGCCCCTGCCTTATGCCTAGCCAGCACTTGTGCCCCTGCCTTATGCCTAGCCAGCACTTGTGCCCCTGCCTTATGCCTAGCCAGCACTTGTGCTTCTGCCTTATGCCTAGCCAGCACTTGTGCCCCTGCCTTATGCCTAGCCAGCACTTGTGCCCCTGCCTTATGCCTAGCCAGCACTTGTGCCCCTGCCTTATGCCTACCCAGCACTTGTGCCCCTGCCTTATGCCTAGCCAGCACTTGTGCCCCTGCCTTATGCCTAGCCAGCACTTGTGCCCCTGCCGTATGCCTAGCCAGCACTTGTGCTTCTGCCTTATGCCTAGCCAGCACTTGTGCCCCTGCCTTATGCCTAGCCAGCACTTGTGCCCCTGCCTTATGCCTAGCCAGCACTTGTGCCCCTGCCTTATGCCTAGCCAGCACTTGAGCCCCTGCCTTATGCCTAGCCAGCACTTGTGCCCCTGCCTTATGCCTAGCCAGCACTTGTGCCCCTGCCTTATGCCTAGCCAGCACTTGTGCCCCTGCCTTATGCCTAGCCCGCACTTGTGCCCAGGCCTTAAGCCTAGCTGGCACTTATGCCCATGCCTTAAGCCTAGCCGGCACTTGTGCCCCCTGCCTTGATCCTAGCCAGCACTGCACTTGTGCCCAGGCCTTAAGCCTAGCCCGCACTTGTGCCCAGGCCTTAAGCCTAGCCCACACTTGTGCCCATGCCATAAGCCTAGCCAGCACTTGTGCCCCCTTCCTTGATCCTAGCCAGCACTTGTGCCCCTGCCTTATGCCTAGCCAGCACTTGTGCCCCTGCCTTATGCCTAGCCAGCACTTGTGCCCCTGCCTTATGCATAGCCAGCACTTGTGCCCCTGCCTTATGCCTAACCAGCACTTGTGCTTCTGCCTTATGCCTAGCCAGCACTTGTGCCCCTGCCTTATGCCTAGCCAGCACTTGTGCCCCTGCCTTATGCCTAGCCAGCACTTGTGCCCCTACCTTATGCCTAGCCAGCACTTGTGCCCCTGCCTTATGCCTAGCCAGCACTTGTGCCCCTGCCTTATGCCTAGCCAGCACTTGTGCCCCTGCCTTAGGCCTAGCCAGCACCTGTGCCCCTGCCTTATGCCTAGCCAGCACTTGTGCCCCTGCCTTATGCCTAGCCAGCACTTGTGCCCCTGCCTTATGCCTAGCCAGCACTTGTGCCCCTGCCTTATGCCTAGCCCGCACTTGTGCCCAGGCCTTAAGCCTAGCTGGCACTTGTGCCCATGCCTTAAGCCTAGCTGCCACTTGTGCCCCCTGCCTTGATCCTAGCCAGCACTGCACTTGTTCCCAGGCCTTAAGCCTAGCCCGCACTTGTGCCCAGGCCTTAAGCCTAGCCCACACTTGTGCCCATGCCTTAAGCCTAGCTAGCACTTGTGCCCCCTTCCTTGATCCTAGCCAGCACTTGTGCCACTGCCTTATGCCTAGCCAGCACTTGTGCCCCTGCCTTATGACTAGCCAGCACTTGTGCCCCTGCCTTATGCATAGCCAGCACTTGTGCCCCTGCCTTATGCCTAGCCAGCACTTGTGCTTCAGCCTTATGCCTAGCCAGCACTTGTGCCCCTGCCTTATGCCTAGCCAGCACTTGTGCCCCTGCCTTATGCCTAGCCAGCACTTGTGCCCCTGCCTTATGCCTAGCCAGCACTTATGCCCCTGCCTTATGCCTAGCCAGCACTTGTGCCCCTGCCTTATGCCTAGCCCGCACTTGTGCCCAGGCCTTAAGCCTAGCTGGCACTTGTGCCCATGCCTTAAGGCTAGCCAGCACTGCACTTGTGCCCAGGCCTTAAGCCTAGCCCGCACTTGTGCCCAGGCCTTAAGCCTAGCCCACACTTGTGGCCAGGCCTTAAGCCTAGCTGGCACTTCTGCCCATGTCTTAAGCCTAGCTGGCACTTGTGCCCATGCCTTGAGCCTAGCCAGCACTTGTGCCCCCTTCCTTGATCCTAGCCCGCACTTGTGCCCCGGCCTTAAGCCTAGCCCGTACTTGTGCCCCGGCCTTAAGCCTAGCCCGCACTTGTGCCCCGGTTTTAAGCCTAGCCCGCACTTGTGCCCCGGCCTTATGCCTAGCCTGCACTTGTGCCCCGGCCTTAAGCCTAGCCCGCGCTTGTGCCCTGGCCTTATGCCTAGCCCCTGCCTTATGCCTAGCCCGGACTTGTGCCCGGCCTTAAGCCTAGCCCGTATTTGTGCCCCGGCCTTAAGCCTAGCCCGCACTTGTGCCCCGGTATTAAGCCTAGCCCGCACTTGTGCCCCGGCCTTATGCCTAGCCAGCACTTGTGCCCCGGCCTTAAGCCTAGCCCGCGCTTGTGCCCCGGCCTTATGCCTAGCCCCTGCCTTATGCCTAGCCCGCACTTGTGCCCCGGCCTTAGGCCTAGCCCGCACTTGTGCCCCTGCCTTATGCCTAGCCAGCACTTGTGCCCCTGCATTAGGCCTAGCCAGCACTTGTGCCCCTGCATTATGCCTAGCCAGCACTTGTGCCCCTGCCTTCTGCCTAGCCAGCACTTGTGCCCCTGCCTTATGCCTAGCCAGCACTTGTGCCCCTGCCTTATGCCTAGCCAGCACTTGTGCCCCTGCCTTATGCCTAGCCAGCACTTGTGCCCCTGCCTTATGCCTAGCCAGCACTTGTGCCCCTGCCTTATGCCTACCCCGCACCTGTGCCCCTGCCTTATGCCTAACCCGCACTTGTGCCCCTGCCTTATGGCTAGCCAGCACTTGTGCCCCTGCCTTATGCCTAGCCAGCACTTGTACCCCTGCCTTATGCCTAGCCAGCACTTGTGCCCCTGCCTTATGCCTAGCCAGCACTTGTGCCCCTGCCTTATGCCTAGCCAGCACTTGTGCCCCTGCCTTATGCCTAGCCAGCACTTGTGCCCCTGCCTTATGCCTAGCCAGCACTTGTGCTTCTGCCTTATGCCTAGCCAGCACTTGTGCCCCTGCCTTATGCCTAGCCAGCACTTGTGCCCCTGCCTTATGCCTAGCCAGCACTTGTGCCCCTGCCTTATGCCTAGCCAGCACTTGTGCCCCTGCCTTATGCCTAGCCAGCACTTGTGCCCCTGCCTTATGTCTAGCCAGCACTTGTGCCCCTGCCTTATGCCTAGCCAGCACTTGTGCCCCTGCCTTATGCCTAGCCAGCACTTGTGCCCCTGCCTTATGCCTAGCCCGCACTTGTGCCCAGGCCTTAAGCCTAGCTGGCACTTGTGCCCATGCCTTAAGCCTAGCCAGCACTTGTGCCCCCTGCCTTGATCCTAGCCAGCACTGCACTTGTTCCCAGGCCTTAAGCCTAGCCCGCACTTGTGTCCAGGCCTTAAGCCTAGCCCACACTTGTGCCCATGCCTTAAGCCTAGCCAGCACTTGTGCCCCCTTCCTTGATCCTACCCAGCACTTGTGCCCCTGCCTTATGCCTAGCCAGCACTTGTGCCCCTGCCTTATGCCTAGCCAGCACTTGTGCCTCTGCCTTATGCATAGCCAGCACTTGTGCCCCTGCCTTATGCCTAACCAGCACTTGTGCTTCTGCCTTATGCCTAGCCAGCACTTGTGCCCCTGCCTTATGCCTAGCCAGCACTTGTGCCCCTGCCTTATGCCTAGCCAGCACTTGTGCCCCTGCCTTATGCCTAGCCAGCACTTGTGCCCCTACCTTATGCCTAGCCAGCACTTGTGCCCCTGCCTTATGCCTAGCCAGCACTTGTGCCCCTGCCTTATGCCAAGCCAGCACTTTTGCCCCTGCCTTATGCCTAGCCAGCACTTGTGCCCCTGCCTTATGCCTAGCCAGCACTTGTGCCCCTGCCTTATGCCTAGCCCGCACTTGTGCCCAGGCCTTAAGCCTAGCCCGCACTTTTGAGCCCCTTGAATGCTTGTTTGTTTGTTTTTGTCTTCAGCTTCATGTTGGTTATGCACATAGGGCCAGCTTTACGCTCTTCGCTCTTATCCCGTCTGAATGCACATGCACGACTGTAATTGGGGAAGAAGGCATTACCCATTTACGGAGGACAGACTAGAAGTGCCTGGTCGCTTGGAGCATGGGGTTATGGAGAGGCTCCGCACTGTACAACAAAGGATCTAGTCCTAAATGTCCAAGTACAGAGTAGAGGGGTGAAAGCTAGCTCTTCACCCCTATGGGTGCCTAACCCTTTATGCAAAGAGTGCAAAGAGTTAGCTGTATGCCTTAAGCCTAGCCAGCACTTGTGCCCATGCCTTAAGCCTAGCCAGCACTTGTGCCCCCTGCCTTGATCCTAGCCAGCACTGCACTTGTGCCCATGCCTTAAGCCTAGCCCGCACTTGTGCCCAGGCCTTAAGCCTAGCCCGCACTTGTGCCCAGGCCTTAAGCCTAGCTGGCACTGGTGCCCATGCCTTAAGCCTAGCCAGCACTTGTGCCCCCTGCCTTGATCCTAGCCAGCACTGCACTTGTGCCCAGGCCTTAAGCCTAGCCCGCACTTGTGCCCCGGCCTTAAGCCTAGGCCGCACTTGTGCCCAGGCCTTAAGCCTAGCCCGCAGTTGTGCCCAGGCCTTAAGCCTAGCTGGCACTTATGCCCATGCTTTAAGCCTAGCCGGCACTTGTGCCCATGCCTTAAGCCTAGCCGGCACTTTTGCCCATGCCTTAAGCCTAGCCCGCAGTTGTGCCCAGGCCTTAAGCCTAGCTGGCACTTGTGCCCATGCCTTAAGCCTAGCTGGCACTTGTGCCCCCTGCCTTGATCCTAGCCAGCCCTGCACTTGTGCCCATGCCTTAAGCCTAGCCCGCACTTGTGCCCAGGCCTTAAGCCTAGCTGGCACTTGTGCCCATGCCTTAAGCCTAGCTGGCACTTGTGCCCCCTGCCTTGATCCTAGCCAGCCCTGCACTTGTGCCCAGGCCTTAAGCCTAGCCCGCACTTGTGCCCAGGCCTTAAGCCTAGCCCGCACTTGTGCCCCGGCCTTAGGCCTAGCCCGCACTTGTGCCCCGGCCTTAGGCCTAGCCCACTTGTGCCCCGACCTTAAGCCTAGCCCGCACTTGTGCCCAGGCCTTAAGCCTAGCCCGCACTTGTGCCCAGGACTTAAGCCTAGCCCGCACTTGTGCCCAGGCGTTAAGCCTAGCCTGCACTTGTGCCCAGGCATTAAGCCTAGCCCGCACTTTTGCCCAGGCCTTAAGCCTACCCCGCACTTGTGCCCAGGCCTTAAGCCTAGCCTGCACTTGTGCCCAGGCCTTAAGCCTAGCCCGCACTTTTGAGCCCCTTGAATGCTTGTTTGTTTGTTTTTGTCTTCAGCTTCATGTTGGTTATGCACATAGGGCCAGCTTTACGCTCTTCGCTCTTATCCCGTCTGAATGCGCATGCACGACTGTAATTGGGGAAGAAGGCATTACCCATTTACGGAGGACAGACTAGAAGTGCCTGGTCGCTTGGAGCATGGGGTTATGGAGAGGCTCCGCACTGTACAACAAAGGATCTAGTCCTAAATGTCCAAGTACAGAGTAGAGGGGTGAAAGCTAGCTCTTCACCCCTATGGGTGCCTAACCCTTTATGCAAAGAGTGCAAAGAGTTAGCTGTATGCCTTAAGCCTAGCCAGCAATTGTGCCCATTCCTTAAGCCTAGCCAGCACTTGTGCCCCCTGCCTTGATCCTAGCCAGCACTGCACGTGTGCCCATGCCTTAAGCCTGGCCCGCACTTGTGCCCAGGCCTTAAGCCTAGCCCGCACTTGTGCCCAGGCCTTAAGCCTAGCTGGCACTGGTGCCCATGCCTTAAGCCTAGCCAGCACTTGTGCCCCCTGCCTTGATCCTAGCCAGCACTGCACTTGTGCCCAGGCCTTAAGCCTAGCCCGCACTTGTGCCCCGGCCTTAAGCCTAGCCCGCACTTGTGACCAGGCCTTAAGCCTAGCCCGCAGTTGTGCCCAGGCCTTAAGCCTAGCTGGCACTTGTGCCCATGCTTTAAGCCTAGCCGGCACTTGTGCCCATGCCTTAAGCCTAGCCGGCACTTTTGCCCATGCCTTAAGCCTAGCCCGCAGTTGTGCCCAGGCCTTAAGCCTAGCTGGCACTTGTGCCCATGCTTTAAGCCTAGCCGGCACTTGTGCCCATGCCTTAAGCCTAGCCCGCACTTGTGCCCCGGCCTTAAGCCTAGCCCGCACTTGTGCCCCGGCCTTAAGCCTAGCCCGCACTTGTGCCCCGGCCTTAAGCCTAGCCCCCACTTGCGCCCCGGCCTTAAGCCTAGCCCGCACTTGTGCCCCGGCCTTAAGCCTAGCCCGCACTTGTGCCCAGGCCTTAAGCCTAGCCCGAACTTGTGCTCAGGCCTTAAGCCTAGCCCGCACTTGTGCCCAGGCCTTAAGCCTAGCCCGCACTTGTGCCCAGGCCTTAAGCCTAGCCCGCACTTGTGCCCAGGCCTTAAGCCTAGCCCACACTTGTGCCCAGGCCTTAAGCCTAGCCCGCACTTGTGCCCAGGCCTTAAGCCTAGCCCGCACTTGTGCCCAGGCCTTAAGCCTAGCCCGCACTTGTGCCCAGGTCTTAAGCGTAGCCCGCACTTGTGCCCAGGCCTTAAGCCTAGCCCGCACTTGTGCCCAGGTCTTAAGCCTAGCCCGCACTTGTGCCCAGGCTTTAAACCTAGCCAGCACTTGTGCCCAGGCCTTAAGCCTAGCCCGCACTTGTGCCCAGGCCTTAAGCCTAGCCCGCACTTGTGCCCAGGCCTTAAGCCTAGCCCGCACTTGTGCCCAGGCCTTAAGCCTAGCCCGCACTTTTGAGCCCCTTGAATGCTTGTTTGTTTGTTTTTGTCTTCAGCTTATGTTGGTTATGCACATGGGGCCAGCTTTAAGCTCTTCGCTCTTGTCCCGTCTGAATGCGCATGCACGACTGTCATTGGGGAAGAAGGCATTACCCATTTACGGAGGACAGACAAGAAGTCCCTGGTTGCTTGGAGCATGGGGTTATGGAGAGGCTCCGCACTGTACAACAAAGGATCTAGTCCTAAATGTCCACGTACAGAGTAGAGGGGTGAAATCTAGCTCTTCACCCCTATGGGTGCCTAACCCTTTATGCAAAGAGTGCAAAGAGTGAGCTGTATGCCTTAAGCCTAGCCAGCACTTGTGCCCATGCCTTAAGCCTAGCCAGCACTTGTGCCCCCTGCCTTGATCCTAGCCAGCACTGCACTTGTGCCCAGGCCTTAAGCCTAGCCCGCACTTGTGCCCAGGCCTTAAGCCTAGCCCACACTTGTGCCCCGGCCTTAAGCCTAGCCCGCACTTGTGCCCCGGCCTTAAGCCTAGCCCGCACTTGTGCCCCGGCCTTAAACCTAGTCCGCACTTGTGCCCTGGCCTTAAGCCTAGCCCGCACTTGTGCCCCGGCCTTAAGCCTAGCCCGCACTTGTGCCCCGGCCTTAAGCCTAGCCTGCACTTGTGCCCCGGCCTTAAGCCTAGCCCGCACTTGTGCCCCGGCCTTAAGCCTAGCCCGCACTTGTGCCCCGGCCTTAAGCCTAGCCCCCACTTGTGCCCCGGCCTTAAGCCTAGCCCGCACTTGTGCCCCGGCCTTAAGCCTAGCCCGCACTTGTGCCCAGGCCTTAAGCCTAGCCCGAACTTGTGCCCAGGCCTTAAGCCTAGCCCGCACTTTTGAGCCCCTTGAATGCTTGTTTGTTTGTTTTTGTCTTCAGCTTCATGTTGGTTATGCACATAGGGCCAGCTTTACGCTCTTCGCTCTTGTCCCGTCTGAATGCGCATGCATGACTGTAATTGGGGAAGAAGGCATTACCCATTTACGGAGGACAGACAAGTGCCTGGTTGCTTGGAGCATGGGGTTATGGAGAGGCTCCGCACTGTACAACAAAGGATCTAGTCCTAAATGTCCAAGTACAGAGTAGAGGGTTAAAAGCTAGCTCTTCACCCTTATGTGTGCCTAACCCTTTATGCAAAGAGTGCAAAGAGTTACCTGTATGCCTTAAGCCTAGCCCGCACTTGTTCCCCGGCCTTAAGCCTAGCCCACACTTTTGCCCCGGCCTTAAGCCAAGCCAGCACTTGTGCCCCTGCCTTATGCCTAGCCAGCACTTGTGCCCCTGCCTTATGCCTAGCCATCACCTGTGCCCCTGCCTTATGCCTAGCCAGCACTTGTGCCCCTGCCTTATGCCTAGCCAGCACTTGTGCTTCTGCCTTATGCCTAGCCAGCACTTGTGCCCCTGCCTTATGCCTAGCCAGCACTTGTGCCCCTGCCTTATGCCTAGCCAGCACTTGTGCCCCTGCCTTATGCCTAGCCAGCACTTGTGCCCTGCCTCATGCCTAGCCAGCACTTGTGCCCCTGCCTTATGCCTAGCCAGCACTTGTGCCCCTGCCTTATGCCTAGCCAGCACTTGTGCCCCTGCCTTATGCCTAGCCAGCACTTGTGCCCCTGCCTTATGCCTAGCCAGCACTTGTGCCCCTGCCTTATGCCTAGCCAGCACCTGTGCCCCTGCCTTATGCCTACCCCGCACCTATGCCCCTGCCTTATGCCTAGCCCGCACATGTGCCCCTGCCTTATGCCTAGCCAGCACTTGTGCCCCTGCCTTATGCCTAGCCAGCACTTGTGCCCCTGCCTTATGCCTAGCCAGCACTTGTGCCCCTGCCTTATGCCTAGCCAGCACTTGTTCCCCTGCCTTATGCCTACCCAGCACTTGTGCCCCTGCCTTATGCCTAGCCAGCACTTGTGCCCCTGCCTTATGCCTAGCCAGCACTTGTGCCCCTGCCGTATGCCTAGCCAGCACTTGTGCTTCTGCCTTATGCCTAGCCAGCACTTGTGCCCCTGCCTTATGCCTAGCCAGCACTTGTGCCCCTGCCTTATGCCTAGCCAGCACTTGTGCCCCTGCCGTATGCCTAGCCAGCACTTGTGCTTCTGCCTTATGCCTAGCCAGCACTTGTGCCCCTGCCTTATGCCTAGCCAGCACTTGTGCCCCTGCCTTATGCCTAGCCAGCACTTGTGCCCCTGCCTTATGCCTAGCCAGCACTTGTGCCCCTGCCTTATGCCTAGCCAGCAATTGTGCCCCTGCCTTATGCCTAGCCAGCACTTGTGCCCCTGCCGTATGCCTAGCCAGCACTTGTGCCCCTGCCTTATGCCTAGCCAGCACTTGTGCCCCTGCCTTATGCCTAGCCAGCAATTGTGCCCCTGCCTTATGCCTAGCCAGCACTTGTGCCCCTGCCTTATGCCTAGCCAGCACTTGAGCCCCTGCCTTATGCCTAGCCAGCACTTGTGCCCCTGCCTTATGCCTAGCCAGCACTTGTGCCCCTGCCTTATGCCTACCCAGCACTTGTGCCCCTGCCTTATGCCTAGCCAGCACTTGTGCCCCTGCCTTATGCCTAGCCAGCACTTGTGCCCCTGCCTTATGCCTAGCCCGCACTTGTGCCCAGGCCTTAAGCCTAGCTGGCACTTATGCCCATGCCTTAAGCCTAGCCGGCACTTGTGCCCCCTGCCTTGATCCTAGCCAGCACTGCACTTGTGCCCAGGCCTTAAGCCTAGCCCGCACTTGTGCCCAGGCCTTAAGCCTAGCCCACAGTTGTGCCCATGCCTTAAGCCTAGCCAGCACTTGTGCCCCCTTCCTTGATCCTAGCCAGCACTTGTGCCCCTGCCTTATGCCTAGCCAGCACTTGTGCCCCTGCCTTATGCCTAGCCAGCACTTGTGCCCCTGCCTTATGCATAGCCAGCACTTGTGCCCCTGCCTTATGCCTAACCAGCACTTGTGCTTCTGCCTTATGCCTAGCCAGCACTTGTGCCCCTGCCTTATGCCTAGCCAGCACTTGTGCCCCTGCCTTATTTGTAGCCAGCACTTGTGCCCCTGCCTTATTCCTAGCCAGCACTTGTGCCCCTGCCTTATGCCTAGCCAGCACTTGTGCCCCTGCCTTATGCCTAGCCAGCACTGGTGCCCCTGCCTTATGCCTAGCCAGCACTTGTGCCCCTGCCTTATGCCTAGCCAGCACCTGTGCCCCTGCCTTATGCCTACCCCGCACCTGTGCCCCTGCCTTATGCCTAGCCCGCACTTGTGCCCCTGCTTTATGCCTAGCCAGCACTTGTGCCCCTGCCTTATGCCTAGCCAGCACTTGTGCCCCTGCCTTATGCCTAGCCAGCACTTGTGCCCCTGCCTTATGCCTAGCCAGCACTTGTGCCCCTGCCTTATGCCTAGCCAGCACTTGTGCCCCTGCCTTATGTCTAGCCAGCA
Organism: Ranitomeya imitator; assembly: GCF_032444005.1. Lineage (NCBI taxonomy): Eukaryota > Metazoa > Chordata > Amphibia > Anura > Dendrobatidae > Ranitomeya > Ranitomeya imitator. The sequence goes on from NC_091285.1 coordinate 85,018,772, forward strand.
CTTGTGCCCCTGCCTTATGCCTAGCCAGCACTTGTGCCCCTGCCTTATGCCTAGCCAGCACTTGTGCCCCTGCCTTATGCCTAGCCAGCACTTGTGCCCCTGCCTTATGCCTAGCCAGCACTTGAGACCCTGCCTTATGCCTAGCCAGCACTTGTGCCCCTGCCTTATGCCTAGCCAGCACTTGTGCCCTTGCCTTATGCCTAGCCAGCACTTGTGCCCCTGCCTTATGCCTAGCCAGCACTTGTGCCCCTGCCTTATGCCTAGCCAGCACTTGTGCCCCTGCCTTATGCCTAGCCAGCACTTGTGCCCCTGCCTTATGCCTAGCCAGCACTTGTGCCCCTGCCTTATTCCTAGCCAGCACTTGTGCCCCTGCCTTATGCCTAGCCAGCACTTGTGCCCCTGCCTTATGCCTAGCCAGCACTTGTGCCCCTGCCTTATGCCTAGCCAGCACTTGTGCCCCTGCCTTATGCCTAGCCAGCACCTGTGCCCCTGCCTTATGCCTACCCCACACCTGTGCCCCTGCCTTATGCCTAGCCCGCACTTGTGCCCCTGCTTTATGCCTAGCCAGCACTTGTGCCCCTGCCTTATGCCTAGCCAGCACTTGTGCCCCTGCCTTATGCCTAGTCAGCACTTGTGCCCCTGCCTTATGCCTAGCCAGCACTTGTGCTTCTGCCTTATGCCTAGCCAGCACTTGTGCCCCTGCCTTATGCCTAGCCAGCACTTGTGCCCCTGCCTTATGCCTAGCCAGCACTTGTGCCCCTGCCTTATGCCTACCCAGCACTTGTGCCCCTGCCTTATGCCTAGCCAGCACTTGTGCCCCTGCCTTATGCCTAGCCAGCACTTGTGCCCCTGCCGTATGCCTAGCCAGCACTTGTGCTTCTGCCTTATGCCTAGCCAGCACTTGTGCCCCTGCCTTATGCCTAGCCAGCACTTGTGCCCCTGCCTTATGCCTAGCCAGCACTTGTGTCCCTGCCTTATGCCTAGCCAGCACTTGTGCCCCTGCCTTATGCCTAGCCAGCAATTGTGCCCCTGCCTTATGCCTAGCCAGCACTTGTGCCCCTGCCGTATGCCTAGCCAGCACTTGTGCTTCTGCCTTATGCATAGCCAGCACTTGTGCCCCTGCCTTATGCCTAGCCAGCACTTGTGCCCCTGCCTTATGCCTAGCCAGCACTTCTGCCCCTGCCTTATGCATAGCCAGCACTTGTGCCCCTGCCTTATGCCTAGCCAGCACTTGTGCCCCTGCCTTATGCCTACCCAGCACTTGTGCCCCTGCCTTATGCCTAGCCAGCACTTGTGCCCCTGCCTTATGCCTAGCCAGCACTTGTGCCCCTGCCTTATGCCTAGCCCGCACTTGTGCCCAGGCCTTAAGCCTAGCTGGCACTTATGCCCATGCCTTAAGCCTAGCCGGCACTTGTGCCCCCTTCCTTGATCCTAGCCAGCACTTGTGCCCCTGCCTTATGCCTAGCCAGCACTTGTGCCCCTGCCTTATGCATAGCCAGCACTTGTGCCCCTGCCTTATGCCTAACCAGCACTTGTGCTTCTGCCTTATGCCTAGCCAGCACTTGTGCCCCTGCCTTATGCCTAGCCAGCACTTGTGCCCCTGCCTTATTTGTAGCCAGCACTTGTGCCCCTGCCTTATTCCTAGCCAGCACTTGTGCCCCTGCCTTATGCCTAGCCAGCACTTGTGCCCCTGCCTTATGCCTAGCCAGCACTTGTGCCCCTGCCTTATGCCTAGCCAGCACTTGTGCCCCTGCCTTATGCCTAGCCAGCACCTGTGCCCCTGCCTTATGCCTACCCCGCACCTGTGCCCCTGCCTTATGCCTAGCCCGCACTTGTGCCCCTGCTTTATGCCTAGCCAGCACTTGTGCCCCTGCCTTATGCCTAGCCAGCACTTGTGCCCCTGCCTTATGCCTAGCCAGCACTTGTGCCCCTGCCTTATGCCTAACCAGCACTTGTGCCCCTGCCTTATGCCTAGCCAGCACTTGTGCCCCTGCCTTATGCCTAGCCAGCACTTGTGCCCCTGCCTTATGCCTAGCCAGCACTTGTGCCCCTGCCTTATGCCTAGCCAGCACTTGTGCCCCTGCCTTATTCCTAGCCAGCACTTGTGCCCCTGCCTTATGCCTAGCCAGCACTTGTGCCCCTGCCTTATGCCTAGCCAGCACTTGTGCCCCTGCCTTATGCCTAGCCAGCACTTGTGCCCCTGCCTTATGCCTAGCCAGCACCTGTGCCCCTGCCTTATGCCTACCCCGCACCTGTGCTTCTGCCTTATGCCTAGCCAGCACTTGTGCCCCTGCCTTATGCCTAGCCAGCACTTGTGCCCCTGCCTTATGCCTAGCCAGCACTTGTGCCCCTGCCTTATGCCTACCCAGCACTTGTGCCCCTGCCTTATGCCTAGCCAGCACTTGTGCCCCTGCCTTATGCCTAGCCAGCACTTGTGCCCCTGCCGTATGCCTAGCCAGCACTTGTGCTTCTGCCTTATGCCTAGCCAGCACTTGTGCCCCTGCCTTATGCCTAGCCAGCACTTGTGCCCCTGCCTTATGCCTAGCCAGCACTTGTGCCCCTGCCTTATGCCTAGCCAGCACTTCTGCCCCTGCCTTATGCCTAGCCAGCACTTGTGCCCCTGCCTTATGCCTAGCCAGCACTTGTGCCCCTGCCTTATGCCTAGCCAGCACTTGTGCCCCTGCCTTATGCCTAGCCAGCACTTGAGCCCCTGCCTTATGCCTAGCCAGCACTTGTGCCCCTGCCTTATGCCTAGCCAGCACTTGTGCCCCTGCCTTATGCCTACCCAGCACTTGTGCCCCTGCCTTATGCCTAGCCAGCACTTGTGCCCCTGCCTTATGCCTAGCCAGCACTTGTGCCCCTGCCTTATGCATAGCCCGCACTTGTGCCCAGGCCTTAAGCCTAGCTGGCACTTATGCCCATGCCTTAAGCCTAGCCGGCACTTGTGCCCCCTGCCTTGATCCTAGCCAGCACTGCACTTGTGCCCAGGCCTTAAGCCTAGCCCGCACTTGTGCCCAGGCCTTAAGCCTAGCCCACACTTGTGCCCATGCCTTAAGCCTAGCCAGCACTTGTGCCCCCTTCCTTGATCCTAGCCAGCACTTGTGCCCCTGCCTTATGCCTAGCCAGCACTTGTGCCCCAGCCTTATGCCTAGCCAGCACTTGTGCCCCTGCCTTATGCATAGCCAGCACTTGTGCCCCTGCCTTATGCCTAACCAGCACTTGTGCTTCTGCCTTATGCCTAGCCAGCACTTGTGCCCCTGCCTTATGCCTAGCCAGCACTTGTGCCCCTGCCTTATGCCTAGCCAGCACTTGTGCCCCTACCTTATGCCTAGCCAGCACTTGTGCCCCTGCCTTATGCCTAGCCAGCACTTGTGCCCCTGCCTTATGCCTAGCCAGCACTTGTGCCCCTGCCTTAGGCCTAGCCAGCACCTGTGCCCCTGCCTTATGCCTAGCCAGCACTTGTGCCCCTGTCTTATGCCTAGCCAGCACTTGTGCCCCTGCCTTATGCCTAGCCAGCACTTGTGCCCCTGCCTTATGCCTAGCCCGCACTTGTGCCCAGGCCTTAAGCCTAGCTGGCACTGTGCCCATGCCTTAAGCCTAGCTGGCACTTGTGCCCCCTGCCTTGATCCTAGCCAGCACTGCACTTGTTCCCAGGCCTTAAGCCTAGCCCGCACTTGTGCCCAGGCCTTAAGCCTAGCCCACACTTGTGCCCATGCCTTAAGCCTAGCTAGCACTTGTGCCCCCTTCCTTGATCCTAGCCAGCACTTGTGCCCCTGCCTTATGCCTAGCCAGCACTTGTGCCCCTGCCTTATGCCTTGCCAGCACTTGTGCCCCTGCCGTATGCCTAGCCAGCACTTGTGCTTCTGCCTTATGCCTAGCCAGCACTTGTGCCCCTGCCTTATGCCTAGCCAGCACTTGTGCCCCTGCCTTAAGCCTAGCCCGCACTTGTGCCCAGGCCTTAAGCCTAGCCCGAACTTGTGCCCAGGCCTTAAGCCTAGCCCGCACTTTTGAGCCCCTTGAATGCTTGTTTGTTTTTGTCTTCAGCTTCATGTTGGTTATGCACATAGGGCCAGCTTTACGCTCTTCGCTTTTGTCCCGTCTGAATGCGCATGCATGACTGTAATTGGGGAAGAAGGCATTACCCATTTACGGAGGACAGACAAGTGCCTGGTTGCTTGGAGCATGGGGTTATGGAGAGGCTCCGCACTGTACAACAAAGGATCTAGTCCTAAATGTCCAAGTACAGAGTAGAGGGTTAAAAGCTAGCTCTTCACCCCTATGGGTGCCTAACCCTTTATGCAAAGAGTGCAAAGAGTTACCTGTATGCCTTAAGCCTAGCCCGCACTTGTTCCCCGGCCTTAAGCCTAGCCCACACTTGTGCCCCGGCCTTAAGCCAAGCCAGCAATTGTGCCCCTGCCTTATGCCTAGCCAGCACTTGTGCCCCTGCCTTATGCCTAGCCATCACCTGTGCCCCTGCCTTATGCCTAGCCAGCACTTGTGCCCCTGCCTTATGCCTAGCCAGCACTTGTGCTTCTGCCTTATGCCTAGCCAGCACTTGTGCCCCTGCCTTATGCCTAGCCAGCACTTGTGCCCCTACCTTATGCCTAGCCAGCACTTGTGCCCCTGCCTTATGCCTAGCCAGCACTTGTGCCCCTGCCTCATGCCTAGCCAGCACTTGTGCCCCTGCCTTATGCCTAGCCAGCACTTGTGCCCCTGTCTTATGCCTAGCCAGCACTTGTGCCCCTGCCTTATGCCTAGCCAGCACTTGTGCCCCTGCCTTATGCCTAGCCAGCACTTGTGCCCCTGCCTTATGCCTAGCCAGCACCTGTGCCCCTGCCTTATGCCTACCCCGCACCTATGCCCCTGCCGTATGCCTAGCCCACACATGTGCCCCTGCCTTATGCCTAGCCAGCACTTGTGCCCCTGCCTTATGCTTAGCCAGCACTTGTGCCCCTGCCTTATGCCTAGCCAGCACTTGTGCCCCTGCCTTATGCCTAGCCAGCACTTTTGCCCCTGCCTTATGCCTAGCCAGCACTTGTGCCCCTGCCTTATGCCTAGCCAGCACTTGTGCCCCTGCCTTATTTGTAGCCAGCACTTGTGCCCCTGCCTTATTCCTAGCCAGCACTTGTGCCCCTGCCTTATGCCTAGCCAGCACTTGTGCCCCTGCCTTATGCCTAGCCAGCACTTGTGCCCCTGCCTTATGCCTAGCCAGCACTTGTGCCCCTGCCTTATGCCTAGCCAGCACCTGTGCCCCTGCCTTATGCCTACCCCGCACCTGTGGCCCTGCCTTATGCCTACCCCGCACCTGTGCCCCTGCCTTATGCCTAGCCCGCACTTGTGCCCCTGCTTTATGCCTAGCCAGCACTTGTGCCCCTGCCTTATGCCTAGCCAGCACTTGTGCCCCTGCCTTATGCCTAGCCAGCACTTGTGCCCCTGCCTTATGCCTAGCCAGCACTTGTGCCCCTGCCTTATGCCTAGCCAGCACTTGTGCCCCTGCCTTATGCCTAGCCAGCACTTGTACCCCTGCCTTATGCCTAGCCAGCACTTGTGCCCCTGCCTTATGCCTAGCCAGCACTTGTGCCCCTGCCTTATTCCTAGCCAGCACTTGTGCCCCTGCCTTATGCCTAGCCAGCACTTGTGCCCCTGCCTTATGCCTAGCCAGCACTTGTGCCCCTGCCTTATGCCTAGCCAGCACTTGTGCCCCTGCCTTATGCCTAGCCAGCACCTGTGCCCCTGCCTTATGCCTACCCCGCACCTGTGCCCCTGCCTTATGCATAGCCCGCACTTGTGCCCCTGCTTTATGCCTAGCCAGCACTTGTGCCCCTGCCTTATGCCTAGCCAGCACTTGTGCCCCTGCCTTATGCCTAGCCAGCACTTGTGCCCCTGCCTTATGCCTAGCCAGCACTTTTGCTTCTGCCTTATGCCTAGCCAGCACTTGTGCCCCTGCCTTATGCCTAGCCAGCACTTGTGCCCCTGCCTTATGCCTAGCCAGCACTTGTGCCCCTGCCTTATGCCTACCCAGCACTTGTGCCCCTGCCTTATGCCTAGCCAGCACTTGCGCCCCTGCCTTATGCCTAGCCAGCACTTGTGCCCCTGCCGTATGCCTAGCCAGCACTTGTGCTTCTGCCTTATGCTTAGCCAGCACTTGTGCCCCTGCCTTATGCCTAGCCAGCACTTGTGCCCCTGCCTTATGCCTAGCCAGCACTTGTGCCCCTGCCTTATGCCTAGCCAGCACTTGTGCCCCTGCCTTATGCCTAGCCAGCACTTGTGCCCCTGCCTTATGCCTAGCCAGCACTTGTGCCCCTGCCTTATGCCTAGCCAGCACTTGTGCCCCTGCCTTATGCCTAGCCAGCACTTGTGCCCCTGCCGTATGCCTAGCCAGCACTTGTGCTTCTGCCTTATGCCTAGCCAGCACTTGTGCCCCTGCCTTATGCCTAGCCAGCACTTGTGCCCCTGCCTTATGCCTAGCCAGCACTTGTGCCCCTGCCTTATGCCTAGCCAGCACTTCTGCCCCTGCCTTATGCCTAGCCAGCACTTGTGCCCCTGCCTTATGCCTAGCCAGCACTTGTGCCCCTGCCTTATGCCTAGCCAGCACTTGTGCCCCTGCCTTATGCCTAGCCAGCACTTGAGCCCCTGTCTTATGCCTAGCCAGCACTTGTGCCCCTGCCTTATGCCTAGCCAGCACTTGTGCCCCTGCCTTATGCCTACCCAGCACTTGTGCCCCTGCCTTATGCCTAGCCAGCACTTGTGCCCCTGCCTTATGCCTAGCCAGCACTTGTGCCCCTGCCTTATGCATAGCCCGCACTTGTGCCCAGGCCTTAAGCCTAGCTGGCACTTATGCCCATGCCTAAAGCCTAGCCGGCACTTGTGCCCCCTGCCTTGATCCTAGCCAGCACTGCACTTGTGCCCAGGCCTTAAGCCTAGCCCGCACTTGTGCCCAGGCCTTAAGCCTAGCCCACACTTGTGCCCATGCCTTAAGCCTAGCCAGCACTTGTGCCCCCTTCCTTGATCCTAGCCAGCACTTGTGCCCCTGCCTTATGCCTAGCCAGCACTTGTGCCCCTGCCTTATGCCTAGCCAGCACTTGTGCCCCTGCCGTATGCATAGCCAGCACTTGTGCCCCTGCCTTATGCCTAACCAGCACTTGTGCTTCTGCCTCATGCCTAGCCAGCACTTGTGCCCCTGCCTTATGCCTAGCCAGCACTTGTGCCCCTGCCTTATTTGTAGCCAGCACTTGTGCCCCTGCCTTATTCCTAGCCAGCACTTGTGCCCCTGCCTTATGCCTAGCCAGCACTTGTGCCCCTGCCTTATGCCTAGCCAGCCCTTGTGCCCCTGCCTTATGCCTAGCCAGCACTTTTGCCCCTGCCTTATGCCTAGCCAGCACCTGTGCCCCTGCCTTATGCCTACCGGGCACCTGTGCCCCTGCCTTATGCCTATCCCGCACTTGTGCCCCTGCTTTATGCCTAGCCAGCACTTGTGCCCCTGCCTTATGCCTAGCCAGCACTTGTGCCCCTGCCTTATGCCTAGCCAGCACTTGTGCCCCTGCCTTATGCCTAGCCAGCACTTGTGCCCCTGCCTTATGCCTAGCCAGCACTTGTGCCCCTGCCTTATGCCTAGCCAGCACTTGTGCCCCTGCCTTATGCCTAGCCAGCACTTGTGCCCCTGCCTTATGCCTAGCCAGCACTTGTGCCCCTGCCTTATTCCTAGCCAACACTTGTGCCCCTGCCTTATGCCTAGCCAGCACTTGTGCCCCTGCCTTATGAATAGCCAGCACTTGTGCCCCTGCCTTATGCCTAGCCAGCACCTGTGCCCCTGCCTTATGCCTACCCCGCACCTGTGCCCCTGCCTTATGCCTAGCCCGCACTTGTGCCCCTGCTTTATGCCTAGCCAGCACTTGTGCCCCTGCCTTATGCCTAGCCAGCACTTGTGCCCCTGCCTTATGCCTAGCCAGCACTTGTGCCCCTGCCTTATGCCTAGCCAGCACTTGTGCTTCTGCCTTATGCCTAGCCAGCACTTGTGCCCCTGCCTTATGCCTAGCCAGCACTTGTGCCCCTGCCTTATGCCTAGCCAGCACTTGTGCCCCTGCCTTATGCCTACCCAGCACTTGTGCCCCTGCCTTATGCCTAGCCAGCACTTGTGCCCCTGCCTTATGCCTAGCCAGCACTTGTGCCCCTGCCGTATGCCTAGCCAACACTTGTGCTTCTGCCTTATGCCTAGCCAGCACTTGTGCCCCTGCCTTATGCCTAGCCAGCACTTGTGCCCCTGCCTTATGCCTAGCCAGCACTTGTGCCCCTGCCTTATGCCTAGCCAGCACTTGTGCCCCTGCCTTATGCCTAGCCAGCACTTGTGCCCCTGCCTTATGCCTAGCCAGCACTTGTGCCCCTGCCTTATGCATAGCCCGCACTTGTGCCCAGGCCTTAAGCCTAGCTGGCACTTATGCCCATGCCTTAAGCCTAGCCGGCACTTGTGCCCCCTGCCTTGATCCTAGCCAGCACTGCACTTGTGCCCAGGCCTTAAGCCTAGCCCGCACTTGTGCCCAGGCCTTAAGCCTAGCCCACACTTGTGCCCATGCCTTAAGCCTAGCCAGCACTTGTGCCCCCTTCCTTGATCCTAGCCAGCACTTGTGCCCCTGCCTTATGCCTAGCCAGCACTTGTGCCCCTGCCTTATGCCTAGCCAGCACTTGTGCCCCTGCCTTATGCATAGCCAGCACTTGTGCCCCTGCCTTATGCCTAACCAGCACTTGTGCTTCTGCCTTATGCCTAGCCAGCACTTGTGCCCCTGCCTTATGCCTAGCCAGCACTTGTGCCCCTGCCTTATGCCTAGCCAGCACTTGTGCCCCTGCCTTATGCATAGCCCGCACTTGTGCCCAGGCCTTAAGCCTAGCTGGCACTTATGCCCATGCCTTAAGCCTAGCCGGCACTTGTGCCCCCTGCCTTGATCCTAGCCAGCACTGCACTTGTGCCCAGGCCTTAAGCCTAGCCCGCACTTGTGCCCAGGCCTTAAGCCTAGCCCACACTTGTGCCCCTGCCTTATTCCTAGCCAGCACTTGTGCCCCTGCCTTATGCCTAGCCAGCACTTGTGCCCCTGCCTTATGCCTAGCCAGCACTTGTGCCCCTGCCTTATGCCTAGCCAGCACTTGTGCCCCTGCCTTATGCCTAGCCAGCACCTGTGCCCCTGCCTTATGCCTACCCCGCACCTGTGCCCCTGCCTTATGCCTAGCCCGCACTTGTGCCCCTGCTTTATGCCTAGCCAGCACTTGTGCCCCTGCCTTATGCCTAGCCAGCACTTGTGCCCCTGCCTTATGCCTAGCCAGCACTTGTGCCCCTGCCTTATGCCTAGCCAGCACTTTTGCTTCTGCCTTATGCCTAGCCAGCACTTGTGCCCCTGCCTTATGCCTAGCCAGCACTTGTGCCCCTGCCTTATGCCTAGCCAGCACTTGTGCCCCTGCCTTATGCCTACCCAGCACTTGTGCCCCTGCCTTATGCCTAGCCAGCACTTGTGCCCCTGCCTTATGCCTAGCCAGCACTTGTGCCTCTGCCGTATGCCTAGCCAGCACTTGTGCTTCTGCCTTATGCCTAGCCAGCACTTGTGCCCCTGCCTTATGCCTAGCCAGCACTTGTGCCCCTGCCTTATGCCTAGCCAGCACTTGTGCCCCTGCCTTATGCCTAGCCAGCACTTGTGCCCCTGCCTTATGCCTAGCCAGCACTTGTGCCCCTGCCTTATGCCTAGCCAGCACTTGTGCCCCTGCCTTATGCCTAGCCAGCACTTGTGCCCCTGCCTTATGCCTAGCCAGCACTTGTGCCCCTGCCGTATGCCTAGCCAGCACTTGTGCTTCTGCCTTATGCCTAGCCAGCACTTGTGCCCCTGCCTTATGCCTAGCCAGCACTTGTGACCCTGCCTTATGCCTAGCCAGCACTTGTGCCGCTGCCTTATGCCTAGCCAGCACTTCTGCCCCTGCCTTATGCCTAGCCAGCACTTGTGCCCCTGCCTTATGCCTAGCCAGCACTTGTACCCCTGCCTTATGCCTAGCCAGCACTTGTGCCCCTGCCTTATGCCTAGCCAGCACTTGAGCCCCTGCCTTATGCCTAGCCAGCACTTGTGCCCCTGCCTTATGCCTAGCCAGCACTTGTGCCCCTGCCTTATGCCTACCCAGCACTTGTGCCCCTGCCTTATGCCTAGCCAGCACTTGTGCCCCTGCCTTATGCCTAGCCAGCACTTGTGCCCCTGCCTTATGCATAGCCCGCACTTGTGCCCAGGCCTTAAGCCTAGCTGGCACTTATGCCCATGCCTTAAGCCTAGCCGGCACTTGTGCCCCCTGCCTTGATCCTAGCCAGCACTGCACTTGTGCCCAGGCCTTAAGCCTAGCCCGCACTTGTGCCCAGGCCTTAAGCCTAGCCCACACTTGTGCCCATGCCTTAAGCCTAGCCAGCACTTGTGCCCCCTTCCTTGATCCTAGCCAGCACTTGTGCCCCTGCCTTATGCCTAGCCAGCACTTGTGCCCCTGCCTTATGCCTAGCCAGCACTTGTGCCCCTGCCTTATGCATAGCCAGCACTTGTGCCCCTGCCTTATGCCTAACCAGCACTTGTGCTTCTGCCTCATGCCTAGCCAGCACTTGTGCCCCTGCCTTATGCCTAGCCAGCACTTGTGCCCCTGCCTTATTTGTAGCCAGCACTTGTGCCCCTGCCTTATTCCTAGCCAGCACTTGTGCCCCTGCCTTATGCCTAGCCAGCACTTGTGCCCCTGCCTTATGCCTAGCCAGCACTTGTGCCCCTGCCTTATGCCTAGCCAGCACTTGTGCCCCTGCCTTATGCCTAGCCAGCACCTGTGCCCCTGCCTTATGCCTACCCCGCACCTGTGCCCCTGCCTTATGCCTATCCCGCACTTGTGCCCCTGCTTTATGCCTAGCCAGCACTTGTGCCCCTGCCTTATGCCTAGCCAGCACTTGTGCCCCTGCCTTATGCCTAGCCAGCACTTGTGCCCCTGCCTTATGCCTAGCCAGCACTTGTGCCCCTGCCTTATGCCTAGCCAGCACTTGTGCCCCTGCCTTATGCCTAGCCAGCACTTGTGCCCCTGCCTTATGCCTAGCCAGCACTTGTGCCCCTGCCTTATGCCTAGCCAGCACTTGTGCCCCTGCCTTATTCCTAGCCAACACTTGTGCCCCTGCCTTATGCCTAGCCAGCACTTGTGCCCCTGCCTTATGAATAGCCAGCACTTGTGCCCCTGCCTTATGCCTAGCCAGCACCTGTGCCCCTGCCTTATGCCTACCCCGCACCTGTGCCCCTGCCTTATGCCTAGCCCGCACTTGTGCCCCTGCTTTATGCCTAGCCAGCACTTGTGCCCCTGCCTTATGCCTAGCCAGCACTTGTGCCCCTGCCTTATGCCTAGCCAGCACTTGTGCCCCTGCCTTATGCCTAGCCAGCACTTGTGCTTCTGCCTTATGCCTAGCCAGCACTTGTGCCCCTGCCTTATGCCTAGCCAGCACTTGTGCCCCTGCCTTATGCCTAGCCAGCACTTGTGCCCCTGCCTTATGCCTACCCAGCACTTGTGCCCCTGCCTTATGCCTAGCCAGCACTTGTGCCCCTGCCTTATGCCTAGCCAGCACTTGTGCCCCTGCCGTATGCCTAGCCAACACTTGTGCTTCTGCCTTATGCCTAGCCAGCACTTGTGCCCCTGCCTTATGCCTAGCCAGCACTTGTGCCCCTGCCTTATGCCTAGCCAGCACTTGTGCCCCTGCCTTATGCCTAGCCAGCACTTGTGCCCCTGCCTTATGCCTAGCCAGCACTTGTGCCCCTGCCTTATGCCTAGCCAGCACTTGTGCCCCTGCCTTATGCATAGCCCGCACTTGTGCCCAGGCCTTAAGCCTAGCTGGCACTTATGCCCATTCCTTAAGCCTAGCCGGCACTTGTGCCCCCTGCCTTGATCCTAGCCAGCACTGCACTTGTGCCCAGGCCTTAAGCCTAGCCCGCACTTGTGCCCAGGCCTTAAGCCTAGCCCACACTTGTGCCCATGCCTTAAGCCTAGCCAGCACTTGTGCCCCCTTCCTTGATCCTAGCCAGCACTTGTGCCCCTGCCTTATGCCTAGCCAGCACTTGTGCCCCTGCCTTATGCCTAGCCAGCACTTGTGCCCCTGCCTTATGCATAGCCAGCACTTGTGCCCCTGCCTTATGCCTAGCCAGCACTTGTGCTTCTGCCTTATGCCTAGCCAGCACTTGTGCCCCTGCCTTATGCCTAGCCAGCACTTGTGCCCCTGCCTTATGCCTAGCCAGCACTTGTGCCCCTGCCTTATGCCTACCCAGCACTTGTGCCCCTGCCTTATGCCTAGCCAGCACTTGTGCCCCTGCCTTATGCCTAGCCAGCACTTGTGCCCCTGCCGTATGCCTAGCCAACACTTGTGCTTCTGCCTTATGCCTAGCCAGCACTTGTGCCCCTGCCTTATGCCTAGCCAGCACTTGTGCCCCTGCCTTATGCCTAGCCAGCACTTGTGCCCCTGCCTTATGCCTAGCCAGCACTTGTGCCCCTGCCTTATGCCTAGCCAGCACTTGTGCCCCTGCCTTATGCCTAGCCAGCACTTGTGCCCCTGCCTTATGCATAGCCCGCACTTGTGCCCAGGCCTTAAGCCTAGCTGGCACTTATGCCCATGCCTTAAGCCTAGCCGGCACTTGTGCCCCCTGCCTTGATCCTAGCCAGCACTGCACTTGTGCCCAGGCCTTAAGCCTAGCCCGCACTTGTGCCCAGGCCTTAAGCCTAGCCCACACTTGTGCCCATGCCTTAAGCCTAGCCAGCACTTGTGCCCCCTTCCTTGATCCTAGCCAGCACTTGTGCCCCTGCCTTATGCCTAGCCAGCACTTGTGCCCCTGCCTTATGCCTAGCCAGCACTTGTGCCCCTGCCTTATGCATAGCCAGCACTTGTGCCCCTGCCTTATGCCTAACCAGCACTTGTGCTTCTGCCTTATGCCTAGCCAGCACTTGTGCCCCTGCCTTATGCCTAGCCAGCACTTGTGCCCCTGCCTTATTTGTAGCCAGCACTTGTGCCCCTGCCTTATTCCTAGCCAGCACTTGTGCCCCTGCCTTATGCCTAGCCAGCACTTGTGCCCCTGCCTTATGCCTAGCCAGCACTTGTGCCCCTGCCTTATGCCTAGCCAGCACTTGTGCCCCTGCCTTATGCCTAGCCAGCACCTGTGCCCCTGCCTTATGCCTACCCCGCACCTGTGCCCCTGCCTTATGCCTAGCCCGCACTTGTGCCCCTGCTTTATGCCTAGCCAGCACTTGTGCCCCTGCCTTATGCCTAGCCAGCACTTGTGCCCCTGCCTTATGCCTAGCCAGCACTTGTGCCCCTGCCTTATGCCTAGCCAGCACTTGTGCCCCTGCCTTATGCCTAGCCAGCACTTGTGCCCCTGCCTTATGCCTAGCCAGCACTTGTGCCCCTGCCTTATGCCTAGCCAGCACTTGTGCCCCTGCCTTATGCCTAGCCAGCACTTGTGCCCCTCCCTTATTCCTAGCCAGCACTTGTGCCCCTGCCTTATGCCTAGCCAGCACTTGTGCCCCTGCCTTATGCCTAGCCAGCACTTGTGCCCCTGCCTTATGCCTAGCCAGCACTTGTGCCCCTGCCTTATGCCTAGCCAGCACCTGTGCCCCTGCCTTATGCCTACCCCGCACCTGTGCCCCTGCCTTATGCCTAGCCCGCACTTGTGCCCCTGCTTTATGCCTAGCCAGCACTTGTTCCCCTGCCTTATGCCTAGCCAGCACTTGTGCCCCTGCCTTATGCCTAGCCAGCACTTGTGCCCCTGCCTTATGCCTAGCCAGCACTTGTGCTTCTGCCTTATGCCTAGCCAGCACTTGTGCCCCTGCCTTATGCCTAGCCAGCACTTGTGCCCCTGTCTTATGCCTAGCCAGCACTTGTGCCCCTGCCTTATGCCTACCCAGCACTTGTGCCCCTGCCTTATGCCTAGCCAGCACTTGTGCCCCTGCCTCATGCCTAGCCAGCACTTGTGCCCCTGCCGTATGCCTAGCCAACACTTGTGCTTCTGCCTTATGCCTAGCCAGCACTTGTGCCCCTGCCTTATGCCTAGCCAGCACTTGTGCCCCTGCCTTATGCCTAGCCAGCACTTGTGCCCCTGCCTTATGCCTAGCCAGCACTTCTGCCCCTGCCTTATGCCTAGCCAGCACTTGTGCCCCTGCCTTATGCCTAGCCAGCACTTGTGCCCCTGCCTTATGCCTAGCCAGCACTTCTGCCCCTGCCTTATGCCTAGCCAGCACTTGAGCCCCTGCCTTATGCCTAGCCAGCACTTGTGCCCCTGCCTTATGCCTAGCCAGCACTTGTGCCCCTGCCTTATGCCTACCCAGCACTTGTGCCCCTGCCTTATGCCTAGCCAGCACTTGTGCCCCTGCCTTATGCCTAGCCAGCACTTGTGCCCCTGCCTTATGCCTACCCAGCACTTGTGCCCCTGCCTTATGCCTAGCCAGCACTTGTGCCCCTGCCTTATGCCTAGCCAGCACTTGTGCCCCTGCCTTATGCCTAGCCAGCACTTGTGCCCCTGCCTTATGCCTAGCCAGCACTTGTGCCCCTCCCTTATTCCTAGCCAGCACTTGTGCCCCTGCCTTATGCCTAGCCAGCACTTGTGCCCCTGCCTTATGCCTAGCCAGCACTTGTGCCCCTGCCTTATGCCTAGCCAGCACTTGTGCCCCTGCCTTATGCCTAGCCAGCACCTGTGCCCCTGCCTTATGCCTACCCCGCACCTGTGCCCCTGCCTTATGCCTAGCCCGCACTTGTGCCCCTGCTTTATGCCTAGCCAGCACTTGTTCCCCTGCCTTATGCCTAGCCAGCACTTGTGCCCCTGCCTTATGCCTAGCCAGCACTTGTGCCCCTGCCTTATGCCTAGCCAGCACTTGTGCTTCTGCCTTATGCCTAGCCAGCACTTGTGCCCCTGCCTTATGCCTAGCCAGCACTTGTGCCCCTGTCTTATGCCTAGCCAGCACTTGTGCCCCTGCCTTATGCCTACCCAGCACTTGTGCCCCTGCCTTATGCCTAGCCAGCACTTGTGCCCCTGCCTTATGCCTAGCCAGCACTTGTGCCCCTGCCGTATGCCTAGCCAACACTTGTGCTTCTGCCTTATGCCTAGCCAGCACTTGTGCCCCTGCCTTATGCCTAGCCAGCACTTGTGCCCCTGCCTTATGCCTAGCCAGCACTTGTGCCCCTGCCTTATGCCTAGCCAGCACTTCTGCCCCTGCCTTATGCCTAGCCAGCACTTGTGCCCCTGCCTTATGCCTAGCCAGCACTTGTGCCCCTGCCTTATGCCTAGCCAGCACTTCTGCCCCTGCCTTATGCCTAGCCAGCACTTGAGCCCCTGCCTTATGCCTAGCCAGCACTTGTGCCCCTGCCTTATGCCTAGCCAGCACTTGTGCCCCTGCCTTATGCCTACCCAGCACTTGTGCCCCTGCCTTATGCCTAGCCAGCACTTGTGCCCCTGCCTTATGCCTAGCCAGCACTTGTGCCCCTGCCTTATGCCTAGCCCGCACTTGTGCCCAGGCCTTAAGCCTAGCTGGCACTTATGCCCATGCCTTAAGCCTATCCTGCACTTGTGCCCCCTGCCTTGATCCTAGCCAGCACTGCACTTGTGCCCAGGCCTTAAGCCTAGCCCGCACTTGTGCCAAGGCCTTAAGCCTAGCCCACACTTGTGCCCATGCCTTAAGCCTAGCCAGCACTTGTGCCCCCTTCCTTGATCCTAGCCAGCACTTGTGCCCCTGCCTTATGCCTAGCCAGCACTTGTGCCCCTGCCTTATGCCTAGCCAGCACTTGTGCCCCTGCCTTATGTATAGCCAGCACTTGTGCCCCTGCCTTATGCCTAACCAGCACTTGTGCTTCTGCCTTATGCCTAGCCAGCACTTGTGCCCCTGCCTTATGCCTAGCCAACACTTGTGCCCCTGCCTTATGCCTAGCCAGCACTTGTGCCCCTACCTTATGCCTAGCCAGCACTTGTGCCTCTGCCTTATGCCTAGCCAGCACTTGTGCCCCTGCCTTATGCCTAGCCAGCACTTCTGCCCCTGCCTTAGGCCTAGCCAGCACCTGTGCCCCTGCCTTATGCCTAGCCAGCACTTGTGCCCCTGCCTTATGCCTAGCCAGCACTTGTGCCCCTGCCTTATGCCTAGCCCGCACTTGTGCCCATGCCTTAAGCCTAGCTGGCACTTGTGCCCCCTGCCTTGATCCTAGCCAGCACTGCACTTGTTCCCAGGCCTTAAGCCTAGCCCGCACTTGTGCCCAGGCCTTAAGCCTAGCCCACACTTGTGCCCATGCCTTAAGCCTAGCTAGCACTTGTGCCCCCTTCCTTGATCCTAGCCAGCACTTGTGCCCCTGCCTTATGCCTAGCCAGCACTTGTGCCCCTGCCTTATGCCTAGCCAGCACTTGTGCCCCTGCCTTATGCATAGCCAGCACTTGTGCCCCTGCCTTATGCCTAGCCAGCACTTGTGCTTCAGCCTTATGCCTAGCCAGCACTTGTGCCCCTGCCTTATGCCTAGCCAGCACTTGTACCCCTGCCTTATGCCTAGCCCGCACTTGTGCCCAGGCCTTAAGCCTAGCTGGCACTTGTGCCCATGCCTTAAGGCTAGCCAGCACTGCACTTGTGCCCAGGCCTTAAGCCTAGCCCGCACTTGTGCCCAGGCCTTAAGCCTAGCCCACACTTGTGCCCAGGCCTTAAGCCTAGCTGGCACTTGTGCCCATGCCTTAAGCCTAGCTGGCACTTGTGCCCATGCCTTAAGCCTAGCCAGCACTTGTGCCCCCTTCCTTGATCCTAGCCCGCACTTGTGCCCCGGCCTTAAGCCTAGCCCGTACTTGTGCCCCGGCCTTAAGCCTAGCCCGCACTTGTGCCCCGGTTTTAAGCCTAGCCCGCACTTGTGCCCCGGCCTTATGCCTAGCCTGCACTTGTGCCCCGGCCTTAAGCCTAGCCCGCGCTTGTGCCCCGGCCTTATGCCTAGCCCCTGCCTTATGCCTAGCCCGCACTTGTGCCCCTGCCTTATGCCTAGCCAGCACTTGTGCCCCTGCCTTATGCCTAGCCAGCACTTGTGCCCCTGCCGTATGCCTAGCCAACACTTGTGCTTCTGCCTTATGCCTAGCCAGCACTTGTGCCCCTGCCTTATGCCTAGCCAGCACTTGTGCCCCTGCCTTATGCCTAGCCAACACTTGTGCCCCTGCCTTATGCCTAGCCAGCACTTCTGCCCCTGCCTTATGCCTAGCCAGCACTTGTGCCCCTGCCTTATGCCTAGCCAGCAGTTGTGCCCCTGCCTTATGCCTAGCCAGCACTTGTGCCCCTGCCTTATGCCTAGCCAGCACTTGAGCCCCTGCCTTATTCCTAGCCAGCACTTGTGCCCCTGCCTTATGCCTAGCCAGCACTTGTGCCCCTGCCTTATGCCTACCCAGCACTTGTGCCCCTGCCTTATGCCTAGCCAGCACTTGTGCCCCTGCCTTATGCCTAGCCAGCACTTGTGCCCCTGCCTTATGCATAGCCCGCACTTGTGCCCAGGCCTTAAGCCTAGCTGGCACTTATGCCCATGCCTTAAGCCTAGCCGGCACTTGTGCCCCCTGCCTTGATCCTAGCCAGCACTGCACTTGTGCCCAGGCCTTAAGCCTAGCCCGCACTTGTGCCCATGCCTTAAGCCTAGCCCACACTTGTGCCCATGCCTTAAGCCTAGCCAGCACTTGTGCCCCCTTCCTTGATCCTAGCCAGCACTTGTGCCCCTGCCTTATGCCTAGCCAGCACTTGTGCCCCTGCCTTATGCCTTGCCAGCACTTGTGCCCCTGCCTTATGCATAGCCAGCACTTGTGCCCCTGCCTTATGCCTAACCAGCACTTGTGCTTCTGCCTTATGCCTAGCCGGCACTTGTGCCCCTGCCTTATGCCTAGCCAGCACTTGTGCCCCTGCCTTATTTGTAGCCAGCACTTGTGCCCCTTCCTTATTCCTAGCCAGCACTTGTGCCCCTGCCTTATGCCTAGCCAGCACTTGTGCCCCTGCCTTATGCCTAGCCAGCACTTGTGCCCCTGCCTTATGCCTAGCCAGCACTTGTGCCCCTGCCTTATGCCTAGACAGCACCTGTGCCCCTGCCTTATGCCTACCCCGCACCTGTGCCCCTGCCTTATGCCTAGCCCGCACTTGTGCCCCTGCTTTATGCCTAGCCAGCACTTGTGCCCCTGCCTTATGCCTAGCCAGCACTTGTGCCCCTGCCTTATGCCTAGCCAGCACTTGTGCCCCTGCCTTATGCCTAGCCAGCACTTGTGCCCCTGCCTTATTCCTAGCCAGCACTTGTGCCCCTGCCTTATGCCTAGCCAGCACTTGTGCCCCTGCCTTATGCCAAGCCAGCACTTGTGCCCCTGCCTTATGCCTAGCCAGCACTTGTGCCCCTGCCTTATGCCTAGCCAGCACCTGTGCCCCTGCCTTATGCCTACCCCGCACCTGTGCCCCTGCCTTATGCCTAGCCGGCACTTGTGCCCCTGCTTTATGCCTAGCCAGCACTTGTGCCCCTGCCTTATGCCTAGCCAGCACTTGTGCCCCTGCCTTATGCCTAGCCAGCACTTGTGCCCCTGCCTTATGCCTAGCCAGCACTTGTGCTTCTGCCTTATGCCTAGCCAGCACTTGTGCCCCTGCCTTATGCCTAGCCAGCACTTGTGCCCCTGCCTTATGCCTAGCCAGCACTTGTGCCCCTGCCTTATGCCTACCCAGCAATTGTGCCCCTGCCTTATGCCTAGCCAGCACTTGTGCCCCTGCCTTATGCCTAGCCAGCACTTGTGCCCCTGCCGTATGCCTAGCCAGCACTTGTGCCTCTGCCTTATGCCTAGCCAGCACTTGTGCCCCTGCCTTATGCCTAGCCAGCACTTGTGCCCCTGCCTTATGCCTAGCCAGCACTTGTGCCCCTGCCTTATGCCTAGCCAGCACTTGTGCCCCTGCCTTATGCCTAGCCAGCACTTGTGCTTCTGCCTTATGCCTAGCCAGCACTTGTGCCCCTGCCTTATGCCTAGCCAGCACTTGTGCCCCTGTCTTATGCCTAGCCAGCACTTGTGCCCCTGCCTTATGCCTACCCAGCACTTGTGCCCCTGCCTTATGCCTAGCCAGCACTTGTGCCCCTGCCTTATGCCTAGCCAGCACTTGTGCCCCTGCCGTATGCCTAGCCAACACTTGTGCTTCTGCCTTATGCCTAGCCAGCACTTGTGCCCCTGCCTTATGCCTAGCCAGCACTTGTGCCCCTGCCTTATGCCTAGCCAGCACTTGTGCCCCTGCCTTATGCCTAGCCAGCACTTCTGCCCCTGCCTTATGCCTAGCCAGCACTTGTGCCCCTGCCTTATGCCTAGCCAGCACTTGTGCCCCTGCCTTATGCCTAGCCAGCACTTCTGCCCCTGCCTTATGCCTAGCCAGCACTTGAGCCCCTGCCTTATGCCTAGCCAGCACTTGTGCCCCTGCCTTATGCCTAGCCAGCACTTGTGCCCCTGCCTTATGCCTACCCAGCACTTGTGCCCCTGCCTTATGCCTAGCCAGCACTTGTGCCCCTGCCTTATGCCTAGCCAGCACTTGTGCCCCTGCCTTATGCCTAGCCCGCACTTGTGCCCAGGCCTTAAGCCTAGCTGGCACTTATGCCCATGCCTGAAGCCTATCCTGCACTTGTGCCCCCTGCCTTGATCCTAGCCAGCACTGCACTTGTGCCCAGGCCTTAAGCCTAGCCCGCACTTGTGCCAAGGCCTTAAGCCTAGCCCACACTTGTGCCCATGCCTTAAGCCTAGCCAGCACTTGTGCCCCCTTCCTTGATCCTAGCCAGCACTTGTGCCCCTGCCTTATGCCTAGCCAGCACTTGTGCCCCTGCCTTATGCCTAGCCAGCACTTGTGCCCCTGCCTTATGTATAGCCAGCACTTGTGCCCCTGCCTTATGCCTAACCAGCACTTGTGCTTCTGCCTTATGCCTAGCCAGCACTTGTGCCCCTGCCTTATGCCTAGCCAGCACTTGTGCCCCTGCCTTATGCCTAGCCAGCACTTGTGCCCCTACCTTATGCCTAGCCAGCACTTGTGCCCCTGCCTTATGCCTAGCCAGCACTTGTGCCCCTGCCTTATGCCTAGCCAGCACTTCTGCCCCTGCCTTAGGCCTAGCCAGCACCTGTGCCCCTGCCTTATGCCTAGCCAGCACTTGTGCCCCTGCCTTATGCCTAGCCAGCACTTGTGCCCCTGCCTTATGCCTAGCCAGCACTTGTGCCCCTGCCTTATGCCTAGCCCGCACTTGTGCCCATGCCTTAAGCCTAGCTGGCACTTGTGCCCCCTGCCTTGATCCTAGCCAGCACTGCACTTGTTCCCAGGCCTTAAGCCTAGCCCGCACTTGTGCCCAGGCCTTAAGCCTAGCCCACACTTGTGCCCATGCCTTAAGCCTAGCTAGCACTTGTGCCCCCTTCCTTGATCCTAGCCAGCACTTGTGCCCCTGCCTTATGCCTAGCCAGCACTTGTGCCCCTGCCTTATGCATAGCCAGCACTTGTGCCCCTGCCTTATGCCTAGCCAGCACTTGTGCTTCAGCCTTATGCCTAGCCAGCACTTGTGCCCCTGCCTTATGCCTAGCCAGCACTTGTGCCCCTGCCTTATGCCTAGCCCGCACTTGTGCCCAGGCCTTAAGCCTAGCTGGCACTTGTGCCCATGCCTTAAGGCTAGCCAGCACTGCACTTGTGCCCAGGCCTTAAGCCTAGCCCGCACTTGTGCCCAGGCCTTAAGCCTAGCCCACACTTGTGCCCAGGCCTTAAGCCTAGCTGGCACTTGTGCCCATGCCTTAAGCCTAGCTGGCACTTGTGCCCATGCCGTATGCCTAGCCAACACTTGTGCTTCTGCCTTATGCCTAGCCAGCACTTGTGCCCCTGCCTTATGCCTAGCCAGCACTTGTGCCCCTGCCTTATGCCTAGCCAACACTTGTGCCCCTGCCTTATGCCTAGCCAGCACTTCTGCCCCTGCCTTATGCCTAGCCAGCACTTGTGCCCCTGCCTTATGCCTAGCCAGCAGTTGTGCCCCTGCCTTATGCCTAGCCAGCACTTGTGCCCCTGCCTTATGCCTAGCCAGCACTTGAGCCCCTGCCTTATGCCTAGCCAGCACTTGTGCCCCTGCCTTATGCCTAGCCAGCACTTGTGCCCCTGCCTTATGCCTACCCAGCACTTGTGCCCCTGCCTTATGCCTAGCCAGCACTTGTGCCCCTGCCTTATGCCTAGCCAGCACTTGTGCCCCTGCCTTATGCATAGCCCGCACTTGTGCCCAGGCCTTAAGCCTAGCTGGCACTTATGCCCATGCCTTAAGCCTAGCCGGCACTTGTGCCCCCTGCCTTGATTCTAGCCAGCACTGCACTTGTGCCCAGGCCTTAAGCCTAGCCCGCACTTGTGCCCATGCCTTAAGCCTAGCCCACACTTGTGCCCATGCCTTAAGCCTAGCCAGCACTTGTGCCCCCTTCCTTGATCCTAGCCAGCACTTGTGCCCCTGCCTTATGCCTAGCCAGCACTTGTGCCCCTGCCTTATGCCTTGCCAGCACTTGTGCCCCTGCCTTATGCATAGCCAGCACTTGTGCCCCTGCCTTATGCCTAACCAGCACTTGTGCTTCTGCCTTATGCCTAGCCGGCACTTGTGCCCCTGCCTTATGCCTAGCCAGCACTTGTGCCCCTGCCTTATTTGTAGCCAGCACTTGTGCCCCTTCCTTATTCCTAGCCAGCACTTGTGCCCCTGCCTTATGCCTAGCCAGCACTTGTGCCCCTGCCTTATACCTAGCCAGCACTTGTGCCCCTGCCTTATGCCTAGCCAGCACTTGTGCCCCTGCCTTATGCCTAGACAGCACCTGTGCCCCTGCCTTATGCCTACCCCGCACCTGTGCCCCTGCCTTATGCCTAGCCCGCACTTGTGCCCCTGCTTTATGCCTAGCCAGCACTTGTGCCCCTGCCTTATGCCTAGCCAGCACTTGTGCCCCTGCCTTATGCCTAGCCAGCACTTGTGCCCCTGCCTTATGCCTAGCCAGCACTTGTGCCCCTGCCTTATTCCTAGCCAGCACTTGTGCCCCTGCCTTATGCCTAGCCAGCACTTGTGCCCCTGCCTTATGCCTAGCCAGCACTTGTGCCCCTGCCTTATGCCTAGCCAGCACTTGTGCCCCTGCCTTATGCCTAGCCAGCACCTGTGCCCCTGCCTTATGCCTACCCCGCACCTGTGCCCCTGCCTTATGCCTAGCCGGCACTTGTGCCCCTGCTTTATGCCTAGCCAGCACTTGTGCCCCTGCCTTATGCCTAGCCAGCACTTGTGCCCCTGCCTTATGCCTAGCCAGCACTTGTGCCCCTGCCTTATGCCTAGCCAGCACTTGTGCTTCTGCCTTATGCCTAGCCAGCACTTGTGCCCCTGCCTTATGCCTAGCCAGCACTTGTGCCCCTGCCTTATGCCTAGCCAGCACTTGTGCCCCTGCCTTATGCCTACCCAGCAATTGTGCCCCTGCCTTATGCCTAGCCAGCACTTGTGCCCCTGCCTTATGCTTAGCCAGCACTTGTGCCCCTGCCGTATGCCTAGCCAGCACTTGTGCTTCTGCCTTATGCCTAGCCAGCACTTGTGCCCCTGCCTTATGCCTAGCCAGCACTTGTGCCCCTGCCTTATGCCTAGCCAGCACTTGTGCCCCTGCCTTATGCCTAGCCAGCACTTCTGCCCCTGCCTTATGCCTAGCCAGCACTTGTGCCCCTGCCTTATGCCTAGCCAGCACTTGTGCCCCTGCCTTATGCCTAGCCAGCACTTGTGCCCCTGCCTTATGCCTAGCCAGCACTTGAGCCCCTGCCTTATGCCTAGCCAGCACTTGTGCCCCTGCCTTATGCCTAGCCAGCACTTGTGCCCCTGCCTTATGCCCACCCAGCACTTGTGCCCCTGCCTTATGCCTAGCCAGCACTTGTGCCCCTGCCTTATGCCTAGCCAGCACTTGTGCCCCTGCCTTATGCCTAGCCAGCACTTGTGCCCCTGCCTTATGCCTAGCCAGCACTTGTGCCCCTGCCTTATGCCTAGCCAGCACTTGTGCCCCTGCCTTATGCCTAGCCCGCACTTGTGCCCAGGCCTTAAGCCTAGCTGGCACTTATGCCCATGCCTTAAGCCTAGCCGGCACTTGTGCCCCCTGCCTTGATCCTAGCCAGCACTGCACTTGTGCCCAGGCCTTAAGCCTATCCCGCACTTGTGCCCAGGCCTTAAGCCTAGCCCACACTTGTGCCCACGCCATAAGCCTAGCCAGCACTTGTGCCCCCTTCCTTGATCCTAGCCAGCACTTGTGCCCCTGCCTTATGCCTAGCCAGCACTTGTGCCCCTGCCTTATGCCTAGCCAGCACTTGTGCCCCTGCCTTATGCATAGCCAGCACTTGTGCCCCTGCCTTATGCCTAACCAGCACTTGTGCTTCTGCCTTATGCCTAGCCAGCACTTGTGCCCCTGCCTTATGCCTAGCCAGCACTTGTGCCCCTGCCTTATGCCTAGCCAGCACTTGTGCCCCTACCTTATGCCTAGCCAGCACTTGTGCCCCTGCCTTATGCCTAGCCAGCACTTGTGCCCCTGCCTTATGCCTAGCCAGCACTTGTGCCCCTGCCTTAGGCCTAGCCAGCACCTGTGCCCCTGCCTTATGCCTAGCCAGCACTTGTGCCCCTACCTTATGCCTAGCCAGCACTTGTGCCCCTGCCTTATGCCTAGCCAGCACTTGTGCCCCTGCCTTATGCCTAGCCAGCACCTGTGCCCCTGCCTTATGCCTAGCCAGCACTTGTGCCCCTGCCTTATGCCTAGCCAGCACTTGTGCCCCTGCCTTAGGCCTAGCCAGCACCTGTGCCCCTGCCTTATGCCTAGCCAGCACTTGTGCCCCTGCCTTATGCCTAGCCAGCACTTGTGCCCCTGCCTTATGCCTAGCCAGCACTTGTGCCCCTGCCTTATGCCTAGCCCGCACTTGTGCCCAGGCCTTAAGCCTAGCTGGCACTTGTGCCCATGCCTTAAGCCTAGCTGGCACTTGTGCCCCCTGCCTTGATCCTAGCCAGCACTGCACTTGTTCCCAGGCCTTAAGCCTAGCCCGCACTTGTGCCCAGGCCTTAAGCCTAGCCCACACTTGTGCCCATGCCTTAAGCCTAGCTAGCACTTGTGCCCCCTTCCTTGATCCTAGCCAGCACTTGTGCCCCTGCCTTATGCCTAGCCAGCACTTGTGCCCCTGCCTTATGCCTAGCCAGCACTTGTGCCCCTGCCTTATGCATAGCCAGCACTTGTGCCCCTGCCTTATGCCTAGCCAGCACTTGTGCTTCAGCCTTATGCCTAGCCAGCACTTGTGCCCCTGCCTTATGCCTAGCCAGCACTTGTGACCCTGCCTTATGCCTAGCCAGCACTTGTGCCCCTGCCTTATGCCTAGCCAGCACTTGTGCCCCTGCCTTATGCCTAGCCAGCACTTGTGCCCCTGCCTTATGCCAAGCCCGCACTTGTGCCCAGGCCTTAAGCCTAGCTGGCACTTGTGCCCATGCCTTAAGGCTAGCCAGCACTGCACTTGTGCCCAGGCCTTAAGCCTAGCCCGCACTTGTGCCCAGGCCTTAAGCCTAGCCCACACTTGTGGCCAGGCCTAAAGCCTAGCTGGCACTTCTGCCCATGTCTTAAGCCTAGCTGGCACTTGTGCCCATGCCTTAAGCCTAGCCAGCACTTGTGCCCCCTTCCTTGATCCTAGCCCGCACTTGTGCCCCGGCCTTAAGCCTAGCCCGTACTTGTGCCCCGGCCTTAAGCCTAGCCCGCACTTGTGCCCCGGTTTTAAGCCTAGCCCGCACTTGTGCCCCGGCCTTATGCCTAGCCTGCACTTGTGCCCCGGCCTTAAGCCTAGCCCGCGCTTGTGCCCCGGCCTTATGCCTAGCCCCTGCCTTATGCCTAGCCCGGACTTGTGCCCGGCCTTAAGCCTAGCCCGTATTTGTGCCCCGGCCTTAAGCCTAGCCCGCACTTGTGCCCCGGTATTAAGCCTAGCCCGCACTTGTGCCCCGGCCTTATGCCTAGCCAGCAATTGTGCCCCGGCCTTAAGCCTAGCCCGCGCTTGTGCCCCGGCCTTATGCCTAGCCCCTGCCTTATGCCTAGCCCGCACTTGTGCCCCGGCCTTAGGCCTAGCCCGCACTTGTGCCCCTGCCTTATGCCTAGCCAGCACTTGTGCCCCTGCATTAGGCCTAGCCAGCACTTGTGCCCCTGCATTATGCCTAGCCAGCACTTGTGCCCCTGCCTTATGCCTAGCCAGCACTTGTGCCCCTGCCTTATGCCTAGCCAGCACTTGTGCCCCTACCTTATGCCTAGCCAGCACTTGTGCCCCTGCCTTATGCCTAGCCAGCACTTGTGCCCCTGCCTTATGCCTAGCCAGCACTTGTGCCCCTGCCTTATGCTTACCCCGCAACTGTGCCCCTGCCTTATGCCTAACCCGCACTTGTGCCCCTGCCTTATGCCTAGCCAGCACTTGTGCCCCTGCCTTATGCCTAGCCAGCACTTGTACCCCTGCCTTATGCCTAGCCAGCACTTGTGCCCCTGCCTTATGCCTAGCCAGCACTTGTGCCCCTGCCTTATGCCTAGCCAGCACTTGTGCCCCTGCCTTATGCCTAGCCAGCACTTGTGCCCCTGCCTTATGCCTAGCCAGCACTTGTGCTTCTGCCTTATGCCTAGCCAGCACTTGTGCCCCTGCCTTATGCCTAGCCAGCACTTGTGCCCCTGCCTTATGCCTAGCCAGCACTTGTGCCCCTGCCTTATGCCTAGCCAGCACTTGTGCCCCTGCCTTATGCCTAGCCAGCACTTGTGCCCCTGCCTTATGCCTAGCCAGCACTTGTGCCCCTGCCTTATGCCTAGCCAGCACTTGTGCCCCTGCCTTATGCCTAGCCCGCACTTGTGCCCAGGCCTTAAGCCTAGCTGGCACTTGTGCCCATGCCTTAAGCCTAGCCAGCACTTGTGCCCCCTGCCTTGATCCTAGCCAGCACTGCACTTGTGCCCAGGCCTTAAGCCTAGCCCGCACTTGTGTCCAGGCCTTAAGCCTAGCCCACACTTGTGCCCATGCCTTAAGCCTAGCCAGCACTTGTGCCCCCTTCCTTGATCCTACCCAGCACTTGTGCCCCTGCCTTATGACTAGCCAGCACTTGTGCCCCTGCCTTATGCCTAGCCAGCACTTGTGCCTCTGCCTTATGCATAGCCAGCACTTGTGCCCCTGCCTTATGCCTAACCAGCACTTGTGCTTCTGCCTTATGCCTAGCCTGCACTTGTGCCCCTGCCATATGCCTAGCCAGCACTTGTGCCCCTGCCTTATGCCTAGCCAGCACTTGTGCCCCTGCCTTATGCCTAGCCAGCACTTGTGCCCCTGCCTTATGCCTAGCCAGCACTTGTGCCCCTGCCTTATGCCTAGCCAGCACTTGTGCCCCTGCCGTATGCCTAGCCAGCACTTGTGCCCCTGCCTTATGCCTAGCCAGCACTTGTGCCCCTGCCTTATGCCTAGCCAGCACTTGTGCCCCTGCCTTATGCCTACCCAGCACTTGTGCCCCTGCCTTATGCCTAGCCAGCACTTGTGCCCCTGCCTTAAGCCTAGCCGGCACTTGAGCCCCCTTCCTTGATCCTAGCCAGCACTTGTGCCCCTGCCTTATGCCTAGCCAGCACTTGTGCCCCTGCCTTATGCATAGCCAGCACTTGTGCCCCTGCCTTATGCCTAACTAGCACTTGTGCTTCTGCCTTATGCCTAGCCAGCACTTGTGCCCCTGCCTTATGCCTAGCCAGCACTTGTGCCCCTGCCTTATTTGTAGCCAGCACTTGTGCCCCTGCCTTATTCCTAGCCAGCACTTGTGCCCCTGCCTAATGCCTAGCCAGCACTTGTGCCCCTGCCTTATGCCTAGCCAGCACTTGTGCCCCTGCCTTATGCCTAGCCAGCACTTGTGCCCCTGCCTTATGCCTAGCCAGCACCTGTGCCCCTGCCTTATGCCTACCCCGCACCTGTGCCCCTGCCTTATGCCTAGCCCGCACTTGTGCCCCTGCTTTATGCCTAGCCAGCACTTGTGCCCCTGCCTTATGCCTAGCCAGCACTTGTGCCCCTGCCTTATGCCTAGCCAGCACTTGTGCCCCTGCCTTATGCCTAACCAGCACTTGTGCCCCTGCCTTATGCCTAGCCAGCACTTGTGCCCCTGCCTTATGCCTAGCCAGCACTTGTGCCCCTGCCTTATGCCTAGCCAGCACTTGTGCCCCTGCCTTATGCCTAGCCAGCACTTGTGCCCCTGCCTTATTCCTAGCCAGCACTTGTGCCCCTGCCTTATGCCTAGCCAGCACTTGTGCCCCTGCCTTATGCCTAGCCAGCACTTGTGCCCCTGCCTTATGCCTAGCCAGCACTTGTGCCCCTGCCTTATGCCTAGCCAGCACCTGTGCCCCTGCCTTATGCCTACCCCGCACCTGTGCCCCTGCCTTATGCCTAGCCCGCACTTGTGCCCCTGCTTTATGCCTAGCCAGCACTTGTGCCCCTGCCTTATGCCTAGCCAGCACTTGTGCCCCTGCCTCATGCCTAGCCAGCACTTGTGCCCCTGAATTATGCCTAGCCAGCACTTGTGCTTCTGCCTTATGCCTAGCCAGCACTTGTGCTTCTGCCTTATGCCTAGCCAGCACTTTTGCCCCTGCCTTATGCCTAGCCAGCACTTGTGCCCCTGCCTTATGCCTAGCCAGCACTTGTGCCCTTGCCTTATGCCTAGCCAGCACTTCTGCCCCTGCCTTATGCCTAGCCAGCACTTGTGCCCCTGCCTTATGCCTAGCCAGCACTTGTGCCCCTGCCTTATGCCTAGCCAGCACTTGTGCCCCTGCCTTATGCCTAGCCAGCACTTGAGCCCCTGCCTTATGCCTAGCCAGCACTTGTGCCCCTGCCTTATGCCTAGCCAGCACTTGTGCCCCTGCCTTATGCCTACCCAGCACTTGTGCCCCTGCCTTATGCCTAGCCAGCACTTGTGCCCCTGCCTTATGCCTAGCCAGCACTTGTGCCCCTGCCTTATGCCTAGCCCGCACTTGTGCCCAGGCCTTAAGCCTAGCTGGCACTTATGCCCATGCCTTAAGCCTAGCCGGCACTTGTGCCCCCTGCCTTGATCCTAGCCAGCACTGCACTTGTTCCCAGGCCTTAAGCCTAGCCCGCACTTGTGCCCAGGCCTTAAGCCTAGCCCACACTTGTGCCCATGCCTTAAGCCTAGCCAGCACTTGTGCCCCCTTCCTTGATCCTAGCCAGCACTTGTGCCCCTGCCTTATGCCTAGCCAGCACTTGTGCCCCAGCCTTATGCCTAGCCAGCACTTGTGCCCCTGCCTTATGCATAGCCAGCACTTGTGCCCCTGCCTTATGCCTAACCAGCACTTGTGCTTCTGCCTTATGCCTAGCCAGCACTTGTGCCCCTGCCTTATGCCTAGCCAGCACTTGTGCCCCTGCCTTATGCCTAGCCAGCACTTGTGCCCCTACCTTATGCCTAGCCAGCACTTGTGCCCCTGCCTTATGCCTAGCCAGCACTTGTGCCCCTGCCTTATGCCTAGCCAGCACTTGTGCCCCTGCCTTAGGCCTAGCCAGCACCTGTGCCCCTGCCTTATGCCTAGCCAGCACTTGTGCCCCTGCCTTATGCCTAGCCAGCACTTGTGCCCCTGCCTTATGCCTAGCCAGCACTTGTGCCCCTGCCTTATGCCTAGCCCGCACTTGTGCCCAGGCCTTAAGCCTAGCTGGCACTGTGCCCATGCCTTAAGCCTAGCTGGCACTTGTGCCCCCTGCCTTGATCCTAGCCAGCACTGCACTTGTTCCCAGGCCTTAAGCCTAGCCCGCACTTGTGCCCAGGCCTTAAGCCTAGCCCACACTTGTGCCCATGCCTTAAGCCTAGCTAGCACTTGTGCCCCCTTCCTTGATCCTAGCCAGCACTTGTGCCCCTGCCTTATGCCTAGCCAGCACTTGTGCCCCTGCCTTATGCCTTGCCAGCACTTGTGCCCCTGCCGTATGCCTAGCCAGCACTTGTGCTTCTGCCTTATGCCTAGCCAGCACTTGTGCCCCTGCCTTATGCCTAGCCAGCACTTGTGCCCCTGCCTTATGCCTAGCCAGCACTTGTGCCGCTGCCGTATGCCTAGCCAGCACTTGTGCCCCTGCCTTATGCCTAGCCAGCACTTGTGCCCCTGCCTTATGCCTAGCCAGCACCTGTGCCCCTGCCTTATGCCTAGCCAGCACCTGTGCCCCTGCCTTATGCCTACCCCGCACCTGTGACCCTGCCTTATGCCTAGCCCGCACTTGTGCCCCTGCTTTATGCCTAGCCAGCACTTGTGCCCCTGCCTTATGCCTAGCCAGCACTTGTGCCCCTGCCTTATGCCTAGCCAGCACTTGTGCCCCTGCCTTATGCCTAGCCAGCACTTGTGCTTCTGCCTTATGCCTAGCCAGCACTTGTGCCCCTGCCTTATGCCTAGCCAGCACTTGTGCCCCTGCCTTATGCCTAGCCAGCACTTGTGCCCCTGCCTTATGACTACCCAGCACTTGTGCCCCTGCCTTATGCCTAGCCAGCACTTGTGCCCCTGCCTTATGCCTAGCCAGCACTTGTGGCCCTGCCGTATGCCTAGCCAGCACTTGTGCTTCTGCCTTATGCCTAGCCAGCACTTGTGCCCCTGCCTTATGCCTAGCCAGCACTTGTGCCCCTGCCTTATGCCTAGCCAGCACTTGTGCCCCTGCCTTATGCCTAGCCAGCACTTGTGCCCCTGCCGTATGCCTAGCCAGCACTTGTGCTTCTGCCTTATGCCTAGCCAGCACTTGTGCCCCTGCCTTATGCCTAGCCAGCACTTGTGCCCCTGCCTTATGCCTAGCCAGCACTTGTGCCCCTGCCGTATGCCTAGCCAGCACTTGTGCCCCTGCCTTATGCCTAGCCAGCACTTGTGCCCCTGCCTTATGCCTAGCCAGCACTTGTGCCCCTGCCTTATGCCTAGCCAGCACTTGTGCCCCTGCCTTATGCCTAGCCAGCACTTGTGCCCCTGCCTTATGCCTAGCCAGCAATTGTGCCCCTGCCTTATGCCTAGCCAGCACTTGTGCCCCTGCCGTATGCCTAGCCAGCACTTGTGCCCCTGCCTTATGCCTAGCCAGCACTTGTGCCCCTGCCTTATGCCTAGCCAGCAATTGTGCCCCTGCCTTATGCCTAGCCAGCACTTGTGCCCCTGCCTTATGCCTAGCCAGCACTTGAGCCCCTGCCTTATGCCTAGCCAGCACTTGTGCCCCTGCCTTATGCCTAGCCAGCACTTGTGCCCCTGCCTAATGCCTAGCCAGCACTTGTGCCCCTGCCTTATGCCTAGCCAGCACTTGTGCCCCTGCCTTATGCCTAGCCAGCACTTGTGCCCCTGCCTTATGCCTAGCCCGCACTTGTGCCCAGGCCTTAAGCCTAGCTGGCACTTATGCCCATGCCTTAAGCCTAGCCGGCACTTGTGCCCCCTGCCTTGATCCTAGCCAGCACTGCACTTGTGCCCAGGCCTTAAGCCTAGCCCGCACTTGTGCCCAGGCCTTAAGCCTAGCCCACACTTGTGCCCATGCCTTAAGCCTAGCCAGCACTTGTGCCCCCTTCCTTGATCCTAGCCAGCACTTGTGCCCCTGCCTTATGCCTAGCCAGCACTTGTGCCCCTGCCTTATGCCTAGCCAGCACTTGTGCCCCTGCCTTATGCATAGCCAGCACTTGTGCCCCTGCCTTATGCCTAACCAGCACTTGTGCTTCTGCCTTATGCCTAGCCAGCACTTGTGCCCCTGCCTTATGCCTAGCCAGCACTTGTGCCCCTGCCTTATGCCTAGCCAGCACTTGTGCCCCTGCCTTATGCCTAGCCAGCACTTGTGCCCCTGCCTTATGCCTAGCCAGCACTTGTGCCCCTGCCTTATGCATAGCCAGCACTTGTGCCCCTGCCTTATGCCTAACCAGCACTTGTGCTTCTGCCTTATGCCTAGCCTGCACTTGTGCCCCTGCCATATGCCTAGCCAGCACTTGTGCCCCTGCCTTATGCCTAGCCAGCACTTGTGCCCCTGCCTTATGCCTAGCCAGCACTTGTGCCCCTGCCTTATGCCTAGCCAGCACTTGTGCCCCTGCCTTATGCCTAGCCAGCACTTGTGCCCCTGCCGTATGCCTAGCCAGCACTTGTGCCCCTGCCTTATGCCTAGCCAGCACTTGTGCCCCTGCCTTATGCCTAGCCAGCACTTGTGCCCCTGCCTTATGCCTACCCAGCACTTGTGCCCCTGCCTTATGCCTAGCCAGCACTTGTGCCCCTGCCTTAAGCCTAGCCGGCACTTGAGCCCCCTTCCTTGATCCTAGCCAGCACTTGTGCCCCTGCCTTATGCCTAGCCAGCACTTGTGCCCCTGCCTTATGCATAGCCAGCACTTGTGCCCCTGCCTTATGCCTAACCAGCACTTGTGCTTCTGCCTTATGCCTAGCCAGCACTTGTGCCCCTGCCTTATGCCTAGCCAGCACTTGTGCCCCTGCCTTATTTGTAGCCAGCACTTGTGCCCCTGCCTTATTCCTAGCCAGCACTTGTGCCCCTGCCTAATGCCTAGCCAGCACTTGTGCCCCTGCCTTATGCCTAGCCAGCACTTGTGCCCCTGCCTTATGCCTAGCCAGCACTTGTGCCCCTGCCTTATGCCTAGCCAGCACCTGTGCCCCTGCCTTATGCCTACCCCGCACCTGTGCCCCTGCCTTATGCCTAGCCCGCACTTGTGCCCCTGCTTTATGCCTAGCCAGCACTTGTGCCCCTGCCTTATGCCTAGCCAGCACTTGTGCCCCTGCCTTATGCCTAGCCAGTACTTGTGCCCCTGCCTTATGCCTAACCAGCACTTGTGCCCCTGCCTTATGCCTAGCCAGCACTTGTGCCCCTGCCTTATGCCTAGCCAGCACTTGTGCCCCTGCCTTATGCCTAGCCAGCACTTGTGCCCCTGCCTTATGCCTAGCCAGCACTTGTGCCCCTGCCTTATTCCTAGCCAGCACTTGTGCCCCTGCCTTATGCCTAGCCAGCACTTGTGCCCCTGCCTTATGCCTAGCCAGCACTTGTGCCCCTGCCTTATGCCTAGCCAGCACTTGTGCCCCTGCCTTATGCCTAGCCAGCACCTGTGCCCCTGCCTTATGCCTACCCCGCACCTGTGCCCCTGCCTTATGCCTAGCCCGCACTTGTGCCCCTGCTTTATGCCTAGCCAGCACTTGTGCCCCTGCCTTATGCCTAGCCAGCACTTGTGCCCCTGCCTCATGCCTAGCCAGCACTTGTGCCCCTGAATTATGCCTAGCCAGCACTTGTGCTTCTGCCTTATGCCTAGCCAGCACTTGTGCCCCTGCCTTATGCCTAGCCAGCACTTGTGCCCCTGCCTTATGCCTAGCCAGCACTTGTGCCCCTGCCTTATGCCTACCCAGCACTTGTGCCCCTGCCTTATGCCTAGCCAGCACTTGTGCCCCTGCCTTATGCTGAGCCAGCACTTGTGCCCCTGCCGTATGCCTAGCCAGCACTTGTGCTTCTGCCTTATGCCTAGCCAGCACTTTTGCCCCTGCCATATGCCTAGCCAGCACTTGTGCCCCTGCCTTATGCCTAGCCAGCACTTGTGCCCTTGCCTTATGCCTAGCCAGCACTTCTGCCCCTGCCTTATGCCTAGCCAGCACTTGTGCCCAGCCTTATGCCTAGCCAGCACTTGTGCCCCTGCCTTATGCCTAGCCAGCACTTGTGCCCCTGCCTTATGCCTAGCCAGCACTTGAGCCCCTGCCTTATGCCTAGCCAGCACTTGTGCCCCTGCCTTATGCCTAGCCAGCACTTGTGCCCCTGCCTTATGCCTACCCAGCACTTGTGCCCCTGCCTTATGCCTAGCCAGCACTTGTGCCCCTGCCTTATGCCTAGCCAGCACTTGTGCCCCTGCCTTATGCCTAGCCCGCACTTGTGCCCAGGCCTTAAGCCTAGCTGGCACTTATGCCCATGCCTTAAGCCTAGCCGGCACTTGTGCCCCCTGCCTTGATCCTAGCCAGCACTGCACTTGTTCCCAGGCCTTAAGCCTAGCCCGCACTTGTGCCCAGGCCTTAAGCCTAGCCCACACTTGTGCCCATGCCTTAAGCCTAGCCAGCACTTGTGCCCCCTTCCTTGATCCTAGCCAGCACTTGTGCCCCTGCCTTATGCCTAGCCAGCACTTGTGCCCCAGCCTTATGCCTAGCCAGCACTTGTGCCCCTGCCTTATGCATAGCCAGCACTTGTGCCCCTGCCTTATGCCTAACCAGCACTTGTGCTTCTGCCTTATGCCTAGCCAGCACTTGTGCCCCTGCCTTATGCCTAGCCAGCACTTGTGCCCCTGCCTTATGCCTAGCCAGCACTTGTGCCCCTACCTTATGCCTAGCCAGCACTTGTGCCCCTGCCTTATGCCTAGCCAGCACTTGTGCCCCTGCCTTATGCCTAGCCAGCACTTGTGCTCCTGCCTTAGGCCTAGCCAGCACCTGTGCCCCTGCCTTATGCCTAGCCAGCACTTGTGCCCCTGCCTTATGCCTAGCCAGCACTTGTGCCCCTGCCTTATGCCTAGCCAGCACTTGTGCCCCTGCCTTATGCCTAGCCCGCACTTGTGCCCAGGCCTTAAGCCTAGCTGGCACTGTGCCCATGCCTTAAGCCTAGCTGGCACTTGTGCCCCCTGCCTTGATCCTAGCCAGCACTGCACTTGTTCCCAGGCCTTAAGCCTAGCCCGCACTTGTGCCCAGGCCTTAAGCCTAGCCCACACTTGTGCCCATGCCTTAAGCCTAGCTAGCACTTGTGCCCCCTTCCTTGATCCTAGCCAGCACTTGTGCCCCTGCCTTATGCCTAGCCAGCACTTGTGCCCCTGCCTTATGCCTTGCCAGCACTTGTGCCCCTGCCGTATGCCTAGCCAGCACTTGTGCTTCTGCCTTATGCCTAGCCAGCACTTGTGCCCCTGCCTTATGCCTAGCCAGCACTTGTGCCCCTGCCTTATGCCTAGCCAGCACTTGTGCCGCTGCCGTATGCCTAGCCAGCACTTGTGCCCCTGCCTTATGCCTAGCCAGCACTTGTGCCCCTGCCTTATGCCTAGCCAGCACCTGTGCCCCTGCCTTATGCCTAGCCAGCACCTGTGCCCCTGCCTTATGCCTACCCCGCACCTGTGACCCTGCCTTATGCCTAGCCCGCACTTGTGCCCCTGCTTTATGCCTAGCCAGCACTTGTGCCCCTGCCTTATGCCTAGCCAGCACTTGTGCCCCTGCCTTATGCCTAGCCAGCACTTGTGCCCCTGCCTTATGCCTAGCCAGCACTTGTGCTTCTGCCTTATGCCTAGCCAGCACTTGTGCCCCTGCCTTATGCCTAGCCAGCACTTGTGCCCCTGCCTTATGCCTAGCCAGCACTTGTGCCCCTGCCTTATGACTACCCAGCACTTGTGCCCCTGCCTTATGCCTAGCCAGCACTTGTGCCCCTGCCTTATGCCTAGCCAGCACTTGTGCCCCTGCCTTATGCCTAGCCAGCACTTGTGCCCCTGCCTTATGCCTAGCCAGCACTTGTGCCCCTGCCTTATGCCTAGCCAGCACTTGTGCCCCTGCCGTATGCCTAGCCAGCACTTGTGCTTCTGCCTTATGCCTAGCCAGCACTTGTGCCCCTGCCTTATGCCTAGCCAGCACTTGTGCCCCTGCCTTATGCCTAGCCAGCACTTGTGCCCCTGCCGTATGCCTAGCCAGCACTTGTGCCCCTGCCTTATGCCTAGCCAGCACTTGTGCCCCTGCCTTATGCCTAGCCAGCACTTGTGCCCCTGCCTTATGCCTAGCCAGCACTTGTGCCCCTGCCTTATGCCTAGCCAGCACTTGTGCCCCTGCCTTATGCCTAGCCAGCACTTGTGCCCCTGCCTTATGCCTAGCCAGCACTTGTGCCCCTGCCTTATGCCTTGCCAGCACTTGTGCCCCTGCCGTATGCCTAGCCAGCACTTGTGCTTCTGCCTTATGCCTAGCCAGCACTTGTGCCCCTGCCTTATGCCTAGCCAGCACTTGTGCCCCTGCCTTATGCCTAGCCAGCACTTGTGCCGCTGCCGTATGCCTAGCCAGCACTTGTGCCCCTGCCTTATGCCTAGCCAGCACTTGTGCCCCTGCCTTATGCCTAGCCAGCACCTGTGCCCCTGCCTTATGCCTAGCCAGCACCTGTGCCCCTGCCTTATGCCTACCCCGCACCTGTGACCCTGCCTTATGCCTAGCCCGCACTTGTGCCCCTGCTTTATGCCTAGCCAGCACTTGTGCCCCTGCCTTATGCCTAGCCAGCACTTGTGCCCCTGCCTTATGCCTAGCCAGCACTTGTGCCCCTGCCTTATGCCTAGCCAGCACTTGTGCTTCTGCCTTATGCCTAGCCAGCACTTGTGCCCCTGCCTTATGCCTAGCCAGCACTTGTGCCCCTGCCTTATGCCTAGCCAGCACTTGTGCCCCTGCCTTATGACTACCCAGCACTTGTGCCCCTGCCTTATGCCTAGCCAGCACTTGTGCCCCTGCCTTATGCCTATCCAGCACTTGTGCCCCTGCCTTATGCCTAGCCAGCACTTGTGCCCCTGCCTTATGCCTAGCCAGCACTTGTGCCCCTGCCTTATGCCTAGCCAGCACTTGTGCCCCTGCCGTATGCCTAGCCAGCACTTGTGCTTCTGCCTTATGCCTAGCCAGCACTTGTGCCCCTGCCTTATGCCTAGCCAGCACTTGTGCCCCTGCCTTATGCCTAGCCAGCACTTGTGCCCCTGCCGTATGCCTAGCCAGCACTTGTGCCCCTGCCTTATGCCTAGCCAGCACTTGTGCCCCTGCCTTATGCCTAGCCAGCACTTGTGCCCCTGCCTTATGCCTAGCCAGCACTTGTGCCCCTGCCTTATGCCTAGCCAGCACTTGTGCCCCTGCCTTATGCCTAGCCAGCAATTGTGCCCCTGCCTTATGCCTAGCCAGCACTTGTGCCCCTGCCGTATGCCTAGCCAGCACTTGTGCCCCTGCCTTATGCCTAGCCAGCACTTGTGCCCCTGCCTTATGCCTAGCCAGCACTTGTGCCCCTGCCTTATGCCTAGCCAGCACTTGTGCCCCTGCCTTATGCCTAGCCAGCACTTGTGCCCCTGCCTTATGCCTAGCCAGCACTTGTGCCCCTGCCTTATGCCTAGCCAGCACTTGTGCCCCTGCCTTATGCCTAGCCAGCACTTGTGCCCCTGCCTTATGCCTTGCCAGCACTTGTGCCCCTGCCGTATGCCTAGCCAGCACTTGTGCTTCTGCCTTATGCCTAGCCAGCACTTGTGCCCCTGCCTTATGCCTAGCCAGCACTTGTGCCCCTGCCTTATGCCTAGCCAGCACTTGTGCCGCTGCCGTATGCCTAGCCAGCACTTGTGCCCCTGCCTTATGCCTAGCCAGCACTTGTGCCCCTGCCTTATGCCTAGCCAGCACCTGTGCCCCTGCCTTATGCCTAGCCAGCACCTGTGCCCCTGCCTTATGCCTACCCCGCACCTGTGACCCTGCCTTATGCCTAGCCCGCACTTGTGCCCCTGCTTTATGCCTAGCCAGCACTTGTGCCCCTGCCTTATGCCTAGCCAGCACTTGTGCCCCTGCCTTATGCCTAGCCAGCACTTGTGCCCCTGCCTTATGCCTAGCCAGCACTTGTGCTTCTGCCTTATGCCTAGCCAGCACTTGTGCCCCTGCCTTATGCCTAGCCAGCACTTGTGCCCCTGCCTTATGCCTAGCCAGCACTTGTGCCCCTGCCTTATGACTACCCAGCACTTGTGCCCCTGCCTTATGCCTAGCCAGCACTTGTGCCCCTGCCTTATGCCTAGCCAGCACTTGTGCCCCTGCCTTATGCCTAGCCAGCACTTGTGCCCCTGCCTTATGCCTAGCCAGCACTTGTGCCCCTGCCTTATGCCTAGCCAGCACTTGTGCCCCTGCCGTATGCCTAGCCAGCACTTGTGCTTCTGCCTTATGCCTAGCCAGCACTTGTGCCCCTGCCTTATGCCTAGCCAGCACTTGTGCCCCTGCCTTATGCCTAGCCAGCACTTGTGCCCCTGCCGTATGCCTAGCCAGCACTTGTGCCCCTGCCTTATGCCTAGCCAGCACTTGTGCCCCTGCCTTATGCCTAGCCAGCACTTGT
The DNA here is from genome assembly GCF_032444005.1 of Ranitomeya imitator. Taxonomy (NCBI): domain Eukaryota; kingdom Metazoa; phylum Chordata; class Amphibia; order Anura; family Dendrobatidae; genus Ranitomeya; species Ranitomeya imitator. The sequence goes on from NC_091285.1 coordinate 85,055,849, forward strand.
GCCCCTGCCTTATGCCTAGCCAGCACTTGTGCCCCTGCCTTATGCCTAGCCAGCACTTGTGCCCCTGCCTTATGCCTAGCCAGCAATTGTGCCCCTGCCTTATGCCTAGCCAGCACTTGTGCCCCTGCCGTATGCCTAGCCAGCACTTGTGCCCCTGCCTTATGCCTAGCCAGCACTTGTGCCCCTGCCTTATGCCTAGCCAGCAATTGTGCCCCTGCCTTATGCCTAGCCAGCACTTGTGCCCCTGCCTTATGCCTAGCCAGCACTTGAGCCCCTGCCTTATGCCTAGCCAGCACTTGTGCCCCTGCCTTATGCCTAGCCAGCACTTGTGCCCCTGCCTAATGCCTAGCCAGCACTTGTGCCCCTGCCTTATGCCTAGCCAGCACTTGTGCCCCTGCCTTATGCCTAGCCAGCACTTGTGCCCCTGCCTTATGCCTAGCCCGCACTTGTGCCCAGGCCTTAAGCCTAGCTGGCACTTATGCCCATGCCTTAAGCCTAGCCGGCACTTGTGCCCCCTGCCTTGATCCTAGCCAGCACTGCACTTGTGCCCAGGCCTTAAGCCTAGCCCGCACTTGTGCCCAGGCCTTAAGCCTAGCCCACACTTGTGCCCATGCCTTAAGCCTAGCCAGCACTTGTGCCCCCTTCCTTGATCCTAGCCAGCACTTGTGCCCCTGCCTTATGCCTAGCCAGCACTTGTGCCCCTGCCTTATGCCTAGCCAGCACTTGTGCCCCTGCCTTATGCATAGCCAGCACTTGTGCCCCTGCCTTATGCCTAACCAGCACTTGTGCTTCTGCCTTATGCCTAGCCAGCACTTGTGCCCCTGCCTTATGCCTAGCCAGCACTTGTGCCCCTGCCTTATTTGTAGCCAGCACTTGTGCCCCTGCCTTATTCCTAGCCAGCACTTGTGCCCCTGCCTTATGCCTAGCCAGCACTTGTGCCCCTGCCTTATGCCTAGCCAGCACTTGTGCCCCTGCCTTATGCCTAGCCAGCACTTGTGCCCCTGCCTTATGCCTAGCCAGCACCTGTGCCCCTGCCTTATGCCTACCCCGCACCTGTGCCCCTGCCTTATGCCTAGCCCGCACTTGTGCCCCTGCTTTATACCTAGCCAGCACTTGTGCCCCTGCCTTATGCCTAGCCAGCACTTGTGCCCCTGCCTTATGCCTAGCCAGCACTTGTGCCCCTGCCTTATGCCTAGCCAGCACTTGTGCCCCTGCTTTATGCCTAGCCAGCACTTGTGCCCCTGCCTTATGCCTAGCCAGCACTTGTGCCCCTGCCTTATGCCTAGCCAGCACTTGTGCCCCTGCCTTATGCCTAGCCAGCACTTGTGCTTCTGCCTTATGCCTAGGCAGCACTTGTGCCCCTGCCTTATGCCTAGCCAGCACTTGTGCCCCTGCCTTATGCCTAGCCAGCACTTGTGCCCCTGCCTTATGCCTAGCCAGCACTTGTGCCCCTGCCGTATGCCTAGCCAGCACTTGTGCTTCTGCCTTATGCCTAGCCAGCACTTGTGCCCCTGCCTTATGCCTAGCCAGCACTTGTGCCCCTGCCTTATGCCTAGCCAGCACTTGTGCCCCTGCCTTATGCCTAGCCAGCACTTCTGCCCCTGCCTTATGCCTAGCCAGCACTTGTGCCCCTGCCTTATGCCTAGCCAGCACTTGTGCCCCTGCCTTATGCCTAGCCAGCACTTGTGCCCCTGCCTTATGCCTAGCCAGCACTTGTGCCCCTGCCTTATGCCTAGCCAGCACTTGAGCCCCTGCCTTATGCCTAGCCAGCACTTGTGCCCCTGCCTAATGCCTAGCCAGCACTTGTGCCCCTGCCTTATGCCTAGCCAGCACTTGTGCCCCTGCCTTATGCCTAGCCAGCACTTGTGCCCCTGCCTTATGCCTAGCCAGCACTTGTGCCCCTGCCTTATGCCTAGCCAGCACTTGTGCCCCTGCCTTATGCCTAGCCAGCACTTGTGCCCCTGCCTTATTCCTAGCCAGCACTTGTGCCCCTGCCTTATGCCTAGCCAGCACTTGTGCCCCTGCCTTATGCCTAGCCAGCACTTGTGCCCCTGCCTTATGCCTAGCCAGCACTTGTGCCCCTGCCTTATGCCTAGCCAGCACCTGTGCCCCTGCCTTATGCTTACCCCACACCTCTGCCCCTGCCTTATGCCTAGCCCGCACTTGTGCCCCTGCTTTATGCCTAGCCAGCACTTGTGCCCCTGCCTTATGCCTAGCCAGCACTTGTGCCCCTGCCTTATGCCTAACCAGCACTTGTGCCCCTGCCTTATGCCTAGCCAGCACTTGTGCTTCTGCCTTATGCCTAGCCAGCACTTGTGCCCCTGCCTTATGCCTAGCCAGCACTTGTGCCCCTGCCTTATGCCTAGCCAGCACTTGTGCCCCTGCCTTATGCCTACCCAGCACTTGTGCCCCTGCCTTATGCCTAGCCAGCACTTGTGCCCCTGCCTTATGCCTAGCCAGCACTTGTGCCCCTGCCGTATGCCTAGCCAGCACTTGTGCTTCTGCCTTATGCCTAGCCAGCACTTGTGCCCCTGCCGTATGCCTAGCCAGCACTTGTGCCCCTGCCTTATGCCTAACCAGCACTTGTGCCCCTGCCTTATGCCTAGCCAGCACTTGTGCTTCTGCCTTATGCCTAGCCAGCACTTGTGCCCCTGCCTTATGCCTAGCCAGCACTTGTGCCCCTGCCTTATGCCTAGCCAGCACTTGTGCCCCTGCCTTATGCCTACCCAGCACTTGTGCCCCTGCCTTATGCCTAGCCAGCACTTGTGCCCCTGCCTTATGCCTAGCCAGCACTTGTGCCCCTGCCGTATGCCTAGCCAGCACTTGTGCTTCTGCCTTATGCCTAGCCAGCACTTGTGCCCCTGCCTTATGCCTAGCCAGCACTTGTGCCCCTGCCTTATGCCTAGCCAGCACTTGTGCCCCTGCCTTATGCCTAGCCAGCACTTGTGCTTCTGCCTTATGCCTAGCCAGCAATTGTGCCCCTGCCTTATGCCTAGCCAGCACTTGTGCCCCTGCCGTATGCCTAGCCAGCACTTGTGCTTCTGCCTTATGCCTAGCCAGCACTTGTGCCCCTGCCTTATGCCTAGCCAGCACTTGTGCCCCTGCCTTATGCCTATCCAGCACTTGTGCCCCTGCCTTATGCCTAGCCAGCACTTCTGCCCCTGCCTTATGCATAGCCAGCACTTGTGCCCCTGCCTTATGCCTAGCCAGCACTTGTGCCCCTGCCTTATGCCTAACCAGCACTTGTGCCCCTGCCTTATGCCTAGCCAGCACTTGTGCCCCTGCCTTATGCCTAGCCAGCACTTGTGCCCCTGCCTTATGCCTAGCCCGCACTTGTGCCCAGGCCTTAAGCCTAGCTGGCACTTATGCCCATGCTTTAAGCCTAGCCGGCACTTGTGCCCCCTTCCTTGATCCTAGCCAGCACTTGTGCCCCTTCCTTATGCCTAGCCAGCACTTGTGCCCCTGCCTTATGCATAGCCAGCACTTGTGCCCCTGCCTTATGCCTAACCAGCACTTGTGCTTCTGCCTTATGCCTAGCCAGCACTTGTGCCCCTGCCTTATGCCTAGCCAGCACTTGTGCCCCTGCCTTATTTGTAGCCAGCACTTGTGCCCCTGCCTTATTCCTAGCCAGCACTTGTGCCCCTGCCTTATGCCTAGCCAGCACTTGTGCCCCTGCCTTATGCCTAGCCAGCACTTGTGCCCCTGCCTTATGCCTAGCCAGCACTTGTGCCCCTGCCTTATGCCTAGCCAGCACCTGTGCCCCTGCCTTATGCCTACCCCGCACCTGTGCCCCTGCCTTATGCCTAGCCCGCACTTGTGCCCCTGCTTTATGCCTAGCCAGCACTTGTGCCCCTGCCTTATGCCTAGCCAGCACTTGTGCCCCTGCCTTATGCCTAGCCAGCACTTGTGCCCCTGCCTTATGCCTAGCCAGCACTTGTGCCCCTGCCTTATGCCTAGCCAGCACTTGTGCCCCTGCCTTATGCCTAGCCAGTACTTGTGCCCCTGCCTTATGCCTAGCCAGCACTTGTGCCCCTGCCTTATGCCTAGCCAGCACTTGTGCCCCTGCCTTATTCCTAGCCAGCACTTGTGCCCCTGCCTTATGCCTAGCCAGCACTTGTGCCCCTGCCTTATGCCTAGCCAGCACTTTTGCCCCTGCCTTATGCCTAGCCAGCACTTGTGCCCCTGCCTTATGCCTAGCCAGCACCTGTGCCCCTGCCTTATGCCTACCCCGCACCTGTGCCCCTGCCTTATGCCTAGCCCGCACTTGTGCCCCTGCTTTATGCCTAGCCAGCACTTGTGCCCCTGCCTTATGCCTAGCCAGCACTTGTGCCCCTGCCTTATGCCTAGCCAGCACTTGTGCCCCTGCCTTATGCCTAGCCAGCACTTGTGCTTCTGCCTTATGCCTAGCCAGCACTTGTGCCCCTGCCTTATGCCTAGCCAGCACTTGTGCCCCTGCCTTATGCCTAGCCAGCACTTGTGCCCCTGCCTTATGCCTACCCAGCACTTGTGCCCCTGCCTTATGCCTAGCCAGCACTTGTGCCCCTGCCTTATGCCTAGCCAGCACTTGTGCCCCTGCCGTATGCCTAGCCAGCACTTGTGCTTCTGCCTTATGCCTAGCCAGCACTTGTGCCCCTGCCTTATGCCTAGCCAGCACTTGTGCCCCTGCCTTATGCCTAGCCAGCACTTGTGCCCCTGCCTTATGCCTAGCCAGCACTTCTGCCCCTGCCTTATGCCTAGCCAGCACTTGTGCCCCTGCCTTATGCCTAGCCAGCACTTGTGCCCCTGCCTTATGCCTAGCCAGCACTTGTGCCCCTGCCTTATGCCTAGCCAGCACTTGAGCCCCTGCCTTATGCCTAGCCAGCACTTGTGCCCCTGCCTTATGCCTAGCCAGCACTTGTGCCCCTGCCTTATGCCTACCCAGCACTTGTGCCCCTGCCTTATGCTTAGCCAGCACTTGTGCCCCTGCCTTATGCCTAGCCAGCACTTGTGCCCCTGCCTTATGCCTAGCCCGCACTTGTGCCCAGGCCTTAAGCCTAGCTGGCACTTATGCCCATGACTTAAGCCTAGCCGGCACTTGTGCCCCCTGCCTTGATCCTAGCCAGCACTGCACTTGTGCCCAGGCCTTAAGCCTAGCCCGCACTTGTGCCCAGGCCTTAAGCCTAGCCCACACTTGTGCCCATGCCTTAAGCCTAGCCAGCACTTGTGCCCCCTTCCTTGATCCTAGCCAGCACTTGTGCCCCTGCCTTATGCCTAGCCAGCACTTGTGCCCCAGCCTTATGCCTAGCCAGCACTTGTGCCCCTGCCTTATGCATAGCCAGCACTTGTGCCCCTGCCTTATGCCTAACCAGCACTTGTGCTTCTGCCTTATGCCTAGCCAGCACTTGTGCCCCTGCCTTATGCCTAGCCAGCACTTGTGCCCCTGCCTTATGCCTAGCCAGCACTTGTGCCCCTACCTTATGCCTAGCCAGCACTTGTGCCCCTGCCTTATGCCTAGCCAGCACTTGTGCCCCTGCCTTATGCCTAGCCAGCACTTGTGCCCCTGCCTTAGGCCTAGCCAGCACCTGTGCCCCTGCCTTATGCCTAGCCAGCACTTGTGCCCCTGCCTTATGCCTAGCCAGCACTTGTGCCCCTGCCTTATGCCTAGCCAGCACTTGTGCCCCTGCCTTATGCCTAGTCCGCACTTGTGCCCAGGCCTTAAGCCTAGCTGGCACTTGTGCCCATGCCTTAAGCCTAGCTGGCACTTGTGCCCCCTGCCTTGATCCTAGCCAGCACTGCACTTGTTCCCAGGCCTTAAGCCTAGCCCGCACTTGTGCCCAGGCCTTAAGCCTAGCCCACACTTGTGCCCATGCCTTAAGCCTAGCTAGCACTTGTGCCCCCTTCCTTGATCCTAGCCAGCACTTGTGCCCCTGCCTTATGCCTAGCCAGCACTTGTGCCCCTGCCTTATGCCTAGCCAGCACTTGTGCCCCTGCCGTATGCCTAGCCAGCACTTGTGCTTCTGCCTTATGCCTAGCCAGCACTTGTGCCCCTGCCTTATGCCTAGCCAGCACTTGTGCCCCTGCCTTATGCCTAGCCAGCACTTGTGCCCCCGCCGTATGCCTAGCCAGCACTTGTGCCCCTGCCTTATGCCTAGCCAGCACTTGTGCCCCTGCCTTATGCCTAGCCAGCACTTGTGCCCCTGCCTTATGCCTAGCCAGCACTTGTGCCCCTGCCTTATGCCTAGCCAGCACCTGTGCCCCTGCCTTATGCCTACCCCGCACCTGTGCCCCTGCCTTATGCCTAGCCCGCACTTGTGCCCCTGCTTTATGCCTAGCCAGCACTTGTGCCCCTGCCTTATGCCTAGCCAGCACTTGTGCCCCTGCCTTATGCCTAGCCAGCACTTGTGCCCCTGCCTTATGCCTAGCCAGCACTTGTGCTTCTGCCTTATGCCTAGCCAGCACTTGTGCCCCTGCCTTATGCCTAGCCAGCACTTGTGCCCCTGCCTTATGCCTAGCCAGCACTTGTGCCCCTGCCTTATGCCTACCCAGCACTTGTGCCCCTGCCTTATGCCTAGCCAGCACTTGTGCCCCTGCCTTATGCCTAGCCAGCACTTGTGGCCCTGCCGTATGCCTAGCCAGCACTTGTGCTTCTGCCTTATGCCTAGCCAGCACTTGTGCCCCTGCCTTATGCCTAGCCAGCACTTGTGCCCCTGCCTTATGCCTAGCCAGCACTTGTGCCCCTGCCTTATGCCTAGCCAGCACTTCTGCCCCTGCCTTATGCCTAGCCAGCACTTGTGCCCCTGCCTTATGCCTAGCCAGCACTTGTGCCCCTGCCTTATGCCTAGCCAGCACTTGTGCCCCTGCCTTATGCCTAGCCAGCACTTGAGCCCCTGCCTTATGCCTAGCCAGCACTTGTGCCCCTGCCTTATGCCTAGCCAGCACTTGTGCCCCTGCCTTATGCCTACCCAGCACTTGTGCCCCTGCCTTATGCCTAGCCAGCACTTGTGCCCCTGCCTTATGCCTAGCCAGCACTTGTGCCCCTGCCTTATGCCTAGCCCGCACTTGTGCCCAGGCCTTAAGCCTAGCTGGCACTTATGCCCATGCCTTAAGCCTAGCCGGCACTTGTGCCCCCTGCCTTGATCCTAGCCAGCACTGCACTTGTGCCCAGGCCTTAAGCCTAGCCCGCACTTGTGCCCAGGCCTTAAGCCTAGCCCACACTTGTGCCCATGCCTTAAGCCTAGCCAGCACTTGTGCCCCCTTCCTTGATCCTAGCCAGCACTTGTGCCCCTGCCTTATGCCTAGCCAGCACTTGTGCCCCAGCCTTATGCCTAGCCAGCACTTGTGCCCCTGCCTTATGCATAGCCAGCACTTGTGCCCCTGCCTTATGCCTAACCAGCACTTGTGCTTCTGCCTTATGCCTAGCCAGCACTTGTGCCCCTGCCTTATGCCTAGCCAGCACTTGTGCCCCTGCCTTATGCCTAGCCAGCACTTGTGCCCCTGCCGTATGCCTAGCCAGCACTTGTGCCCCTGCCTTATGCCTAGCCAGCACTTGTGCCCCTGCCTTATGCCTAGCCAGCACTTGTGCCCCTGCCTTATGCCTAGCCAGCACTTGTGCCCCTGCCTCATGCCTAGCCAGCACCTGTGCCCCTGCCTTATGCCTACCCCGCACCTGTGCCCCTGCCTTATGCCTACCCCGCACCTGTGCCCCTGCCTTATGCCTAGCCCGCACTTGTGCCCCTGCTTTATGCCTAGCCAGCACTTGTGCCCCTGCCTTATGCCTAGCCAGCACTTGTGCCCCTGCCTTATGCCTAGCCAGCACTTGTGCCCCTGCCTTATGCCTAGCCAGCACTTGTGCTTCTGCCTTATGCCTAGCCAGCACTTGTGCCCCTGCCTTATGCCTAGCCAGCACTTGTGCCCCTGCCTTATGCCTAGCCAGCACTTGTGCCCCTGCCTTATGCCTACCCAGCACTTGTGCCCCTGCCTTATGCCTAGCCAGCACTTGTGCCCCTGCCTTATGCCTAGCCAGCACTTGTGGCCCTGCCGTATGCCTAGCCAGCACTTGTGCTTCTGCCTTATGCCTAGCCAGCACTTGTGCCCCTGCCTTATGCCTAGCCAGCACTTGTGCCTCTGCCTTATGCCTAGCCAGCACTTGTGCCCCTGCCTTATGCCTAGCCAGCACTTCTGCCCCTGCCTTATGCCTAGCCAGCACTTGTGCCCCTGCCTTATGCCTAGCCAGCACTTGTGCCCCTGCCTTATGCCTAGCCAGCACTTGTGCCCCTGCCTTATGCCTAGCCAGCACTTGAGCCCCTGCCTTATGCCTAGCCAGCACTTGTGCCCCTGCCTTATGCCTAGCCAGCACTTGTGCCCCTGCCTTATGCCTACCCAGCACTTGTGCCCCTGCCTTATGCCTAGCCAGCACTTGTGCCCCTGCCTTATGCCTAGCCAGCACTTGTGCCCCTGCCTTATGCCTAGCCCGCACTTGTGCCCAGGCCTTAAGCCTAGCTGGCACTTATGCCCATGCCTTAAGCCTAGCCGGCACTTGTGCCCCCTGCCTTGATCCTAGCCAGCACTGCACTTGTGCCCAGGCCTTAAGCCTAGCCCGCACTTGTGCCCAGGCCTTAAGCCTAGCCCACACTTGTGCCCAAGCCTTAAGCCTAGCCAGCACTTGTGCCCCCTTCCTTGATCCTAGCCAGCACTTGTGCCCCTGCCTTATGCCTAGCCAGCACTTGTGCCCCAGCCTTATGCCTAGCCAGCACTTGTGCCCCTGCCTTATGCATAGCCAGCACTTGTGCCCCTGCCTTATGCCTAACCAGCACTTGTGCTTCTGCCTTATGCCTAGCCAGCACTTGTGCCCCTGCCTTATGCCTAGCCAGCACTTGTGCCCCTGCCTTATGCCTAGCCAGCACTTGTGCCCCTACCTTATGCCTAGCCAGCACTTGTGCCCCTGCCTTATGCCTAGCCAGCACTTGTGCCCCTGCCTTATGCCTAGCCAGCACTTGTGCCCCTGCCTTAGGCCTAGCCAGCACCTGTGCCCCTGCCTTATGCCTAGCCAGCACTTGTGCCCCTGCCTTATGCCTAGCCAGCACTTGTGCCCTGCCTTATGCCTAGCCAGCACTTGTGCCCCTGCCTTATGCCTAGCCCGCACTTGTGCCCAGGCCTTAAGCCTAGCTGGCACTTGTGCCCATGCCTTAAGCCTAGCTGGCACTTGTGCCCCCTGCCTTGATCCTAGCCAGCACTGCACTTGTTCCCAGGCCTTAAGCCTAGCCCGCACTTGTGCCCAGGCCTTAAGCCTAGCCCACACTTGTGCCCATGCCTTAAGCCTAGCTAGCACTTGTGCCCCCTTCCTTGATCCTAGCCAGCACTTGTGCCCCTGCCTTATGCCTAGCCAGCACTTGTGCCCCTGCCTTATGCCTCGCCAGCACTTGTGCCCCTGCCTTATGCATAGCCAGCACTTGTGCCCCTGCCTTATGCCTAGCCAGCACTTGTGCTTCAGCCTTATGCCTAGCCAGCACTTGTGCCCCTGCCTTATGCCTAGCCAGCACTTGTGCCCCTGCCTTATGCCTAGCCAGCACTTGTGCCCCTGCCTTATGCCTAGCCAGCACTTATGCCCCTGCCTTATGCCTAGCCAGCACTTGTGCCCCTGCCTTATGCCTAGCCCGCACTTGTGCCCAGGCCTTAAGCCTAGCTGGCACTTGTGCCCATGCCTTAAGGCTAGCCAGCACTGCACTTGTGCCCAGGCCTTAAGCCTAGCCTACACTTGTGCCCAGGCCTTAAGCCTAGCCCACACTTGTGCCCAGGCCTTAAGCCTAGCTGGCACTTGTGCCCATGCCTTAAGCCTAGCTGGCACTTGTGCCCATGCCTTAAGCCTAGCCAGCACTTGTCCCCCCTTCCTTGATCCTAGCCCGCACTTGTGCCCCGGCCTTAAGCCTAGCCAGCACTTGTGCCCCTGCCTTATGCCTAGCCAGCACTTGTGCCCCTGCCTTATGCCTAGCCAGCACTTGTGCCCCTGCCTTATGCCTAGCCAGCACTTGTGCCCCTGCCTTATGCATAGCCCGCACTTGTGCCCAGGCCTTAAGCCTAGCTGGCACTTATGCCCATGCCTTAAGCCTAGCCGGCACTTGTGCCCCCTGCCTTGATCCTAGCCAGCACTGCACTTGTGCCCAGGCCTTAAGCCTAGCCCGCACTTGTGCCCAGGCCTTAAGCCTAGCCCACACTTGTGCCCATGCCTTAAGCCTAGCCAGCACTTGTGCCCCCTTCCTTGATCCTAGCCAGCACTTGTGCCCCTGCCTTATGCCTAGCCAGCACTTGTGCCCCAGCCTTATAACTAGCCAGCACTTGTGCCCCTGCCTTATGCATAGCCAGCACTTGTGCCCCTGCCTTATGCCTAACCAGCACTTGTGCTTCTGCCTTATGCCTAGCCAGCACTTGTGCCCCTGCCTTATGCCTAGCCAGCACTTGTGCCCCTGCCTTATGCCTAGCCAGCACTTGTGCCCCTACCTTATGCCTAGCCAGCACTTGTGCCCCTGCCTTATGCCTAGCCAGCACTTGTGCCCCTGCCTTATGCCTAGCCAGCACTTGTGCCCCTGCCTTAGGCCTAGCCAGCACCTGTGCCCCTGCCTTATGCCTAGCCAGCACTTGTGCCCCTGCCTTATGCCTAGCCAGCACTTGTGCCCTGCCTTATGCCTAGCCAGCACTTGTGCCCCTGCCTTATGCCTAGCCCGCACTTGTGCCCAGGCCTTAAGCCTAGCTGGCACTTGTGCCCATGCCTTAAGCCTAGCTGGCACTTGTGCCCCCTGCCTTGATCCTAGCCAGCACTGCACTTGTTCCCAGGCCTTAAGCCTAGCCCGCACTTGTGCCCAGGCCTTAAGCCTAGCCCACACTTGTGCCCATGCCTTAAGCCTAGCTAGCACTTGTGCCCCCTTCCTTGATCCTAGCCAGCACTTGTGCCCCTGCCTTATGCCTAGCCAGCACTTGTGCCCCTGCCTTATGCCTCGCCAGCACTTGTGCCCCTGCCTTATGCATAGCCAGCACTTGTGCCCCTGCCTTATGCCTAGCCAGCACTTGTGCTTCAGCCTTATGCCTAGCCAGCACTTGTGCCCCTGCCTTATGCCTAGCCAGCACTTGTGCCCCTGCCTTATGCCTAGCCAGCACTTGTGCCCCTGCCTTATGCCTAGCCAGCACTTATGCCCCTGCCTTATGCCTAGCCAGCACTTGTGCCCCTGCCTTATGCCTAGCCCGCACTTGTGCCCAGGCCTTAAGCCTAGCTGGCACTTGTGCCCATGCCTTAAGGCTAGCCAGCACTGCACTTGTGCCCAGGCCTTAAGCCTAGCCTACACTTGTGCCCAGGCCTTAAGCCTAGCCCACACTTGTGCCCAGGCCTTAAGCCTAGCTGGCACTTGTGCCCATGCCTTAAGCCTAGCTGGCACTTGTGCCCATGCCTTAAGCCTAGCCAGCACTTGTCCCCCCTTCCTTGATCCTAGCCCGCACTTGTGCCCCGGCCTTAAGCCTAGCCAGCACTTGTGCCCCTGCCTTATGCCTAGCCAGCACTTGTGCCCCTGCCTTATGCCTAGCCAGCACTTGTGCCCCTGCCTTATGCCTAGCCAGCACCTGTGCCCCTGCCTTATGCCTACCCCGCACCTGTGCCCCTGCCTTATGCCTAGCCCGCACTTGTGCCCCTGCTTTATGCCTAGCCAGCACTTGTGCCCCTGCTTATGCCTAGCCAGCACTTGTGCCCCTGCCTTATGCCTAGCCAGCACTTGTGCCCCTGCCTTATGCCTAGCCAGCACTTGTGCCCCTGCCTTATGCCTAGCCAGCACTTGTGCCCCTGCCTTATGCCTAGCCAGCACTTGTGCCCCTGCCTTATGCCTAGCCAGCACTTGTGCCCCTGCCTTATGCCTAGCCAGCACTTGTGCCCCTGCCTTATTCCTAGCCAGCACTTGTGCCCCTGCCTTATGCCTAGCCAGCACTTGTGCCCCTGCCTTATGCCTAGCCAGCACTTGTGCCCCTGCCTTATGCCTAGCCAGCACTTGTGCCCCTGCCTTATGCCTAGCCAGCACCTGTGCCCCTGCCTTATGCCTACCCCGCACCTGTGCCCCTGCCTTATGCCTACCCCGCACCTGTGCCCCTGCCTTATGCCTAGCCCGCACTTGTGCCCCTGCTTTATGCCTAGCCAGCACTTGTGCCCCTGCCTTATGCCTAGCCAGCACTTGTGCCCCTGCCTTATGCCTAGCCAGCACTTGTGCCCCTGCCTTATGCCTAGCCAGCACTTGTGCTTCTGCCTTATGCCTAGCCAGCACTTGTGCCCCTGCCTTATGCCTAGCCAGCACTTGTGCCCCTGCCTTATGCCTAGCCAGCACTTGTGCCCCTGCCTTATGCCTACCCAGCACTTGTGCCCCTGTCTTATACCTAGCCAGCACTTGTGCCCCTGCCTTATGCCTAGCCAGCACTTCTGCCCCTGCCTTATGCCTAGCCTGCACTTGTGCCCCTGCCTTATGCCTAGCCAGCACTTGTGCCCCTGCCTTATGCCTAGCCAGCACTTGTGCCCCTGCCTTATGCCTAGCCAGCACTTGAGCCCCTGCCTTATGCCTAGCCAGCACTTGTGCCCCTGCCTAATGCCTAGCCAGCACTTGTGCCCCTGCCTTATGCCTAGCCAGCACTTGTGCCCCTGCCTTATGCCTAGCCAGCACTTGTGCCCCTGCCTTATGCCTAGCCAGCACTTGTGCCCCTGCCTTATGCCTAGCCAGCACTTGTGCCCCTGCCTTATGCCTAGCCAGCACTTGTGCCCCTGCCTTATTCCTAGCCAGCACTTGTGCCCCTGCCTTATGCCTAGCCAGCACTTGTGCCCCTGCCTTATGCCTAGCCAGCACTTGTGCCCCTGCCTTATGCCTAGCCAGCACTTGTGCCCCTGCCTTATGCCTAGCCAGCACCTGTGCCCCTGCCTTATGCCTACCCCACACCTGTGCCCCTGCCTTATGCCTAGCCCGCACTTGTGCCCCTGCTTTATGCCTAGCCAGCACTTGTGCCCCTGCCTTATGCCTAGCCAGCACTTGTGCCCCTGCCTTATGCCTAACCAGCACTTGTGCCCCTGCCTTATGCCTAGCCAGCACTTGTGCTTCTGCCTTATGCCTAGCCAGCACTTGTGCCCCTGCCTTATGCCTAGCCAGCACTTGTGCCCCTGCCTTATGCCTAGCCAGCACTTGTGCCCCTGCCTTATGCCTACCCAGCACTTGTGCCCCTGCCTTATGCCTAGCCAGCACTTGTGCCCCTGCCTTATGCCTAACCAGCACTTGTGCCCCTGCCGTATGCCTAGCCAGCACTTGTGCTTCTGCCTTATGCCTAGCCAGCACTTGTGCCCCTGCCTTATGCCTAGCCAGCACTTGTGCCCCTGCCTTATGCCTAGCCAGCACTTGTGCCCCTGCCTTATGCCTAGCCAGCACTTGTGCCCCTGCCTTATGCCTAGCCAGCAATTGTGCCCCTGCCTTATGCCTAGCCAGCACTTGTGCCCCTGCCGTATGCCTAGCCAGCACTTGTGCTTCTGCCTTATGCCTAGCCAGCACTTGTGCCCCTGCCTTATGCCTAGCCAGCACTTGTGCCCCTGCCTTATGCCTAGCCAGCACTTGTGCCCCTGCCTTATGCCTAGCCAGCACTTCTGCCCCTGCCTTATGCATAGCCAGCACTTGTGCCCCTGCCTTATGCCTAGCCAGCACTTGTGCCCCTGCCTTATGCCTACCCAGCACTTGTGCCCCTGCCTTATGCCTAGCCAGCACTTGTGCCCCTGCCTTATGCCTAGCCAGCACTTGTGCCCCTGCCTTATGCCTAGCCCGCACTTGTGCCCAGGCCTTAAGCCTAGCTGGCACTTATGCCCATGCCTTAAGCCTAGCCGGCACTTGTGCCCCCTTCCTTGATCCTAGCCAGCACTTGTGCCCCTGCCTTATGCCTAGCCAGCACTTGTGCCCCTGCCTTATGCATAGCCAGCACTTGTGCCCCTGCCTTATGCCTAACCAGCACTTGTGCTTCTGCCTTATGCCTAGCCAGCACTTGTGCCCCTGCCTTATGCCTAGCCAGCACTTGTGCCCCTGCCTTATTTGTAGCCAGCACTTGTGCCCCTGCCTTATTCCTAGCCAGCACTTGTGCCCCTGCCTTATGCCTAGCCAGCACTTGTGCCCCTGCCTTATGCCTAGCCAGCACTTGTGCCCCTGCCTTATGCCTAGCCAGCACTTGTGCCCCTGCCTTATGCCTAGCCAGCACTTCTGCCCCTGCCTTATGCATAGCCAGCACTTGTGCCCCTGCCTTATGCCTAGCCAGCACTTGTGCCCCTGCCTTATGCCTACCCAGCACTTGTGCCCCTGCCTTATGCCTAGCCAGCACTTGTGCCCCTGCCTTATGCCTAGCCAGCACTTGTGCCCCTGCCTTATGCCTAGCCCGCACTTGTGCCCAGGCCTTAAGCCTAGCTGGCACTTATGCCCATGCCTTAAGCCTAGCCGGCACTTGTGCCCCCTTCCTTGATCCTAGCCAGCACTTGTGCCCCTGCCTTATGCCTAGCCAGCACTTGTGCCCCTGCCTTATGCATAGCCAGCACTTGTGCCCCTGCCTTATGCCTAACCAGCACTTGTGCTTCTGCCTTATGCCTAGCCAGCACTTGTGCCCCTGCCTTATGCCTAGCCAGCACTTGTGCCCCTGCCTTATTTGTAGCCAGCACTTGTGCCCCTGCCTTATTCCTAGCCAGCACTTGTGCCCCTGCCTTATGCCTAGCCAGCACTTGTGCCCCTGCCTTATGCCTAGCCAGCACTTGTGCCCCTGCCTTATGCCTAGCCAGCACTTGTGCCCCTGCCTTATGCCTAGCCAGCACCTGTGCCCCTGCCTTATGCCTACCCCGCACCTGTGCCCCTGCCTTATGCCTAGCCCGCACTTGTGCCCCTGCTTTATGCCTAGCCAGCACTTTTGCCCCTGCCTTATGCCTAGCCAGCACTTGTGCCCCTGCCTTATGCCTAGCCAGCACTTGTGCCCCTGCCTTATGCCTAGCCAGCACTTGTGCCCCTGCCTTATGCCTAGCCAGCACTTGTGCCCCTGCCTTATGCCTAGCCAGTACTTGTGCCCCTGCCTTATGCCTAGCCAGCACTTGTGCCCCTGCCTTATGCCTAGCCAGCACTTGTGCCCCTGCCTTATTCCTAGCCAGCACTTGTGCCCCTGCCTTATGCCTAGCCAGCACTTGTGCCCCTGCCTTATGCCTAGCCAGCACTTGTGCCCCTGCCTTATGCCTAGCCAGCACTTGTGCCCCTGCCTTATGCCTAGCCAGCACCTGTGCCCCTGCCTTATGCCTACCCCGCACCTGTTCCCCTGCCTTATGCCTAGCCCGCACTTGTGCCCCTGCTTTATGCCTAGCCAGCACTTGTGCCCCTGCCTTATGCCTAGCCAGCACTTGTGCCCCTGCCTTATGCCTAGCCAGCACTTGTGCCCCTGCCTTATGCCTAGCCAGCACTTGTGCCCCTGCCTTATGCCTAGCCAGCACTTGTGCCCCTGCCTTATGCCTAGCCAGCACTGGTGCCCCTGCCTTATGCCTAGCCAGCACTTGTGCCCCTGCCTTATGCCTAGCCAGCACTTCTGCCCCTGCCTTATGCCTAGCCAGCACTTGTGCCCCTGCCTTATGCCTAGCCAGCACTTGTGCCCCTGCCTTATGCCTAGCCAGCACTTGTGCCCCTGCCTTATGCCTAGCCAGCACTTGAGCCCCTGCCTTATGCCTAGCCAGCACTTGTGCCCCTGCCTTATGCCTAGCCAGCACTTGTGCCCCTGCCTTATGCCTAGCCAGCACTTGTGCCCCTGCCTTATGCCTAGCCAGCACTTGTGCCCCTGCCTTATGCCTAGCCAGCACCTGTGCCCCTGCCTTATGCCTACCCCACACCTGTGCCCCTGCCTTATGCCTAGCCCGCACTTGTGCCCCTGCTTTATGCCTAGCCAGCACTTGTGCCCCTGCCTTATGCCTAGCCAGCACTTGTGCCCCTGCCTTATGCCTAACCAGCACTTGTGCCCCTGCCTTATGCCTAGCCAGCACTTGTGCTTCTGCCTTATGCCTAACCAGCACTTGTGCCCCTGCCTTATGCCTAGCCAGCACTTGTGCCCCTGCCTTATGCCTAGCCAGCACTTGTGCCCCTGCCTTATGCCTACCCAGCACTTGTGCCCCTGCCTTATGCCTAGCCAGCACTTGTGCCCCTGCCTTATGCCTAGCCAGCACTTGTGCCCCTGCCGTATGCCTAGCCAGCACTTGTGCTTCTGCCTTATGCCTAGCCAGCACTTGTGCCCCTGCCTTATGCCTAGCCAGCACTTGTGCCCCTGCCTTATGCCTAGCCAGCACTTGTGCCCCTGCCTTATGCCTAGCCAGCACTTGTGCCCCTGCCTTATGCCTAGCCAGCAATTGTGCCCCTGCCTTATGCCTAGCCAGCACTTGTGCCCCTGCCGTATGCCTAGCCAGCACTTGTGCTTCTGCCTTATGCCTAGCCAGCACTTGTGCCCCTGCCTTATGCCTAGCCAGCACTTGTGCCCCTGCCTTATGCCTAGCCAGCACTTGTGCCCCTGCCTTATGCCTAGCCAGCACTTGTGCCCCTGCCTTATGCATAGCCAGCACTTGTGCCCCTGCCTTATGCCTAGCCAGCACTTGTGCCCCTGCCTTATGCCTACCCAGCACTTGTGCCCCTGCCTTATGCCTAGCCAGCACTTGTGCCCCTGCCTTATGCCTAGCCAGCACTTGTGCCCCTGCCTTATGCCTAGCCCGCACTTGTGCCCAGGCCTTAAGCCTAGCTGGCACTTATGCCCATGCCTTAATCCTAGCCGGCACTTGTGCCCCCTTCCTTGATCCTAGCCAGCACTTGTGCCCCTGCCTTATGCCTAGCCAGCACTTGTGCCCCTGCCTTATGCATAGCCAGCACTTGTGCCCCTGCCTTATGCCTAACCAGCACTTGTGCTTCTGCCTTATGCCTAGCCAGCACTTGTGCCCCTGCCTTATGCCTAGCCAGCACTTGTGCCCCTGCCTTATTTGTAGCCAGCACTTGTGCCCCTGCCTTATTCCTAGCCAGCACTTGTGCCCCTGCCTTATGCCTAGCCAGCACTTGTGCCCCTGCCTTATGCCTAGCCAGCACTTGTGCCCCTGCCTTATGCCTAGCCAGCACTTGTGCCCCTGCCTTATGCCTAGCCAGCACCTGTGCCCCTGCCTTATGCCTACCCCGCACCTGTGCCCCTGCCTTATGCCTAGCCCGCACTTGTGCCCCTGCTTTATGCCTAGCCAGCACTTGTGCCCCTGCCTTATGCCTAGCCAGCACTTGTGCCCCTGCCTTATGCCTAGCCAGCACTTGTGCCCCTGCCTTATGCCTAGCCAGCACTTGTGCCCCTGCCTTATGCCTAGCCAGCACTTGTGCCCCTGCCTTATGCCTAGCCAGTACTTGTGCCCCTGCCTTATGCCTAGCCAGCACTTGTGCCCCTGCCTTATGCCTAGCCAGCACTTGTGCGCCTGCCTTATTCCTAGCCAGCACTTGTGCCCCTGCCTTATGCCTAGCCAGCACTTGTGCACCTGCCTTATGCCTAGCCAGCACTTGTGCCCCTGCCTTATGCCTAGCCAGCACTTGTGCCCCTGCCTTATGCCTAGCCAGCACCTGTGCCCCTGCCTTTTGCCTACCCCGCACCTGTTCCCCTGCCTTATGCCTAGCCCGCACTTGTGCCCCTGCTTTATGCCTAGCCAGCACTTGTGCCCCTGCCTTATGCCTAGCCAGCACTTGTGCCCCTGCCTTATGCCTAGCCAGCACTTGTGCCCCTGCCTTATGCCTAGCCAGCACTTGTGCTTCTGCCTTATGCCTAGCCAGCACTTGTGCCCCTGCCTTATGCCTAGCCAGCACCTGTGCCCCTGCCTTATGCCTACCCCGCACCTGTGCCCCTGCCTTATGCCTACCCCGCACCTGTGCCCCTGCCTTATGCCTAGCCCGCACTTGTGCCCCTGCTTTATGCCTAGCCAGCACTTGTGCCCCTGCCTTATGCCTAGCCAGCACTTGTGCCCCTGCCTTATGCCTAGCCAGCACTTGTGCCCCTGCCTTATGCCTAGCCAGCACTTGTGCTTCTGCCTTATGCCTAGCCAGCACTTGTGCCCCTGCCTTATGCCTAGCCAGCACTTGTGCCCCTGCCTTATGCCTAGCCAGCACTTGTGCCCCTGCCTTATGCCTACCCAGCACTTGTGCCCCTGCCTTATGCCTAGCCAGCACTTGTGCCCCTGCCTTATGCCTAGCCAGCACTTGTGGCCCTGCCGTATGCCTAGCCAGCACTTGTGCTTCTGCCTTATGCCTAGCCAGCACTTGTGCCCCTGCCTTATGCCTAGCCAGCACTTGTGCCTCTGCCTTATGCCTAGCCAGCACTTGTGCCCCTGCCTTATGCCTAGCCAGCACTTCTGCCCCTGCCTTATGCCTAGCCAGCACTTGTGCCCCTGCCTTATGCCTAGCCAGCACTTGTGCCCCTGCCTTATGCCTAGCCAGCACTTGTGCCCCTGCCTTATGCCTAGCCAGCACTTGAGCCCCTGCCTTATGCCTAGCCAGCACTTGTGCCCCTGCCTTATGCCTAGCCAGCACTTGTGCCCCTGCCTTATGCCTACCCAGCACTTGTGCCCCTGCCTTATGCCTAGCCAGCACTTGTGCCCCTGCCTTATGCCTAGCCAGCACTTGTGCCCCTGCCTTATGCCTAGCCCGCACTTGTGCCCAGGCCTTAAGCCTAGCTGGCACTTATGCCCATGCCTTAAGCCTAGCCGGCACTTGTGCCCCCTGCCTTGATCCTAGCCAGCACTGCACTTGTGCCCAGGCCTTAAGCCTAGCCCGCACTTGTGCCCAGGCCTTAAGCCTAGCCCACACTTGTGCCCAAGCCTTAAGCCTAGCCAGCACTTGTGCCCCCTTCCTTGATCCTAGCCAGCACTTGTGCCCCTGCCTTATGCCTAGCCAGCACTTGTGCCCCAGCCTTATGCCTAGCCAGCACTTGTGCCCCTGCCTTATGCATAGCCAGCACTTGTGCCCCTGCCTTATGCCTAACCAGCACTTGTGCTTCTGCCTTATGCCTAGCCAGCACTTGTGCCCCTGCCTTATGCCTAGCCAGCACTTGTGCCCCTGCCTTATGCCTAGCCAGCACTTGTGCCCCTACCTTATGCCTAGCCAGCACTTGTGCCCCTGCCTTATGCCTAGCCAGCACTTGTGCCCCTGCCTTATGCCTAGCCAGCACTTGTGCCCCTGCCTTAGGCCTAGCCAGCACCTGTGCCCCTGCCTTATGCCTAGCCAGCACTTGTGCCCCTGCCTTATGCCTAGCCAGCACTTGTGCCCTGCCTTATGCCTAGCCAGCACTTGTGCCCCTGCCTTATGCCTAGCCCGCACTTGTGCCCAGGCCTTAAGCCTAGCTGGCACTTGTGCCCATGCCTTAAGCCTAGCTGGCACTTGTGCCCCCTGCCTTGATCCTAGCCAGCACTGCACTTGTTCCCAGGCCTTAAGCCTAGCCCGCACTTGTGCCCAGGCCTTAAGCCTAGCCCACACTTGTGCCCATGCCTTAAGCCTAGCTAGCACTTGTGCCCCCTTCCTTGATCCTAGCCAGCACTTGTGCCCCTGCCTTATGCCTAGCCAGCACTTGTGCCCCTGCCTTATGCCTCGCCAGCACTTGTGCCCCTGCCTTATGCATAGCCAGCACTTGTGCCCCTGCCTTATGCCTAGCCAGCACTTGTGCTTCAGCCTTATGCCTAGCCAGCACTTGTGCCCCTGCCTTATGCCTAGCCAGCACTTGTGCCCCTGCCTTATGCCTAGCCAGCACTTGTGCCCCTGCCTTATGCCTAGCCAGCACTTATGCCCCTGCCTTATGCCTAGCCAGCACTTGTGCCCCTGCCTTATGCCTAGCCCGCACTTGTGCCCAGGCCTTAAGCCTAGCTGGCACTTGTGCCCATGCCTTAAGGCTAGCCAGCACTGCACTTGTGCCCAGGCCTTAAGCCTAGCCTACACTTGTGCCCAGGCCTTAAGCCTAGCCCACACTTGTGCCCAGGCCTTAAGCCTAGCTGGCACTTGTGCCCATGCCTTAAGCCTAGCTGGCACTTGTGCCCATGCCTTAAGCCTAGCCAGCACTTGTCCCCCCTTCCTTGATCCTAGCCCGCACTTGTGCCCCGGCCTTAAGCCTAGCCAGCACTTGTGCCCCTGCCTTATGCCTAGCCAGCACTTGTGCCCCTGCCTTATGCCTAGCCAGCACTTGTGCCCCTGCCTTATGCCTAGCCAGCACTTGTGCCCCTGCCTTATGCATAGCCCGCACTTGTGCCCAGGCCTTAAGCCTAGCTGGCACTTATGCCCATGCCTTAAGCCTAGCCGGCACTTGTGCCCCCTGCCTTGATCCTAGCCAGCACTGCACTTGTGCCCAGGCCTTAAGCCTAGCCCGCACTTGTGCCCAGGCCTTAAGCCTAGCCCACACTTGTGCCCATGCCTTAAGCCTAGCCAGCACTTGTGCCCCCTTCCTTGATCCTAGCCAGCACTTGTGCCCC